>NC_079341.1:13888263-14194791 GCF_029582105.1 Oenanthe melanoleuca | reverse complement strand
ACACATTTCTATTATTTTTCCTGCTATTTTAACCATTCTTTAACTCTTTACAATGGTGGAATTCTATGGTCTATTGTGCCATTTCCTGGTAGACCAAAAATGCCACCACCATTTCTTATCTTGTCTTCAGGACTGACAATTGTTTCTGATGGTCTTTGTGTGTAGTAGAGCTGGGTGGAGACCCTGCTCAATTGAGCATGACAGAAGAAATAGAAGCTCCTGTCCTAAAACTTTTCCTAACAGTTGTCTCTGCAGTAATGAGCAAAAGAGGAAAATAAAATAATTTCTTAAAAAGCAGGAAAAATTCTCCCAAGGCCACTTAATCCTCTCAACTGATGTTTAATAATTTGCACCAAAGGGATACCACTGCTTCTATTTAATCTTCTGTTAATCAATTACTTTTCCTGCAATTACAAACAAGTCAAGGAAAGGCAAACCTTGCTTTGCACATTTGCAGCTGTTGAAGAAGTCTCATTTTGATGTGCAACACTCACACTGTAACACCTGCACTGGTATCAGCAGGACTCTCCACTATCAACTGGTAGCACCTTGGAATTTTTCTTTAGGTTCAAGGAGAGCAGAATCCTGCTTTCTCTGTACAACTGTTTTCATGTGATGTTATCAACTTAAGAATTGTTTCTCGACACTTTACAATATATTCTTGACTGAGTTTTAGTATTTGTAGTCAAAAGAATAATTTGTGCAAAAGAACAAGACTTATCTATTCCAAAGGTTCGGTATTCTGTCAAATGGTGTAACGGCTGTCAAATCATGATGTCACCTGTCTGTCTCACCAAATTAACCACTAAATAATAAATCTGCAAACATCATTACTGGAACAGTCTTGACTCATGTTCAGGTAAATGCACACATACTAATTTTGACTTGCATGCTCCTCTTTGTAAAAATGCAGCACAAATATATGATCTGCAAGAACAAGGAAAAGGCAATACAGCAAGGCAGAAATAACTCAGACACTTCAAACTGTGGTTAATGTTTTTGTCTGACTATTGGAAAAGCTGCCAGCACATACTTTACTGTGACTGCAAAACCCCAGGAGGTGAGGCTGTCTTGCACCATTTGAAGGGGCAGCACAGGAGGGCCCAGCCAAGAGGGCATATTTTGGACAAAGTGACAATTGTGCCTTCTACCATTACCACAGTGAGAAAACAGTTTGGTGGAAATCTTTAGCTGAAGCAGCAGAAGGAGAGATAATTCCCCTGAGGAAAACAAGAATGAACAGAGCAGAATATAATCCCAGAAATACTAGAGAGGCAAAATTTAGCTAGGTCTCATTTAACCCTTTGATAATCCATGATTTAAGAGTGAGATTTTAGATCATGATGCATTAGGGATCTGAACTTTATCTCTCAAATTAAACTCTTCTTTCCTTGCAAGATCTAAATAGGTTAAATTGTCTCACCATTATTTAAATGTGTTAGAATCTTCAACACTGCTTCTACAGCTGCCTCATGAGAAAGTCAAACACAAAACATATACAAATAAAATCTTAAATTTTTGTGCAGGTCCTTTCCTAGAAAAATTTGTAAAGGAATGTTAACAGAGCTATGAGCTATACTTATCATTGCAAGACAACTTCCTTGTGTCTTTTAGGGCTGCAAAGAACCACCTGTCTGCCCATGGCAGTATGCCAGAAACCAACTGCATGATTTACGCCCACCAGCTTCCTATGAACTGTGGGAGTGTAACCTTAACCACCATCTTCTTGCACAAAAGATCCTGAGAACCAATTTTTTTTCTTCCTCCAGAAGAGCACCCTGAATGAAATATTAAACATACTTCCTGCCTCCACATTCTCAGAGCCTGACAGGGATAGGATCTTTTTAGGAAAGCAACTCCTGTTTTTCACACAACTTGAGAAATTCTAACTTAGTCAAAAATTTCTGTGCTACAGTAAGAGTCTGACTATATACTGTCAGCTTTGTAAATGTAGTTAGACACTTAAATTGCAACAGTATTAGAGCAATTAGGCATCTGAAGATTCAAAGTAGTATGGTAAACCATTGTCACTACTATAATATAACCCACTAATTAATAGATGCTTCTCAAAATCTTAAATGTTTATAAAATATGGGTAAGAGCAATGCATAGGCTAGCTGGGATGCTAGGGCTAGTCTTTCTTTTCAGATTTTGGGCTGTGTCTGAGTGTCCACAGAGTATGACTCACACTTAATGCCAAAGAGTCCTTTCTTTATTCCCTACTCAGCTTCTAGGGGAAGTCTTTTCCCATGGGTACAGAAGGGATCATATTTTCTCTCTTGGTTCTCAAAATAAAAGCTCACTCACAAGTCTCTAAAATAAGTTCCTCTAGAAGGAATCCAGATGGCAGATTAACCCATTTATATGGTGTTCTGTATAACTCTCAGAAGACTTACAACCAATTCTTTTGCATACTTCTTTGTGCAGTTCACTCTTTCAAGGAGATGCACAAGCTGGATACAAAGAAACGTAGGATCATGGGGGCACAGGGTTGGGATGCTTTTCTCAGCCATCTGCAGCCCTAATATCTCTCTTCGCCCTTCCATGGTTAGAATAAGGCTTAGCAAATACAAGTAGTTCTCTTAAAAGTTAAAAGAGTGAAGGAACTAGGTGTAAAGAATGATTCTGTGTTTTAACTGTATCTAGTAAAAGATGCTGCTTTTTAACACTGTGAGATCCCAGAAACGTGCTAGATTTTGCTTCCCTGATCAAATTTTACAAAATTATTTTCTCGTGCTACGCGTTGATGCAAAAAAATGATGACACTGCTCACTTGAAAAGTCATTTTATGCCTTCTCACTTGTAGCCTAAAAACTATTGCAAAAAATAAAATGCCCAGAAGCTGTTCTTAGCAGACACTGAATTACACAGACCCCTCTTCATTGCAAGCAGATTCAGCATGCAGGATAGTTTAAAACATCTGCAGTTGTCCTGCACATTTTTCAACAGTTTACACTGTGGCATTTTATCTGCTTTTATCTCCCCTGATTTTCCACTTAGAATATTTCTGTAGCTCATTTTACTCCCAGTCCCATGTGTTTTCAGGACTTGGTGAGAGTCAGATTGTGTTTCATTCAGTGCCTGTGCCCAAACCCAGCAGCACTGCTAAGCACAAGCTCCCATCTCAATACATGGACTGGTTCCAGCTGGCTCTCGCTGGGGACCCGTGGAGGAGCACGCTGCCTACAGAAGCTGACCACTGGCTGTGCTGCAGCCCTTCCTGACACGCTGCAGCTGCTGGTGCGCAGAGCACAGCTCAGCGAGGCTGCTCCCCAGCCTCAGGAGGGAAAACACCCCCAGCACTTCCTGCAGGCACCGCAGCACGGCTGCGCTGCTCTTACCTGGCACTTGATAATGCAGAAATGCCCAGCTCTTCCTAGTATCAGATAAGCTAGCTGCTATTACAGGGAGAGAGTGCTACATCACTTAGGGTACTAAAATGAGTCTCCTTAGCTAACTAGATAAACTAGGCTGTGACATTTCTATTCAGCAATGCTTCAAAAACCTATATATACTTAACCTATTTTACCTTCTTTTCTCTCCCACCCTCATTTCTATGCAGGTCAATGTTTAAAAATATATTTAACAACCATATTTGATATCTAACTTTTTCCTGTTCTCATTACTGTCTGTAAAAATTGAGGGATGTTTTGTCCAGCACAAGACAGCTTGGTAGATTTTGTTTCCAGAGTTCTTTTCCTACTATAGGAAGGATCCCACAGGAGAAGATTATATGTGAAGAAACTCATGGTTATTTCTTTGCCAACAGTGGGATTTAGTGAGGGGAATGAGGGGTGGACTCTGGGACACTGATAGCTATTGAGCATATCTTACCACAACTGGGCTTCACCAGTAGGACACAAAATCATTATGCCAAAAGTAACATGAGGGTGGGAGATGGGGATGTCTGTCACATCCCACAACCCGATTTCATCTCTAATGTGTTTTTGGCCAGCTGCCACAGTTGCACCTCACACAGCAATTCTGGTGTGCATTATCTCACTCTCCTTCTCATTCATTTCTATCCACAAACTGCACCCTTGGTGAATGAAAGGCTGTTTCTTTGTTTTCATCATTGACAAAGGTTTTCGTCATGTAGCTGTTCCCTCTGTTTTCTCCACAAGGCAGTTCTCCCTAGATTCTGACCATTGTCTAAGATGCTCAACTCAAGTATGCAAACCAAGGAGGGAATTTTAAGATGTTGTTTTTTCTCACTGATGGTTTCCTAGCCCTGTTTTAGCAGGTATCCCTTTTTTTCCAAGATAAAAGAATGGATTTTATACACTGCAATAGAAATCATCAGCTTAAGTGGTACTGCCAGCTTATAACAGTGCTTTATTTTTGAGAAAATTTAAATAAGTTCATGGTGATGATACCCATGGGCAAAGGAAAGACAAGCATAAAACAAGAGTTCATAGATTGTATAAAAAACATGGGTTTTTTTTCAATTATTAAAATCATGGTGGCAGGGGGGAAGAGGGGAGAGAGAAAGAGAGAATAATGTGGTAAAAAGGGTGTTGGTCAGACCTTGTGCTTCCTTTTCTAGTTTTTATTTTGAGACCATAGCATTAGGTCTTCTTTAAGTTACATGGATTTGTTATGAAGGTCAGGTCATGTATTATTGTAAACAGCTGTGCTTGAACAACTGCTGGTGTTTATAACTAATGGATATGTTATTATAGTAAGATATGTACTTAAAATATAACTGCAGTATTTTTTCTTTAAAAGCACATATCCAGTGCTAGGGATCTAACTCTGTACCTTTAGTTCAGAGTAAATCTTTGCTCTTTTAAAGATCAAGCTCTTAATACTCACAAACTGCCTTTCAAAATATTAGTGTGAGAAGTTGAGTAGTTTTCTGTGACTCACAAACTCTAATACAAATCTAAGTTTTCCCAAAGCTCCATTATCTGATACAATCAAGAAATCAGCTTTTTTGCTTATCTTCTTTTGTTAGAATTCTCTGCAGTAAGTTCTTTCTAACATTCTCTGGCTGCAGTAGGGAGAGAACCACCTGTAACAAGCCATCTAATCAGCAATTAACAACTACACCAATTTTCATGTCCTTGTAATATTTTATGTCTTGCAAGGGTAGGGGCTCTGTTTCCACAAGGGCAGCATGTTTATAAAACATTTTTTGTAGTCTGTAAATCACAGGTAGAAATCTTAGCTTCTTTTACAAAGTTGCATTTAATGATACACAGATTGTCTTTGAGGTAATGAGTGCTTGATAAGCATATTAAGTGTAGCTGAAAACCAGAGAGATCACTTTCTAAAGCACTGTACAAGATCCATACATCTGCAGATAATAATAATTGGAATATACCACTAAACCATACAGTATTTAAAAGAGCACACAAATTTGAAAACAGAAATTATTTGATCAGTTTTAGATGTCCCAAAAATGTCCTTGACTTCTGCACTGAGTGCCTACACTATAGTACAGTGAACAGCCCTGCTTTATAAAAGGCTTTCAGCTTGCAATCAATAAACTAGAAAGTACAAACTGAAAGTACAGTGAAGTAAATTTACTTGTAAATGTCTCAGTGAAATCTGAATTCGTGTCTCAGTTGTAATACTCCATTTTGCACTGAAATAATCAGTGAGTCCCACATCAAAATATTAGGCCTTCTCCAAGCTAAAGAAGAGCCAGGGAAATTATTCACAAATGTTTGCATGAATTCTAATTTGCTTTTCTATTCAAAAGTGTTCACACCCCTTTTGGTGATTAATCCTTGAACATTTGTGCTAATGGACATCTGCCCACACAAATGTTTGGCTTTTCACTAAGTGACAACTTATTTTATTTGCAAATAAGGTATTGGTGCCCCAGTAGGCACTCACCACCATCCAGTCAAAGAGTAGGAGCACTGCCACATGATTTAGGTTACTAATCTTATATAATGAGTTGTGAATAGGCAAAGATATAGAGGAATTAAGAGCTGAGGAATACTACATGAGTAGAAATGTGCTCTGGATAAGTGTTTGGCATGACAAACTAAAATAAAAAAAATACAAAAAACAAAAATCAAAAACAACCCCAAGCAAAAGGACCCTTGAAACAAATTCAAACACCCTACTCAAAACCTAGGCTGCTGTGAAAACAGGAAAATAGCTGCTTTCAAAGGACTGCTTTCAAAGTGATAGTATTGGTCAAAGTGCTAATCCAGGGGCACAGGAAGTGACCTGACATCCCATTCTCAAATATTTTATAGACTTTTCAAGAAAGAAAGATTTTAAGGAAAAATTTGAAAAGGGCTATGGGTTGACAGGTATCTCTAAAAGTTTTCAATTCTGATTGTTAAATAATTACTTGAATGCAAGAACTTAAGGCTTACTTGGCTCAACAAGCTAAAAGTAGCAAATAACTAGTGATTGCATACATATCTTAGGGAAAATGCCAAGTTGAAATTCTTTTCTAATTCAGTTTGAGACTTAAGTTTGGATTGTTCTGGACAAATCCATGGAAAATGACCCTGTCTAATAGAAGCTTTAGTTTCAATGAATCAATGCCTTTGGAAAAAGGTGCATCTTTTTGATCAAGGCGTCACCACAGCATTTTCAGCTGCAACTCTGTGTTTATTGGCAATTCTGTAAGTACATCCAACGGATAATAGCTTTAAAACTTGGAATTTTCAGTGGCCAGCTGTCAAGTAGTAATTCTTTTCTTCCTAAGACATGCCAGATCTCTACAAACTTGCATGCTTAAACAGTTGTCTTATAGATAATCTAGTACCATTTAATTTCCTTCTTGATTGATTTGAGACATCAGCAAAGGTCAGGCCTAATGAATGTTTGGATAGGCAAATTCCCAAACACCTGAAACAGAACAGGTTGTGGTGATTCAGCATACTGGACTTATACCCCAGTAAGGGGTGTTAGGTAGAACTTTCCATGACAGCTTGTAGTCCCTACTATTTCTGTGGTGTTCTTTGTTGTCAATTAGCTGTCATACTTTAATCAAACTTCCACTGAGAAATAACAGCAGGCCTAATTCTGCCCATGTTGAAATAGTCAAACTGATTTTAGTGGAAGCAGAATGAAATTATAAACCATTATACACCTAACAGTTCCTGCATAATTTCAGTTTTGTAGATAATCTTTGCTTTTTGTCCTTAGTCATTGGGTCATGTTATGTCCCTTTAAATGGCTCCCCTCTTCTGCCCTAGAGGTAATTGTGTGATAGATGAAGTTGTCTCTTTTCCATATTCAGCCTCTGACATGCACTCATCTTTGCTTGAGGAGTTCTAGGCTATTGTATCACCACCACCCCTACTGTGGACACAATATCTTCTCAGTCCGCAGCAGCACTTTTAGCTCGGTTTCAGTTGGGATAGAAAAGAACCACAAACAGAAGCTCAGAGAAAGCCAAGATGTCATTACCATTCAGCCTGCCTGCATGTGTCAGCAGCATTTACAGTACTCTACTCAATATATTTCACAGTGAAGTTGGGGGACTGTTTTGCTTATTCTCACTTCACCTTTGTGAAGCTGCCTTGATCACTTGTCTTTCTCATTTAGCTGTTTAACATCCACGAATGTCTAATATTAAAGTGTGACAGGCAACCCTGCATTCTGCTCTTATGTTATGGAGCTATCCACAACATGGGCTGGACAAAGCAGCTTTTGCACTCTTCCTTTTTTGCCCACCCTCCTTTTGTTGGCTGTTCTTTGTAATGAGTTTCTTTTCCTTCCTGCCCACTGCATAAACCCAGTATTGTGCAATGTGCAACAAGGAACAAGGGTGGCACAGACTGCTCCTGTGTGCCCCCTGCCACTCCAATTCTCTTGTTCATTAAAAGCTCCTATTGACTTTAAATCAGCTCCACAGGGCTTTGTGTTGACAGAAATTTGCCCAGAGATAATTTGGCTGAATTTTGTCTCCAGACTTCAAAGAAACTTGCACTTGTACATGTAGTTCAGACAGAATTATTGATAAAGTTTGAGTGGAATTAACAAAAAGTGCTGCTGGGGCCACAGCTATGAATTCTGAACCTGTAATGTGTCATCGATATTGGGGCTTATATCTGATTTTACAGCTCCTCAAATCTTTATGAAATCAAGTCATAAATACATTGTTTGTTATCAACTTTCTGCCCATTTTAGGATTTCAAATTTTACACAGATATTTTTGTGTGCATTTTTCCTACAGGTATGACAGCCTGAAAATGTTCATCACAGTCAAAAAAGACAAATCCTAGACATTTAACATACAAGAAAAAAGATCACCCTTACACTGAATTATCTTTATTATATTACATATAATATATGTATATTATTTATGCAAACTACCTCCATGTTTTAAAAAGCTAGTCTTTTTTGAAATCAATTAAGTTTCCATGACTGAATTTTAGTTTATAAGTAGCCCTGGGCAGATTTGACTCAATTTTATATAGCAAAGGATTTCAGCATTTGAATTAACAACCAAATCTGAATAAGTAGAGTGGGAATGGGGGGAGGAAAGGAATAAATTGCCTGAAAGATTTCATTTTAAAATGAAAATTTGAGGTATTTCAGAAATGGTGAGATGGTAGTTGAGCAATCTGAATCTCTGTTGAGAAATACTTTAATGGGATATGGGTTTGAACCAACTCTTTCCTAGGAAAAATTGTTTCCAGAAATCACAATAGAAAAAACGAGAAAGATCCTACAGACTTGTGCTGGGATCTATTTCTGAATCATGGGACAGGTGATTTCAAGAATAGCACCTAAAAAAGTTTGACATAAGGCTCCTACTGTGAAGAGGATGGAAGAACAAGCCTCCCAAGAATAAATAGCACAAAACATTTGCTACAGCTGTGAGGAAATAAACCGGCAGCAGAGTGAGAATCTTGTTGGGGTTAATTGCCATAGAAGTTTTCACCGTAAAGTCTTGCTAGTTAAGTAACTTTAAAATAATTACTAAATGCAGTAGCCAGACAGATCATTGCACACACTAGCTTTAAGTCCACAAGACTTCTCCTGTGATTACATTTACATAGCTTACTAGATATTTCCAAATTTGACAACTTTGATTTCTAGGACAATTCTTTTCCAAATGAAATATTGAAAATAAAAACCTCCAAACAACATCCTTTGCCAAAAACTCTAAAAATTCCTCTCCATCCCATATGCTAATATTAAAACAATACTTTTAACTTAATGAGATACACTATTAAAATAGCATAGTATATTCAAACGGGGTTGATGGATCATGGGATAACTCAGAGGTTTTTAACTCCAGAAGTTACTTGATTTGTCTAGCTGGGATTTCCAGCAGAATCAACAGCTGGAAAGCCCAATGGGATTTTACCTCCTTGCTCAATGCTGTATTTTCCCTTCCTGCCTGCTCCTCCCTTTCACACCGCTGGTGCAAAGGGACAACTCAGCACAGCCTCGGGGTTTTCACAAGCACGGGGGAGATGCTGGGGAGAGCACTCACCTGGGCTGTGCAGAGTGAGACCCCAGACCCTGTGTGCTGCATCAAAGCCTTCAGCAATCACTTGCTTCTTCCTGTTTGCATGTTTGAAGAGTGGAAAATGCACACATGGCCTTTAGGTGTGAACTCTGCCTGTGGGAGCCTGGCAGACAAAGAAAGTGGGATGGGGAGAACCCAACACTCACACATGGATGTGATACAGTTAAACTCTTCATTGCTTTTCCCTAAGGCACATCTGTTTGGCAGTCCTCTGAGACAGCTCTCTGTTTCCCCAAAGCAAAAGTGATCACTGTTGGTCACTAACAGTCAGTCCTATCAATGTCTGTGAAAGTTGAGCTGCAGGAAAATTAACCTCCTCTCAATGGTGAATGGTGTTTTACTGAGGTGTTGTTAGGCTCATTTTCTCTGTGCAATTCCAGTCACTTTGAGGCACATCACCAGATTTTCCTTGTGTCTGCCACTGCTGCCAGGTAAACCCAAGAGCCCCCCAGTTGAAATCTGTCTCTCTTATCCTAGGGTACTGTATCACTTTGATCCCTCTTTTAAGACCATAATTGATCTTAAGGGCCAAAAAGTCACCAAGTCACAAAACTTAAAAATTCTACCACTACCATCCAAGGAGGAAGGTCTTAAACACTTTGCCTCCTACAAAAATAAGTTATTAGTATGGACTGAAGAAAAAAAAAGCAAACTTTGTCTCCAAATAAAAAGAAAGATGATGAAATGAATGTAAAATATTTCTAGGCAGCCAGTTTATGTCTGTAATATATCTCCTTGAAAAACACATTAACATATTTCCTCCCATAAATAATTAAATTCCAGATAAATTCCTATGAGAATAAATTCTCATCAAGGCAAGCAAACAAAATCCAGCCTTAAAGCAATATAGACTTTGACGTTTTGTGGCAGTTTATGTACCTGGTAATGAAGATATAGTACAAGACATTCTGGGTGGTACAGTGAAGAAAAATACACATTGTCATGTTTCAACTGCATAGGATAGCAATCCCACTGCACTGATTTCTGTGCCAGCTACTTCCAGGAAATGCTGCTCCCTTTATTATAAAACCAATTATTAAAAGATTAAATGATCCTTAAAAACTGGTTTAAAATGGTAACCAAAAGATACAGAGACTATTAAATAATATAGACCCTTTTATAGACAACTTTTGGTAAGTCTTGATAAATGTTGCTTTGTCTTAGCACTGCACTGAAAGCAAAATATATTGTGAGTACATTTTAAGAACAGTCTCTTTCAAAATATAGCATGCAATAAAAAGCAGTGCTTTTGTACATACACAAAACTCAGAACATTTTTCCATGTGCTTGTAGTACATGAAATCATGCAACTGTTGAGTGGTTAGGACCAATAGTTTTCCTTTTGGCCATTCAAAGCATATGGCAAAAACGTTTTGCCTCATCATCACATTCTCAGTAATTGGTTTTCTTTATACCGTGCAAAGCTCACTGCTCTTTGGCTTCTTAATTAATGCAAAGATTTAAATCTATCTTTTCACACTGTCAATTTGATAAACTGTTTCTGGTTTGAATGGGAAAGTAGGAGGTATTCAAAGCCCCACAAAGAATCAAGATATTTCTGACAGTGCAGCACAATGTTAATAAGGACCAGACATCCTTAAGTGCACAGATCAGAACTAGAAGCAGTCCCATACAAGCAGAGATTCAGTTAAGGTGGGAATTTACTGATCTGGATGATTCAAACCCGATGTGTGTACACTGTAAATAGATGCTCTTCTGACTAAGGACAGCTTTGTGGACACGCAATTCAGCAGAGAATAAATTCAGACAGAAAAATGTCCTCAAAATACCAGTAAAGGAAATTACTCATAAGCTTCCTAGCAACTTCACCAAACATGCTGAGCAATCATGCAGCAAGGATCTCAACAAGAGGGAGTGTAATATCCACCCAAACACTACAAGAGCTATGAGGAGCAGTTCCTTAGCTCACGACTTACTGCAGCTACCAGGCTGGCCTGGTGTGGTGGGATAAATTCCCTGGCCATGATGGTTAGGGTTTCCCTATTTCTTCCCTGAAATCTTGTTTGTGCCTAGAGGTACATGTAAAACACAAGTGTAGCAAGTGATCAGAATTTCATGCTAATGCAAAAAATTTGCTGGTAAGCATCTGTGTGAAGCAGAGCTAGCTGGATTTCTCAGCCACACAAAGGTGAGATGTCTTACTGGGAAAGAAATAGTGTGAGATACTCACAGTGGTTTAGGACCACACACATTTTTATTTCTCTGTCTAACACTGTGCTGTCACTGTCTCAGAATTTGGTGTCTGCCCTGTGCTATAAACTTATCTGATTCTGTCTTGTGGCAGGATTAGTTTACATTACCATGGCACTGTAAAGAACAAGACTGTAATCTTCCATTTTCAGGACAGTTGTGGTATAGTGAAATTACTCATCCCCTGAAACTCAAGGAAGATTCTGTGTGCATTTGAAGAAGTTTTTCAATTTTAACAAAGCAGCTCTGAGTCTGAGCATTATTTAAACTTGTTTAGATTAATATTTTTCTCATATGATTGAATTCCCTGAACCAATTGTAAGTTGTGCTTAACACTGTAAAGACAATCTTAACTTACAGTAGGTATCCTTTGTATTAGACTGCTATGCAGCCATATAGGCTAGGAGGATTTAACAAGAATCTTAGGTGTAACCAGCATTTACATGTTGCTAAATGAGTAATTTTTCAGTTATTAGATTATTTTAGCCACTTTTCATCATATTGTTTATGCAAATTTGTTCACTACTTAAACCTATTAAACAGATGCTTTCCAACAGTACAGTGTGGATACCAAACACATATTTTAATAGATTCTTCACTGATCACCTTGGAAGTCTCTCATAGGAAAAAAATCAATAACTTGTAAAGTATCATCTCTCAGTTCACTCTCTTCTCCGAATTCTCACTAGGGGGAAGTGTGTATTCTGTAGAGTTACTTGTTTTGAAAAAGTTTCTATTTGATGAAATTGTTTTACCTTGAGCATTACAGAAGTACAAGTTGGTTTGTTGCTATGTGTTTCTTGTGATAGAGACAATAGTGTGCATTTGAAGCAGGAAATAAGAGGTTTTTTTCCCAGGGAAGAAAATTTCATTTCCAGGTGAATTCCACTGAAATTTTTATTTCAAACTTCACTTCTTCCACAATATGCAAATTTGCTAATTCATCTCAGAATTTTAGTGAGAATGTTTTGAGTTTTAAAGCATCAAACTCCAAAGGCAGAGACCGAATCTCAATCATATTGAAAGTTTATGGGAAATTTAAGCTTAAGGCCTAAAGATTATTGTCCAGTTGCTCTTGTCCAAAAATGGTGAATGAAGGTGTTTCATTCAGTTTAACAACAGTGCAATTTAAGAAATAATATTTTTTATCTATATAGATATAAACTTGATCATATGCTGTGAAATCCAACCTGAAGAAGACTTTCTACTGGTATTTATGTAAATTTTATGAAAAATCTTAGAATTTCAAGGTGAAGGATGTGATGTTAGGCAAGATTTTGAACCTTTACTCTTTCAGCCAGTTCTAATCCTGAGTCTTCTAAAGCTCCACTGCTGAAGTACCCACTACCTCTGCAAAAGCCAGAGACTGCAGAAAAGGTCAGCATCTCTTTCCTGCCTCTCATATGTCAGTCACCCCACATCAGGTCCTAGAGTGCTCAGGATGGCCAGCTGGCTACTGACATGCTGTTTTTGTTCTACAGCTAATGGGTTCATTTGAACCAGAAGGGATAGGTAGAAGAGGAATGAGTGAGAAAAATGTAAAATATGCAAATTAAATAGGTAATACAGGATGGCTTAATTTTCTTATTCTGCAACTCCTATATCTTTTAAGAAAAGCTCCACGGGAACCAGGCTATGTAGTTGATTTTGTCAGTGAGTTGGACAAGAGATGCAGTAGCTCCTGAGGGCTGTGAGAAGGCCTGAGTCTGCCAGCAGCTAAGGGCATGGCATAGATATTTTACAGCTTATTTACCCTGGTGCTGTGGATGACCCTTGCAACATTTTCTTCGTCACTTATTCATATATATATATATATATATATATATATATATATATATATATATATATATGTACACACATGTATATGCTGCCGAATTGCAAGCAACTGGAAGCAATGAGCCCATGCTGAAACAGTCTGCCTGTTAACAACACTTTTTTGGCTGAGGTGTGGCATGATGTTAACCACAGCACATTGATGGTTGGCTAACAGTGAAAGCAAAGCTTACCTTCCTGTAATCTTACACAAAATGCGCAAACAGCAACACAGCTTCATATTTCTGGGTGAAAGATGTCAAAAATACTTTTAGAACACAGTATATGGGAGCCAGCTTCACACATATCTGAGCAAAAAGGAAAACAGACTTTCTTTTGACCTTTGCAGTACTGCCTTGAGTACCTTAACAGCAGAGTGAACCCATTCAAGTGCCTCCATCAGACAAAACCACACAAATGCCAGCTCTTTAAGAGAGGAAATTGTAGGACTAATGTCTTTCTACCTCTTCAGCAACAAATACATAGGGCTTTGACTGACACATGTTCATATGGAGTAAAAACACTGCAAAATGTGCACAGAAGTCCAAAACACTTCTCACCACAGACCACAAATGCCTCCTTCAACAATAATTGAAAAAAGAGGTTTAGCACATTACCTCTTCTCTTTGGAGATTAGGTTTGTTTTTTTCTTTTAACATCTTGCCCTTATTTTGTGCTTAGCTTCAGGTTTTCAGCAGAGCATAAACTCCAAGTGCTGCAGGAGCCACCAAAGACACTGCCCAAGTGCTGCCCAAGCCTGTGGAGATGTCACAATTAATGAAGACATTCCTATGTCTGCCTGTAATTCATGAGCAGACCTTCTCCTGCCATCAAGCTGAAATATAATCAAAGGTCTATGAAATGTTGCTCTCTTTGAAGACACTTGTGAAACACTGAGCATAGTGGACAAGTTTCATCCTTTTGGCTTTCAGACCTGCACTAAAAGTTATGCTGCAACTTTTCTGCTTTGCTAGGTTACTCAAATCTGTACAAAAGTGGCTTATATCAAGTGGCAGTGAGACAGTCTGGAGTTTATAGGCCACTTGTGTGAGAAATATGCTAATAAACCAAAGATTTTAGTAATTTTAATGAGCTTCATTTTTGTGATGTCACCTCATAATCCATTTAAACAAGGATTAGTAGCACCATGAAAAAACTCCAATTTAATGACTGTAGCTGAAAATTAACAGAATATCATTTATCTAATGAAGGTGTAGGACTAGTTAATAATTCTATAGCAGGTGTGTGGGTTTGTTTAAGAAGTGCATACATAATTTTGGATAAAAACATTGGCTTTTCATATGAAAATTTGAGTTTTAATATAAATGACAGGGCCTGGTTGAAATACTCTTATGGAGAAGAAAAAAAGAAAAAACCTGCCTATCTGAAAACCAATGTTTTGTCAAAATTTCAATTCCAGTAGTTGCAGCTGAATTGTTCTTTTCTGAGACAGATTGACTCCACCTAGGAATTTGTGAAGACATTTTCTTATGGTAAGTAGAGAAAGAGTTTAACTTTACTCCCAAGCTAGGAAACTCCCATATCATCTTCCACCAGGAACTGGTTTTAGACAAGGCTTCTTCCTCTCTGTGAGAAGCCATCCACCACTGCTGAGTACCAACATACCGAAATATCCTCTCACAATAGATGGCTGGCACAGAGGCCAGTTCTTGCATTTTTCTACTGTAGACTAGTTTTCATTAATCAACTGAAAAATGCAAGGGAGCAGTTAGTCAGAAAAGAAGCTCTGCCTTGCAGCTGTGACAGTCTGCCACGACACATCTATCCTGTTCAAGCCCCCGGTTACAATTTCTTTCCTTCCATATGGTATAAATATTTAGTACTTTTGATGTCACTGTTTCAAATGAATTGATTTAAACTATTTAAATATGCAGGTATTCCTTGCCTCTGATGTATTTTAAAGGAAATAATAAATCTTGGCCCTTCATCAACGCGTTGTTTTTTAATGACAAAACAATAATTTATTGATTTTTTTATAATGACTGGAACCTGGCAGCTTTAAACACCAATTCAAGTATTCAATAACACTTATAATATCCTTGTAATTCTCAGCACCATGAGGGTTTACTGGATATTCAACTTCCCTGTTGATGAAGATGAGAATTGCTTTAGAGTTCGATTTCTCTGGAAAAATATGGTCACTTCAGCAAAAGAATGGTGGTGTTGCTCTGAGAACTTTCCTCTGTAAGATTTTCTAGTTTACAGCATGTTTTCAGATTTTCCAGTCTTTGTGAGTCTAATGATTAACTGCACACACTTCAAAAAGAGTTTCTGTAGTGTCAGTGAATGTGGGAATGTCAAATGAGCTATTTTTCTGTAAAAGAGGAAATATTTCACTTGACTCTAATGTGGTCAGAATCTGCTTGTTTGCTCCATATTGTTGCTGAGGTAACCTCTGAAAACAATTGATATTTGTAATAGTTTTAAGTAACATTCACTGTTGCAACATCATTTTAGTGTCCTTCCAGTCAAGGTTTACTACTGTTTAATGGATTTGGTGCCAAACTGATTCAGGAAGTAAGAGGGATAAATACAAACTTACTCAAGATGGTTTTATTTCAATCTTGAAAACATCCATACCAAAATATGCAAATGAGCCCTGACCATGTGGCAAACCTTTGTGAAACTGAACTGAGGGTCTTACAGAGGAATTTTATAGTCAAAAATGTCATCTTTGGAAAAGAAATTCTGTTCCTGAAGTGCCACTTTATTTTATTGCACTAGGCATTGCCCTTCTCTCATTGTCCCAGCTAGTTAAGTTATCCTGCCCCTGCTCTTCTGCAGCCCTGCTCTGAAGCTACCGCCTGCAGAGGGTGTTAGGAAGAACCTGCTCACTAGTTCATGCTCTGACTAACTACTCTGCAAAGAAAAAATCCCCACCTTTTCTACTGGTAGTCTATCACTGGGTCCAAGGTGACAGGGAAAAACCTCCTTTGGAAACCTCTAGGAATGACACTAGTGATGGAAAGATTTTTGCAAAAGGGAAGAGGTTGTAATGCCCTGCTTTGAGGAAGAAGGATTTAAATAAAAGAAAACTAACAAAAAGGAACAGGCATGACAATGGTTAAAAAGAAAGCAACATTGAGAAATATTACCCTTCAATGTAATATTCACAATAAAAATTTTCTTAATTATGATAAGTCAAAAAAAAAAAAAAGAGGAACCAGAGACCTTTCAGAAATGAAACAGCCCAGTATTAAGTCCAGCACAAACTGGATGTCACAGAGACAAGAAAGAAGAGAGTGGAGGTATACGTTTGACTTTTATTTTTTTAGTTAATATGTACTATATTATCCAGCAACCATTTTAAAATAAAGAAGGCAAGAGCTGGGAATAAAAATTCAACGAGTAGCGTGAAGACGAGAATGTTTCTTGCTATATATCCCAGTGAAAGTAGAAGCTGAAGGTACATGATGTTGTGATAAGGAGGGAGCCCATGCACTTCTCCCACACTAAATGTTTTACAGTAAAAATGACTCTGAACCATAAAAAACCGATACTGCACCCTACAGTATAACTAAAAGGAGGAGCAAACATAAGAAGAGGGGAAGGTAGTTTACACTAATATTATTCTAAGGGAGCAGGACAAAGTTCTGACTTTTGATTTTAATTTTCTATCAACATAAGACTTAAAATGCAGACTCATATGTTTGTTTCTTCATTCTGGCTTTTGGTTCAGGTTTTTTTTTTTTTTTTTTTTTTTTTGAGACAGAATTTGGCCCACCTAAACAAAGAATAGAAGGTGAAAAAGAGGTTCCTGGTGTTTGCAAATTCATTTGACAGTTCTTCCCACTGTCTGAATGAAGATATTCTCCATGCTTCATGGAATTGACTCTGCAGTATTGACCCAGGCACAACTTTTGTTAGATATAATTGTAGTCTTCTGGTTGTGGGCTGTAGGTCTTAAGAATTTTTTAATGTGTATACTTTTCCTTGGCAGGATATGAAGCACAGCTGGATAAAAAAATAAACAATTTTGAAAGTATCATTTGTTTTCACGCTTCAAAGAGCAGCTTCAGTTAGAGTGTTATTGTGCCTGTATGTGCAAGCATAATCAACGTTTCTTCTGGTGACTTAATATTATATTGCCTTTTTAAATGTCTTTTAAAACGGTTGATGAAATCATCTTAATTAGATGATTTGCTTTAACATCTGCTGCTGTTGTCATTTCATTTTCAGTGTTTTCATTTGGTGGAAAGATCTTGCAAAACAACATAATATCTATGTGCACATATGTAACTGTGGAGTATTTTTACATACATTGTACATGTATTTTTAGTACACTCTGCTCCTTCAGCTGTGCTTGGGTAACCTGGTAAGCTTCATTTCCTTGTGTCTGCTTGATCATGATGCACAGCATGGGGGGGACTTCTGTAACGTGATAAAAGAGCTGTGAAATCTCACATTTCCTTGTAGAAATAGAAAAAAAATTCTGTCTCACCATGACTAAAGATTCTTTTGTAGGCTACAAAAATTCTTTTAAATAAATACTAAGAAGGGAATAGGAATATAGTCTACTGTAAATGTAGGGCAAATTAAGGTAGGCTTTGAGTAGATCAATATTTAGAGTTTAGAACTGCTTCCTGTTATTCTCTTGGTTTATTTTCAATCCTTTTTTAGACTCAGTCAGCAGCTGAGATGTTTCCTTTGTGTGAGACTTTAGGTTTTGGTGAAGAGCTTCTCACAGTCCAGCAGCATCCACTGGAAACAAATCTAGGAGCTGAACACCTGGGAAACACATAGGCTGGAAGATAGGAAGCTGAGACTGTTCTGTAGTCTCAGGGAAAATTGACCACTTTCTTCAGAGGGTAATGATCAAATGCATAAATAATTCTATTAAATGTATTCTAATGAAGATCTGGATCTCACTTTCTGTGTAGTAAGAAGCGTTTGTTTCACTCCTGACCCTAACCTCCTAAATAAATAAATTGAAATTATATCCTATTACTGCATCATGATGCAGATTCTGTGCAGACACAAGGGTAAAACCCCCACATGCTAGCATGTGAATTACTCCACATCGTTTATTAGATAAGCTTAGATGGCACTTTCTTAAGAAAGGGATTTTTCTGTTTACTTTTAAAAGCTAGAATCTGCACAGTATAAATTGAATAGGCCATAACAGTGGGAATATAGTGCACCCATTTTACCTAATACCAGCCACCACGGACAGTATAAATAAAAGAGAGCTATGTAGTCCTACTTCTTCTTTTCAATAAAAGAAGGTACGTTTTCCGTTTTGGGAGAATTCAGGTTACATGCTTGTCACTCACTCTGTTTGCACCAGCAAATCTAGAACACGGCTCAGCGTCATCTTTTTCCCCTTCAATTTAACTTCAAGGCAGTTCAGTACTTGTTTTCATCTTATCTGTAAATAGCAACTACTTGTAACAATGTTGGTAAGTAGGTGCTAACCAAAACAAGTTTGCAAATCAAAGACATCCCGTTTGTTACCTTCTGCAAGAGTGATAGCGGGGTTTGGGTGGAGTCCAGTTTGGTTTGTTACAGCCTAAGGATCACGCAGCTCCTAGAGGAGCATGGCGCCGATGGTGTGACACTAATTTCCACGGAAGACTAGAGCTCAAAGTGTCTAACGCATATGTTGCCATCTCATTTAAACAGCCTTGCTCTATCGCTCACTTAGGAGCAGTCTGGGGATCAGCAAAGGCTGTGAAAGTCTTCAAGACTGAACTTCTTCATGTTACTAAGCATGGATTGAGGAAATTTCTAGCTCTGTGCTGTTCCGTGTGCGACTAGCTAGTATGCTAAATATAGCAGATCTGTTTTATGTAGCCAGCAGTGCTGGGAAACACTGGACAAAATGATTGAATTTTATTTTTTTTTATTTTTTTTTTTTTCCATTTGTTCCTACTTTTAAATACTTGCTCCATTTCTCTATGATTCCAACACAACACCCTCTCTCTCCCTCTTGCAGGAGAATAATGAGGCTGCATATCCACTCACAGAATTTTTCATAGATTTCAATCTTCCTTGTTGGCTGGAGACATCCATCGTGATTGCCATTGTCACTCAACACTAAAAGCCCAGCTTGGTATTCAGTAAAAAAAGGAAAACGGGAAAACATGTTTTTCTGTTCTTAACCCCCACCTCAATGGTAAAAAAAGATGTGGTGTCTACCCAGTGGAACGAAAAACTTCTTCCTTCAGTGGAAGAAGTGGAAGAGAAGAAGGACAGCAAAGAGGCTCTGTAGAGCACACAGAGCTCCACAATATGTTCCAGTACATTCCCCTTTGCACACATACATACATCCTACCCTTCTGCAGAGCTGCAGAGCTGTGGTCTTTGCTTTAGGGTGGAGTTGGTTTGTATTTTGGTTTTGTGTCTGTTTTTGATTGTTTGCGATTAGCAACTCGATAGGTATAGAAACAGTTCTTTTCTCGGGAAGGTCTAGTTCAAAATTCTTGAAATATAACAAATATTACATTATTACTTCAAAGTTTCACAGATGAGAAAGGAGGTTGAGCCTTAAAGCAACATCTGTTCTCTTGTATCTAAATTTCTTAAACTAACCATAAATGTCAGTCTAAATCTAATTTAAGGATTTGAGGATTACAGGTGCTGATTATTAGATCTCCAGGCTTGAAACTGCAGTGAATCTTTAATAGAAGCAAAGGTAATAATCACTTAAATGAAGTCTTATGAGAAAAGGCAAAAGATCCATGGAGTTGCAGTAGGCTGTGAGAAAGTAATGGCAAATTAATTTAACCAGAATGTCTAACGGTATTTTGCATTTCAAATTAACATTCTTAATGGGGCAGTTACCAGTAGTTTGCCATGGTGGTTTTAAGATGGCATGTTAATCTTAACTTTGTTCTTCTGCTGTTTCCAGTCTCCACCACATCTCTCTCTAAAAAATCGAAATTTCTGCATGTTCTGCTTATGTGTGCTGAAGAAGATTTAAGCTGTGATTCAAGTTTTAAGCCTTAGAAGTCAAAATAGAAAAGACTGCTTCTAACACAAAGTGGAGAGGACAGCAAAGAAGTCAAAAAGATATCTGATATGGTCCTACAATTCAAATAGGAATAGGGAGAGGAAAACAATTACAATCACAATTTATAGAAAAGAATTAGTAGGAGGTGAGAGTCAAATATGAATTTGGGCAACAACTGAATGGCTGTCTGGGAGGTGATGCCTTCTTATGTTTTATGGACTGAGAAGTGTCTCTGAAGAAAGCTGAAGAAGTCTGAAGAAAGTAACCAACATTTACTGGAACAGACAGTCTGCCTCTGCTTTTCTGAATCCATCACCCCATGCTCAGAAGGAGAAAAAGAATGAGTGTAGCATGGACTGCTTGAGTGTTACAAAGTAAGAACACCTTGAGCTAATAATACAAACTACTGATGAGACAGGCTTTGAACTAGACTCAGAGCATGTCATCTGTAATACTTGATGAAATCTGCTGATCATGATGCAAGAGAGAACACAAGGAAAGTATCGATATTACTTGTTGCAGAATCTCTGTGTGGCTGAGGATAGTGAGAAAACTATTTGGGGGGAATGTGATGGATGTGATTCTTTGTCAATGAAACAAAAATGAAACCCCTAGTTTTCCTGATTTTATAATGTTTATGGCTTGTGCTCTTTTGACTGTTTACCACAAGTAAGCAGCAGTCCCAGTTTTATCTGTGTAACCTCAAACCTGTACTCCACAATGACAGACTTGCCAGCACCATGTACTTTCTACCTCCTGGCTCCATGCAATAGATTTTAATTAAAAAAAAAAAAAAACAAACAAAAAAAAAAAAAAAAACAAACAAAAAAAAAAAAAAAAAAAACAAACAAACAAAAAAAAAAAAAACCAAAAACAAAAAAAAAAAAACAAAACAAAAAAAAAAAAACAAAAAAAAAAACAAAAAAACAAAACTATAGGTCTTGCTTTCTAAAACCTTTTGGGAAAGAACAATTCAGTAGCAAGGTGGAGATCTTGGCTTGCCCGAGGCAGTAGAAAGTTCAGATAGTGTTTCTGCTAATTCAGAAATGAGACAGCCATCTGTCTAAACATACTTCCTGCAAGGTGGCTGATAAATACTTGCTGTTAAGGCTTTCATGTCTAAAATAGGTTATAAATCTTGCAAGTGATCAACAGCCCAATCCATGAAACTCAAATGGTGATGACCAGTTCAAGCACATGTCCAGTCACATAAGGGACAAACTGGTATGGGGAAAATGTGTATTATTACCTCTACATGTGTTGGTTCTGTAAGGAAAAAATAGATTTATGGTGGTAAACTAATATGGGAAATGTGCCTTCTCATAGTGAGTGTGATAATGAATTACTATATGGGTACTGCAAACACTGTTTTAGTGGTTATGCTGCTGTTAAGGGACTATGCAGAACCACTCAGCTCAGCTCATAAAGTTGGAAAGGCCTGTGGATGAATTCTTGCCAACTATTAAGATTATTTCTAATTAATTAATTAATTAACCTAATACCTTAAATACTACAGGATTGTTGAGTATATGTTCTACATTAAAACAAGTTTGAATTATTATTTCCAAAATTAAAGGAGAAAAAAAACAATGCAATGTATGATAATGCATCAATAAATGATCTCTAGTATTTCAGGACTCCTATTTTATTGACAATTGCAAATTAAATGGCTGCATTTATTTTAACTTGAAACTTTACTTCTGTGGTACATATATTAAATTTGATATCTTAAGTGAAAATATAAAACATTTAAGAGCTTCCTTAGGAAGCAAATTTTGGCCTGAAAGTTCTTTTTCAGTGTTAGTAACAAAATTTTAGTACAGAGCACAAATTCAGCCAACCAAAACTAGCTGGTAAAACCATCAGAAATAACTATCAATTTATTTCTCTTTTTGTATTTTGATGTTGTCAATATATCTCCAAGCATTGGCTGCAGAACCTTGTGTCAAGAGAGAAGTCAACTGAGAAAAAAGCTCATGAAAAAAAAAAAATTTACCAGAACCCCCAATATTTATAAAGTTATTGCAAGACATTACTGTATAATTGAATGGAGGAGCTACACACATCAGTGCAATGCCACCAGGATTCTCCTGACATTTTATGTGCAATATTTCTATCTCCCTTAAGCTGTAAGGGCAAAGTCTTCTCAAAAAGAGAAGTTCACCAAGTCAAATAAACATGGTGCTATGGCAACACCCTTAGTTATTCTCCTGAGACATTTGGCTGATTAGTCTGATTAGCTCATACTCCACCAAATATGTGGTTAGAACATTTGGTTAGAGTGTTTTACTGTGGGTTTTTCAGATCAGTACTTGCTATTAGTATCAATAGAAGACAAAATAAAAGCTTTCTCCGGACTGAAATACTGCTGTTTTGCAGGGAATTATGGTGCTGTTTCTTTCTAATTCATCTCACATATTTAAAATTCTGATTCTCTATTGGTAATAGAGATGTAATAGATGTAACTGATAGGAAGGTGTTTCTGTGGCTGCTAACTGGTAAAAAGAAAAGCCCAGTTCTGGGAAAGTTTTTTCTGCTGATGACCACTGTCCACAGCAAAGGTGTAAGATAAGAAATTAGTAGTGTAAAAGGATGATATTTCTGATCTGAATGACAGAGTTACCTCAAAAACTCTGAGTAAATTTTTAATAATTTAGAACCATTGTCCCCAGGAGAATATGATACAATGTATGCAAAAAGTTCACACAGATAATTTAGAAATATAGAAAATGGGTATAGGACAAACATTTTTTAAATAACTGGTTTACTGAGAATAAAATAAACAAAGGTATTCTTTCATCTGGTAGAGGAAATAATGAAGTAAAGGTCTGGAATAAAAGAAGCAAAGGACAAAACTGAAAAAAAATAGAAAGATAAGAACTTGAAAGAACCAATGATATGGTAAAAATAAAGCTTCTACAGGGAGAAAACAGAATAAATAATTAAAAAAGAGAGAGGGAAGCCATGCCTTTTCAAAGGTTTTGCCAGGACTTGTTAAAAAATGAGAGGAAAAGACAAAATGAGTGAATACAGAATCTGCTATACTAACAGCACTATAAGGCTACCCCCTTACCATACTCTAACTGAGTGAGCTTTCAGCCTAAAAAACAATGAGTTTGTAACAAATATTTCAGCACATCTGCATCATGCATTTTTGGGAGCAAATGTAAATAAAACCTAAAAATAAATGAAACATAAATGAAACCTAAACCCACTGTGAAATACACTGTTTTCCATGTATATGGAGGAAATTTTCTGTTCTCACGGAAATTACTACACACCAGGTGTTTGTAGCCATCCTTTTTGAAAACATGACATTCAGCCTCTCAAACTAACCAGGCAACATTAACTCCTAAAATGCTCCTATTTCTTTGTTCTGAAAAATACCAAATGGATCATATGCCCATGACAACACTGACTACTGTGCTAACTCTACACTGAAAACCAAACTAACCTGTAGTTCCATAGCATCATTTTCTGACCAAGAGGTTAATGAAATTCTTGCCAGAGACTCATTTTTGTGCCCATTGTGTCAGCTCTGTTTTATTAATCTGTTTGTGAACTTTCTTACCTAAAGCAGAACAGTAAAATTATCAGGTTATAGCAAGTCACTTCCTTAATCAGCATTTGAAAAGTAACATTCTTGTAAATGTCGTCCAGAGAATGGTGCCGTGGTTTCTGTTCAGGAATGGGAACTTGCTGTGCAGAAAGTTTTGCAATGCCAGAATGCAGCCTGGTATTCTAGATCCAGCTGAGATTTTGCCTTTTAGTTCCCATGGTTTGTGTACAAAACAGGAGCTCTAGGTTTGGTTCTCAGACCTCCCCAGCAGCTTTGTAGATTTCTTGGAAACCATTTATTTGCTTAGTTGGCCTTCTTGCTAAGCAAGTGTTTGGTATTGTAGGTACCACACAACGTAAACCATCCACCATTTTAAAAGGACATAGCATATATTTATCAATTTCAGAGGAGGTGATCTAGAGACTTAGCAGCATCACAGTACGTTTCAAAAACAAACTAAGCTTGTGACAGTAAAGACAACTACCATCTGCTACAGCAGAAGATATTTGTTGTGTTCTCTAGTTTAAGAGAAAATACTGTCTATGGAAGGGGAGACTAAATTCCAGGATCTTTGTCTCCACACACTTCACTCAAGCAAATCTTCAATCATCCTCCTTCAAATAAAAAAAAAAAAAATACAGTTGCTTGTAAGTGCTCTAAATTGTTTGGCTTAAGTACTTTTTTCCTTCTTTCTCTATAGAGGGTATCAACATGAAGGATGACAAATCATCTTAAATAATACTTAATCTTTAAAAATTACTTACAACAAGTCAATGCCCCCAAGAATAAAGACAGCATTTAATGTGGCAGAGCACGATGTAAGAGAAGCAGTAAAAGGGAAACGCAGCTTGAACTGTAATATTGCAGGGTAACTTACATCTCCCTGCTGAAGGCAGCAAAGTTGCAGTTACCGAGTGGCTAATCTGTTCTACTGTGTTTTAATCAGATGTTGGCATTATCTGCCACTAATTGCTTTTTCATTTCCACTTGTAATTATTCCATTGCATGTTTATGGTGAGAAGCTGAAAATGAAGCAGATCACCAAGAAAGAATTAATTGTTAATGAATAATCATCAGTAGGAAGCCAATTTCATTATCTTCAAAGAGGTAGCTAGAGATTAACTACTAACTGAGGTTCTCCTACATTCAGTGCATGACTGTAAAGTAATCACAAATAATCACACCCTCTAACTTCATCAATTAGTTTCTATTATGTGAATTGATACCCATTTTTGGTTTTGTTGTTTAATGTTAATGGTAGTATTCAAGCTGGGGAGTGCTAATTGGAAGGTGTTGGATTCAGTGGGCTCAAGCCCTAATTATTACAGCATCTTTTTCATTAACATATGATTCTAAAAAGGATTTACAGTGGTAGTTACTAAATTCACCTTGTTATAAATGCATTATCTTTATCAATAAATTTTAGACTGTCACTTAAAACAGAATGATACATGCAAAGCTACTTTGTCAGCAATGCACAGTAGAACTCTTCTTATAAAACATGTCATCATTTAATGTTTCTTGAGAAATTCTCCTTGAATCAACATGTCAAAAACAGAGGTTGCTTAGGCAATGGGTGTAATAGAGTCAAGGCCTCAAAGAAATCACCTGGAGTAAAAAAACTGTTAGATACCAAGCAGAAGTTTAAAAAAATCACATCTGCCTCATTATTATTGCATAGATTGATGGTCTAGTGAGAACTGGTGACTCCCAGCTTTCCATTCTTTGCTACTGATTTCAGTTTAGTCCTCTGTGATGCCAAAAGCATCAATAAAGAGTACCCCTCCTAATGTTTTTACATTAATTCTGTATTATACTTGTATAATTTTTATTGGAAATTAATAAAAGAAATAATGTCATCTGTGAGATTCAGTCTCTCTGCACTGCTGCACTCATTGAAGCCTCTCATCTCCCCCATGAGTGGATGTCTGATAACAGTGCCTGTATTTTTTCCATCTTTGTACCTCTGCATGTAAAACTCCCTGAATTTTGACCATAGAAAAATTGTCACACCTTCATTCTCTTCTGTTTTAACTTACTTAGGACAAGCCAGGTCTTAGACACAATTTTATTTTTTCCCTGGAGCAGAGGACATAAGGCAATCCCACCTTCTGTGTCTGAAGAAACAAATACATTAATTGTAGTTTTGTTCATGACCCTCCTCAGCAACTTCATTAATACATTAACTGCAAAGGAGGACAATACATCACTGTGCTAGAAACCTAAAGTACAACTAAAGAAGATGAGCTCTTTATGAATTCCGTTTTCTGCAAAAAGAAACCATGGAACTTCACAGCTCTCTTTTACACTCCTAACGCACTGCATCTCAGAGACTATGCCAGGCAAGGCAGAAGTAAATAATTTCTGAAAACCATTATAAACACGGAAGTTTGACCTTTGCTGAGGAGTAAGATTTGGCCTAAATGGAGTTAATCCATTCAATATGACCAGCAATTCTGGAAACTGTAAAGTTCCATTCCTGCCTGCAGGTGATAGTCACATCAAACCCCATAACATACTGCAGAGCAGTTACAGTTATCTGCTGTCAATCATGTAACTAACCCTTGTCACCTCTGTTAAGTAGCAATATGTTCCTTTCTTGTTGAAGATTGCAGTCAATGTGTTGTGACAGAGCTTGGATCACTGAAGCAATTTTCAGCCAAAATAGTCAAAAAGCAGCAAAGGGAATTTTTTCTTTAAGGCAAGATATTTTTCTCAGCTATCATGACAAAGTGTGATATGCTGATGTCACTGCTGCCACAAAATATTCTTCAAATTGTGCGTGTTTGCATTCAGAGTAGGGTAGCTCCTGTTATATTTCTCTTTTGGCACAGAATCTGATGATCTATTAAATAAATATTAATCCCTTGCTGCCTTCAAAGCTGTCTCTGCCATATTAGGATTTTAAATATCTTCATTAATTGCTTAACTACCTTTTCCTAAATTCCCCATGGGCTTCTTTGATACTAGTCACTCTAATGTGTTACCATGTGATTCATGGCTTCACTGCTGTAATATAAAACATATTTTTAGCCAATTTTGTTCTACGGATGCCTTTGACAAAATGAAAATCCAACATTTTCAGACTCCAAAGATAAGCAGACCTAGAAAAGCCATTACAGTGCTACATTTGAAAGGACAGAAAGCACTCCTCTCTCAGTTCATATTTATAGAAAATGTTTGTGCTCAAAACCATGGGTACGTAAGCCATACAGAAGTTTCTAAGACATACAGAAAAGATTAGTGTGAAACTGGCAAAAGAAGCAATGGAATGGTTGATTATTGTAATATTTGTGAAAAAAAATTGTTATATGGGGTGATTATACACATGAAAATATTCTTGTTTAAAGTTAGGGCTACAATAGACTCATCAAGAAATGCTAGATAAAAGTAATTGTTTGCACCTGGTGCAGAGGATCATTTAAAAATGAGATTTTTTTAAAATATAGTCCAAGATTTTAGTTGCCCTACTAGTAGACAACTGCCTTGTATTTGTTCACTCCAGTTGTTGCATGTCACAAGTTGAAAAGATTGGTCAAAAGACAGTAGCAATAGGTAACTTTTATGTATCTTCAGAATATGAGGATGTTGTGTGTAGGGAAAAGGCCTCAAACTTAATCTAGACATATGCTCAGAACAGATGTGAAATGTGAAAAAGTATAATGGCAACCAGGGAAAAACAGCTGTATTTTGTGCTAGTCCTGGAAAGATCACTTCTGAAATGTAACAAGACAAACTTATTTTCAGTAACATCATTTTGGCGGCTGCAGTCAGAAGTCCCAAAATGCATTGCTCATGTATTTATGCATTCATATTTTGCTGCAAAGATCACATAAACACTCCACTCATGTATCCTTCAAAACTGAATTTGCCCACCTCCTCCAATCCCTGGTAGAGGCCAAGTCATACACATTTTCCCATAGGATACTTCATGTTGAAACGAGCACAATATTTTGTAATCAGAGGTTGCTTTACTTATTTTGTCATGGTCTCTTCTGTTATCTCATCTTGGGCCAACATTTTGGGCAACCTCTGAATCATCTTGGGCTGACAAAAGATCCTACACAGCATCTCCTGGCTCCCCTAATTAGAGATTAGGGTTCGATGACCAGAATACTGATCTAATTAGCTAAGCCAATTCTTTTGTGGCTGGGCAGGACAAACTAATCTTCAAGAATATTTCAGATTTTTTTCCCTATGATTTATTCTGTGATATCTTAGTCACACGACACACTGAGGAAAATATAAGAATTAATTTTTCTCTAGACAGCAAAAATTGGGTTAATCTGCTTTTGGACCCTCTGTGAATTTCCCAGCTTTTGTTTCTGGCCTTTCTTCCCTCAAAGTAGGTCTTTTAATTTGCATTGATAATAGCTAGCTCTGACACTTGGTCCAATGTGTTAGAGACACAGATAATACCACAGGCTTGGGTTTCCCGAGTGTTTAGCCTAAATCTAAGGTTATAGGAGAACACTTTAACTACAGTTCATGGGCTGTGTTCTCAAAGCCAGTTACCCTGCCTTTAAGGAGACTATTAGGCATTGACAGTCAAACAAACACTTCATGATTTATGTTGCATATTATGAAAACCAGTTCCAACCAGTAAGCCATAACTAATTAAGTATCAAGACTCAATAATCTCTACCTTCTTTATCTGGATTCTTCATGCCACAAACAAAATGTCACCAGAACTAACACCAAGAATTTTTTAGTTTATTCAAGCACACGCCAGCCCTCAGATTGACACAATGGAATGTGACAGCTCTTTCAGAGGCATTCCAGTCCATCATGGCCTGTGTGCTTGTTGTTCATGTACACAAGTCTGTGCACTAAAACTCCTTATGAAATATTTATCCCCAGAAAGGTACTGTGCATTATCAGTAACAATTTCTCTAAACAAAACTTTGCCATTTTCCCTCAAAGCACTAAGTGTGCATTGCAGATTCATGTCCTTAAATTATTAACTGAAAAAAAAAAAAAAAAAAAAAAAAAAAAAAAAAAAAGAAAAGAAAAAAGATAGGGAGCAAAATATTAATAACTGCCTGAATAAACAGGTGAAAATTGTATGCTTTTCAAATATTTTAAAAAGGACAAATAACCAGCTGTAGGGTGGAATTTATAATTGGAAGCAGTGACACAGTACACCCTACAGCAGCATCCAGAGTACTTTTATAATTCTGTCACCTGAATACAGCATAGTTTCTTTTGGCAACTTGTATCAGTCACTGCTGAAACACATTCAATTCAAAAATGCAAAACACACAGTCATATTTTTGCATTTATTTATAGGCTTCTTTTTTTTTTTTTTTTTAATTTCAAAACCAAGTTTCTACATAGCATAGATAATTCTTTCTGGTTTTAGGGGTTTTTCATTTAACTATAAGTGAATTGCCCTTCTGGCTGAAAATCTGTTTTCTTTTTCATTCCCATCCATCCTATGTGCTACATTCCCCCTTAAATTCCACATGGATTCTATAGATTTTATTTAAGCAGGGCCAAGTTGCATGAACAGATCTGCCCTAGAGAAGTTTGCCTCTTTTAGCATGCAACCCAGCACTAATGCTCTTTTTTCATTTAGGTTTTCAATTTGGATGAATTCCAAATTACCATTTATTCCAATAGAAATGCAACTAATTACACAAAGCATCTTAATAAAGAATGGAAACAAGATTAAAAGCCCTCCTCCTTCTGGTGTCTCAATGTGTAGAATTTATAAAACACAGAAAGGTGCTTAATTTCAGTTGTAGTTAAGCCTCTTAAACAATCTTTTATCCGTTTTTTACTATGAACCAAACAGAACTGTATTCAATTTGAAGACGAAATATAATCACCTTATATGCAACTATTACACAGGGATTTCTTTACTCACTATGTTTTCTCGTGTTTTGAGAAAAAAAACCAGAGAGGCTCTTCACACATGGTGTGCTCAAAGCACCTACTCTGACCTAGAAAATTCTTTTCCCTGTCTGTCTTCAAAAGCTTTGCATACCTGAAGAGATGAACAAGAATGCAACTGAGGGGAAGAACAGCAATAGATATGCTACTGGTCATTTTAATTGCAACCAAAACATGAATTTATACAGCCCCTAGGAACACTGTCCAGATGGATAAAGACAAATTTCAAACAAGCTCTTAATGGCTACACAGGTGTAATTGTCCTAAGCATAAAGGAGAATGAGGATGGAAATGACCAGATTAGAAAGAAATTACGAGAGATGGAGAAGAGTGGTGAAAGAAGGGATATTTAAACAAGATAAATATTATGTGAGTCGTAAAAGCAATGACATTGATACAAGAAGAGATGTGAAGATGGTGACTGAAATACAAAAGGGAATAGCACGCTCCGCAAGTGAGTGGGTCTGGTGACAAGTTTTTATACTTGAAATTACCCAACATGGACTATGAAGGTCAAAGAGTTTATGTTTTCCATGTAGCTATTGCCCACAGTCAAGCCCATATAATTACAGATTTGTGCTGGCAAGAACAGATTGTGAGTACAAAGGAAGACGGTATTTCCTTCTGCTACCTCCCCTGCGCCACAAAGAAGCTCTGGCAGGATCCAGAGAAAACAATCACTGTACACCACAGCAGATCATTTATGCAATGTTGAAGAGTCAAACTCAATCTGTGCAGGAGGAATCTCTCTTATACTCAATGTGTTGAGCAAAATACAGTGTGGTGGTCAAGTAGAGAAAATCTGATACTGAACTGAAGGAGAGAGCTGTAACTCAAGAGAAACTTCTGGAAATACTGAAGAACATTATAGCTAGACATTAAATTGGAGTAAGAATGTATTTAAATCAGAAAATAGCTCTCTCTAAACATTCATATGTGTAATAATTTTGCCTTGATTTGAAGGCTACTTGTGAATGGGTGCTACAGAAATTTACAGAATACCACAGAAAAATTATCTGGCTGCACAGCAGGACCACTGCAGCTGCTGGCCTTATTCTTCCTGCATTCAGTGTCTGTATGTCCTTTCACAAATACACAGCACAGTGTTTGTTTCTTCCCTTGTCAATTATTCAGCTCATGGTTATATGCAGTTTGGTCAAAAATAGCATGTCCTGGTGCTACAGCAAGTGAGCATGTAGGAATTTTAAAGAGGTCAAAAATGGGATGTGGTCAAGGTTGTTTTCTTTCCCCTATATTTAACTTTCAAAGGGATCACCATGGGAAACAAATGACTATGCAGAAAAGATTTACAGATCTCACTGAAAGAGCTAGTGAGATTGAGCAGGGCCTTATATAGACATACATAGACGCCACTAAGATTCATTATACTCTCTGGTATACATTCATTTATAGCAACAAGCATTTAAAATACATAAGAGTTAGGAAGTAGATAAGAGGAAAAAAAAGGCTTTTCAGTTATTTTCATTAATCCATTGCTTTCAAATCTTTGGAAGTATCAATTGCAATTCCAGTTCATGGGGAGAAAGCAGTACAAAAGAGAATTCAATTATTCTAGGGGAACTGATCTTTCAGTACAATTAAGAGGTTAGCACAAAACAGTGAAAAGGGTCTCTTTATCTATAGAAGGTAAAAATTATGTTTTTTTAATCTTATACTTCATAAGCATCACTACCTCATATTTAGGGCACTGCTAGCCAGTAATCAGCTCTTTACAAAGTCAGTTCACCATACTTTCTGGTACTAAACTCCTGACTGGTCTTTGCAGGGCTCTTAAAATAGGACAACGAGAAAATCCCACGATCTAACAGCATAAAGGTCAATAGCTGGGAGTGAAACACAGTAGAAATATGCCAGAGGCTACAGTAAAATGGTCAACTCATTATAGAGCTGCAGCTTTAACCTTTCAGTTCCTTCTCACCAGCAGCTTACAGCAAGCATGGCCTTTGTTTCCACAACAGCTTTGTTGAAACCACAGTAATCCCACTCTCCCCCACAATATTATCACAATAGACAGAATATAGCTACTAATAACAATGTTATGGAATTTATGAAAGTGTGACCTTTTTTTTTTTTGTAGTATAGGCTATGCCAAACTGTATTAACTCAGTGCTAATTCTCAGTAATAATTACAGTTCTCAGTAATCTTTTTTATAGGCAACAAAGAAACACCAAAACCTCTGTGCACATCTGCAGCTGAGTATCTATTAAAGAACACCAGTATCCATTAAAGAACACCAGTGCAATATTCACCTATATTTTTATAGTGTATATAGGCTGTCTTCATATAACTGTTTTGGTTTGTTTTCTAAGCTCTAACACTGTAGTCCTCTGTTCCCTTTGGGCAGTCCTTAACACTTTTATATGTATTAAAGCTCCAGCCAGAATCTATAACTGAAACCTCCACAAGCCCAGTTCTAAAAACTTTTTCCAAGTGTTTCTGAGAATGTGCAGAACTGAACAGCTCCAGAGCAGGATGTATATTCAGATCATCAGTCTTTTACTGCAGATTTTCATGTCAGTGGCTGTTGCAAAAACGCCCAATTTTGTTAATCAAACTTTCAAGACATTAAGAACTAACAATAAAGTTTCTGTAGAGACATAGAAGACATAAATAATAAATGCCATGAAATAAGAGCAAATGAATAACATCACTATTCTTGGATATTGAGATCACACTTTTAATCTCACAGCTGTTTTCAGCTGGTGACTCCTATCATGTTTTCATCTGAAGACTTTAGGAAATACAAATTGTCCCAAGTGCTTCTGGACTTATCCAGAGCTTGGATCGTATGAAGGAAAATTGAACATGAACTGACTACTGCTAATACATTATTTTCCTACAACAATTGCTATTAATTATTTTACATAAATTAATGAATGTTTACATCATCTAATTTCATATTAGCTTCTTTTGTCTAAAAATTAATTGTAAGAAATATTTTCTCTATGTGTGAAGAAGAATCACATTTATTAAAAATTTCATAAATTTGAAATTCATGTCCAGTTTCACACACATCTTGAGAAAATAGCAAAATCTCACTACTTGACCCAATGGTGCTATAGTATTTTAATGATAAATCTACTTTTTACATTGGTCTTTGAATAGATACTATTTCTTTTCCAAATAACTAAAATTTTACTTTGGTAAAACAAAAATAAGACTCACATGTCAAGAATCATATCATGGCTACTGAGTTCTAGTCAATTTTATAGTTGTAGACTGAGTTATCTGCAAAAGTTGCATTCATAAAAGCAACTAAGATAAAAAAAATACAAGTATTTTGAAAGCAATATTTTATTGATGATCAATACAAGGAGAGGAGTCTACATGTAAGACTGTTTTAACCTTGTGTGTGGCAAAATTATAAAAACAAGGTTTCCCAGACATTTTATGAACGAAGACATCTGTGACTGTGTTAAACAGTCCAAAGACGGTTCACTTATGTTGTGTTAATACAGCAGTGCTCTGCTTATGGTCTCAATAACAAGTGGAAATCCCACCCGAAGAGTTATCCCAAAATAAAGAGAAAACTGCACTGCAGGCTGGTTTGACAATGAAGTATATTATTTAATTGACACAACCATTTTCTGAAAAGTAACAATTAATATTGTCAGAAATATTGTCAGTTTCTGAAAGTCACTGCTTGGCCTTTTTTTACTGAATGAGGGAGATGGGGGATAACTGCCTGACCAAAAGGGTATCTAAAAGCTGTGTTAAAGCTGTCAGGAAGTAAGAAGCAGGGGAAAACACAAAGATCAAGAAGCTATCAGGTAGCATTTGGAAATTGCCCCTGTAAAACATCATAGATTAATTCCAGTGAGGGGCTAGTTCCTGGCAGTGGGATCACAAAGGAGAAGATTTTCAAAATCATTTAAAGTATATGAATGGAACCAGACTGGAGCTGAAGCAGTGGGACAGGCTTGAAGGAATCAGCAGCCTCTGTGTGCTCTGAGGGAAAATAAGAACACCAGCAGCATCCCAAACACCTGTGGGACACCATTTCATGGCTGGGCACCCAGAGAAGGATGCTCAGAAGAAATACGAGCAGTGGAGCTGACAATTAAAGGTACAAATACTGTAAAAAGAAGAGAAAAAGACAGCAACAAGGTGGCATGGCCACTCCTCAGGAGTGATCATTTTATGATCTAATAACCATATCTCTATTTTTTTTTCTTTTCACACTGTTGCCTATTCATGCATAATGTAAAAAAATAGACATATGATGCATGTTAGAACTTCCTCCCCTACTAATTTTGTGCTGAGGGATAACTCCTGGTCAATTGTTCACACAAAAGAAGCAGCTTTATCTCTCATCCATTCCAAGTGGTGATGACTTGGAAACTGGCATCGCTGAAACACCCTGATGGAACAGGCTGAAATGCAAAATTTTTCCTCTCATCTCTTCTGAAATAAAAAGACTAATATGTAAGTTCTTTGTAGATGCCAGATCTTAGAAACTGGGCCTCTCATAAAAACAAAAAAAGTATAAAAATCCAACAAAACCCAAAAAAACCCCCAGAAGTTGCTGTTGACATCAACTACAGCAGGTGCCTTCTCCAGATGTTGCCAAGAATGTCTTTTGCACACTTATCAAGTACATGTGTAAGGATATACATAGGATGTAGGATGCAGTAAATGATGTGGCTGGAAGTGTTAGGAGTAGTGCTCCAGTGTTAAGGTAAGATGTGTTTAGCGTTTCTATGATGAGCTGTTTTGAGTAAAATCCCACTTGGAATTGAGTTTAAGGGCTAGATTGCCAATGGTTAAGCATGAATTAGTGGTTGGCAGTACCTTTTGGAGTCCTCCTATTTTTTTTATGTCCTGTTCTCTGATGATAACTGAGTACCTTTCCAAACCCTTCCATACCATCACTTTATTCTGCCTCACCATTCCGTTCATGTTCCTTTTCTCTTGCATCCTTTTCGTCTCCATGCCTTTTTTGTCTCCAAACAAAACCCTTTCTCTCTGAGCTTTATAAAAGTACAAAAAAATTGTGGTATTGTGGTATTAATATGACATCTCAAAATGTCACTATTTTATCTGTTTTATCTGTTTTATCCCTCCTACCCATATCCTCTCTCTCTCTTGTCTACTCAATTTTAAGTTCTCTCAGATGGGAAGTTCCTATATCTTATCTGACACAAGTAGCATCATTGTCAATGGAAATTCCTTAGCAACATTGTGAATGTTAATGTTAATAAATCCTTATCTTGGACTTCCCTGAGTATAAATACAGATAAGAACATAGCACCAATCAAATCTTTTAATGGAAAAGTTTCTCATATTCTCTCTTTTCTTCCCCTCTTGCTCATTATTTTTAAGTATTCTACCAAAAATAGCCAATTAAGGTTGTTTTTCTCAAGTACTGAAAATTTTGGAGATGCAAATTTTGCAGCATTTCTTTCATTTTTTCTATATATCTTTATGCTGGTTTTGCCTGCCTTTATTGCACATGCTTTTTCAGATGGAAGCTGCTGTCACATGTATTTCAAAGCACTTGACCGAGTCCTGGAGAATTCACACACATCTATGCTAAACAATACTTCCTCATCAGTGACAGACGGCAGAATAATAAATACAAGAGATGCCAGAGGAGAGTCACTGGCACTAGGGAATGATCCAAGCCCTGTCTAAGGATTTCCAGCCTTCTGAGCTTTCAGGCAATGCACCTAAAAGGTGCCACTGTGAATTTATCAGACGCATCACTGATTCACTGCCTCCATCAGAGTACCAAGACTCTGCCAGAGCGTTGCCAAGCAACATCCTCTTGGGCTAAACACAAATATAGGTGCCACAAAGGCTTCATGATTGACTGAAGTCCGTTTTCTTCACACTGAGACTCTTGCCTTCAGCTGCCATGCAGGTCCACATTGCTCTAAAAACTTTGCTGCCCGAAGCTCTGCATGGGATGTGTGGGAATTCAGATCCCTGGCTGCAAGGAGCTGTAACTCACTGCTGCAGCGGTGTAAACAAAAGGCCTTTGCTCAGCCATTCTGCTTTTGCAAGAAACATTTAACTCAAATTATGGTTTTGATGCTGCTGCCATTTGCAAACCACACAACCAGCAAAAGATCATCTCTAGGCTTTTGGCTCACACACTGCATATAAGAATGTCATCATCACAGAGTCTCAATCTATGTCACAGAGCAGCAATGCTAAAGAGGAGTTTGCATTCATTTGTTTATTTCCAGCTGCCATGATAAATACCGGTTCTTTCCCAATGCTACTCCTTAGCATCATTTTGAAAACACCACGAAAGAAAACATCTCCTTTTTGGAAGGGAGAGGCTAATCTTCTTTTGCATACCTTTTTATTACAGAGAGCTTAGGCAATATGATTTATTTTAGTGAGGTTGCTCTTGGTAGTATTTTGGTTTTTAATGTTACTGACTGGTTGTCCATTTTTATCCGAATTATTCACAAGGGTGTTTTGTTTAAAAATGCACAAAGGTATCTTATTAAATAATGTCACAAACATGAAGTTCATTATTATGCAAATGCCATCCTCAGAACAGATTTGTTAATTGCAACTCATTTGCATAATTAATGAACTCTCAAATGAATAATGCCTTTGCAGATTTGTGCAGCATTGTTTTAAAATAAATTATAAAATACATGTCAAATGAAGAGTGCTTCTTAGATTCCCATAGCATTGTTTGAAAATTAATTACCAAATGCTTGTCAAATTAAAATGAGTTTATAGTTTTTACAATGTTTTTTTTTAAATTAATCACAAAATAAAATGTCACAACAGTAAAGCCAATAACCTGTTCTATTTTTTTCAAAAAAGAAATGTGTAGAAATACATTTAAACTTCAGTTACATTGTTTTTTATACTGGTCTTGAGTTCTAGTCATTTTGTCATAGTGTTATGATTTCACAAACTTGGTAGCTGTTGGTATGTTAATGTTTTAGTAAATTGAGATTAATTTAGTTATATTGTGTTGGACCTCTAATAGTAGTAATGATTAATGATTGTGCGTGTAAAAATTTTGTGCAGGCAAGGTCATGATACATTAGTAACAAAAAAGCCTGTACTTCCAAAAACTCTACACACTTGTTTTTATAAAGGGTTATTCTCTTCAACAGTCATTTGGTATTCTGAATATTTTCTAAACAGTGCATAGAACCAGAACTCTAATTTCATGTAATTTTAGCTTATATTTCCTTTTTATTATTTTCTTTTTTTTTTTTTTTTTTTTTTTTTTTAATAGAGAAAAACAAGGAAGCTAAAAATTTCCCTGCATTCATACAGTCTAAATTAACTCAGACCTTTCCCATGAGTTCAATGCTACATTTCAATATCCTTAACTTGTCTTATATTTTAAAACCTGAATTATGGATGATCTTCTATTCTGAGACACAAAACCTCAGGCAGAATCTCTGTTTCTCTAAATTAGTGTTCATTGATTCCACAGCAAGAAAAACCCTTAGTGACCTGAGTACCTGAAGATCTCTGTAAATGATAAAGGATTTGAATATACTTTTAGGTGAAGAAAAAAAAAGGCTATGGAAGCACTTTACTACTCTTTAAGATTATCCTTTCTAGATAGAGAGCTCTCAATCATCTCACAACCCTCTGAGTTATGCTAAAATTCACCCCAAACAATTAATAAGGTCCACAGCCATTTTTTAAAGCACCCTAGAGGAGGAACCAATCTTTTTTTCACATTTACCTTGGCCATAGCTCTTAACAATTCCATTCTTTAGATGCTATCTTATTAATGATTTTACTAAGCAGTGTGTGGGTAACACATGAACATACACACACATATATATACATACATATATATATATATATATGTCTATATGTGTGTAAGGAGGTATCATTTTAACTTAAGATGAGAAGTTAAATCCATTTTATGGAATTTACTCTAGGTTACTTTAGGTTGCTGATGACTGTGGTGTGACAAGGGAAAACATAAAAGTGGAAAATAGACTGAGCCATTTCAAAGAATTCTTTAAACTGACAATTCTTGGGATATAGTAGTAGGTTAGATAGAAATCAGGTATGTGATGTAATCAAAGGGAATTATCTTTTCTGGTCTTCCAATGCAGCAACCTGGAATTCTTGCTTCTAAAGAACTAATAGGGATTATCAGTAAAAAAGGACAATACTTTTCTTGGGTTAGGTTGGTTTAAGCTTGAGGCAATGAGATTTGTTTTCATACTCTGTAAAAATAAAACAGACTAAAAGCATGCAAAGCATACAACAGATTGTGGTAAATTGTATCAAATGAAGGAGCATCTTGACAGCAATATTTTTCAAATATTGGCAGAAGTAATGGGGGTCAGATGATAACCAAATGAGGGGTACAGTAAGGAGGGGTACACACTTGGTCACGCAGATGACAGAACGTTGTTCTTTGCCTTCAGATGACCACGGACGCTGCAGCAGTACTGCTGCTCAGGGAGAAGGAGCTGTAAACACCGCAAAGCTGCTGCAGAACAGGCTTCTACAGACCTCTAGTACAGTGTGTCTTCTGGCCATAAATAACCAATGAAATGTACTGGGAACAGTGATCAGAGGTGACACACCAAAACTCTGGGGTGATAGAGATTACATTCAAGAAATGATCTTGATCTTGATCTTAGGTATCATCAAGTTAATTACAGGTGAGAGCTTCTGATGAAGAATATAGCCACTATCACTTTAAAGTTTATTCAGTTGATTACTCAGGAGCTGACTAGTTGGTTATGAGTCATCCATCACCATGTCTGTTGCCCTGGAAATTTAAAATGCTTGATGTGTTGTTGCTTTATTGTGCCAGTGAGTTTTCTGACCTAGAGGAAGTTCGTTATGTCTTTGCATTGAAAGTACATGTAGAGATTAAATTCCCTGCTCACCCTTCAGACTAATCCCAGCTCCTTAACACCAGGCAGAAATATTTCCTCTGATGATACAAAGCCTGTTTGATTGCCACAAAGAGCTGGTCTGCACTAAGCAGTCTGGAAAGAGTCATCAGTTTCAGAAATTTCACTGGATTAAGCAAGGAAATATTTCTTCTTAAGAGTCTCACAGATACTAAGGGACCCTGGATTACTTTGTATTATAACATGCATTTCTTTTTTATAAATCCTTGTTTATAAATTCTTTCTGCATTCCTTGTTTATAAAATCTTCACTTAGATAAAGAAACGAGCAGTTTGATATAACTTTGCAACAGTGTCTTCTTCTTCCTTTCATCTGCAAAATAGCTATATAATTTCTGGAGCATGGGGCATAAAGTTTCTGGACATCCAGAAGGATATATTCTGCAAATTCTCCCAATGGCTGATAAAAAAAGCTGTTTAGACTGTCATATGCTGGTGCAGGTCACATTGCATTTCTACTAATGCATACTGCCAGTGATGCTGTGCTTACAGAAATGCTGTCTGGATCACAAGAATTCCCTACATGGATTAAAATCTAACCTTCATTAAAAAATCATCTCTTTACCAAAAATAACATATATTGCAACAGAAATTAAAATTAACTAAGATGACTATGACACACTTTATACATACACATACATATAAACTGTCTACCAATTAATAAAAAAACAGCCTGCAAAGATTATGAAGCACCTCAATCTTAACTATACTTGGAGGGACTGGAGAATAAAATACTTAAGGGTCTTGCCTGGAATATTAAAGTCAATTAAAGAAAAAAGAACAAATTCAGTATCCTAATGATGTGTGCTTTGTCTTGATTCTACAACTTCACTGCATTGAGAATTCCAAGATGGTAGCTTCTTCTCAGCTAGAATTTTCTAAATTCACCATTATTTCTGTGTGCATTATTATAAAAAGTAAAAGCTTTTTATCGAATAATTATGTAGCTAACTTTTCTGTTAGTGCAAAACTCTACATTAATTTATATGAAGTTCTAAAATACACAATTACAGTTGAAAGAGAGTTTTGGCTGTTACCTACTATGATTTCAGCTTCAATGCAATCAGTGAAAGTGCACTGATCTGGTAAGGATGAGATATGGCACTGCTGCACTGCTGTTGTACAAACACTCCCATCACTCTATCTCCTTCTACAAATGGCAATTTTTCTTGCTTATTTAAATCTTACCTTAATCCAATAAAATTCAATGAGGATACATTAATAAATCTATTATTTGTTTTCCCTGAAACTTGTGTGGGTGAGGGACCAGAATTACTGCCATTCAGCAGACTGGAGAGCACGCCTGTGGAGAGGCTGTGGCACCTGAGAGGCAGCAAGCTGAGCAACCACCAGTGGTGTGTCCTAACTGCACACATGGCAAACAGCCTCCCATCCAACCCACCCAACCTGGTGTGAGGCTTTTTAAACAAAGCCCGAATATTTTATTCCAATAACTTATTATTTTAATTTGTTTATGGAAAGAAATGCAGGGAGAGATGTGAAAAAACTATTTTCTTTTGCTTTTAGAAAGAAACAAAGAAACACTCAACCCTCTTCTTAAAAATAATCAAGGTGGAGATTTCTCTCTGAGTTATAAATAAAGTGGAAAAGGATTTTTTCAATCCTATCAGAACTGCAGTGAACTAGTTATATAAGACAATTCAGTGCTCTGGAAAATAATAACAAAAAAAAATCACTGAAGGAATTAAACCCTAATAGACCTGCCTTTAGAAAGTCACACATCCAATGTCAACTATAGAAGGATTACAGGGGACTTATTCTACAGTAATCTTCAATTTATAATCACTTAGTTTCTTTTGGATTAGATTCAGTCCATTTCATTAACCTGTAGCAAGGTTTTTTTCCTTTCTTGCATTTTAATCCACTCTAGCCTGATTTACAAAGATTAACTTCAGATTGAAGTTCTTGAGATTCACATTCCTAAATCAGAATATTTGACTTGGAAACACGTATATGTGTTGAATAATGGCTCCTTTAAATTTTAATAATTAAAAACATATTGGTCTGAAAATTATTTATAAACAAGTTTGTAAGGACATAATTCTCAGACATTCCAAAACCTTCTGTTGAACCCTAAAAACAAACAAAAAATTTGAATATGCATTTAGTGACCTTGAAGATAAAATTATTCATTCTGATCTAATGAATTAAATGATAATTAATGAAGATATATATATATATCCATATATATATATATATATATATATATATATATATATATATATATATAAAATATATATAAGAAATGAGAATTAGAATGAGATGTCAAAAGCAAGCAAGATATCTCCTATTAAGTAATAAAATCTGGAAGACACCATGAGTTGCTTATCTTTCATAAATAGGAGGATAAACTATATAACCATGTAGTAAGACAATCTAGTTCTGTTTTCAATTATCATGTTGCAAATTAAGTCAAATATTACTGAACTCCAGTAGACTGAAGCTGAACACTTGAGAGCCCCTTATCTCATATATTTTACATACTAAACTATACCTGAAAAGAGGACTCAGATAGCTGTATTTTGAAAATGTAAAAATAGTTCTGATACTTTTATAATTGTTCCTATGGGTGATGACAATGAATCAATCAATATACTGGTTCCAGATTTTATATTTATATTTATATTTTTATATTTACAACTGCATTTGTGAAAAAAGAAAATCAAAAGGTTTGAATGCTGTGTTAAGACACTCTGCATTCATTCTATCTGGTTTGTATGTAACCTTGATATTTCAGCTTTTCTATATTGCTTTTAATCATGGATACTTCCTTCCAAAGTATTTCCATTTCACAGTAGTATTTGGATTTCTAAGTATTTTCATACAATATAATAAAGAATACATAAGCCTTTAAGCCTTCTGCAATGATCAACATTTTTTCAATCTAACCTGCATTTTTTATTCTGAAAGTCCTGTACTAGAATGTAAATGGATTACCAGTTTGCTTAATGTATTTTGTCAACTGAGATCAGTAGAATTACAAAAAAATCAGAACTTATATCTTAGTCTAAACTGTTGCCAGTGACAAACATTGTAGGCTTCAGAGGGTATTTTTCTTTGAATCATTCATATCTTTGCCTAGAATGATGTCAAATACAGCAGGATTTTTTACAGAGAAAGGATGTGAGTTTAAAATCACATACATTACAAAAAAAGAGCTTAAAGCAGAAAAACCCCTTTACATTTTTCATTTTAGATTTGGTTTTGGCTCTGCTCCTGACAGACTCCAAAGAGGCAGCCCCACCTCTGTATGGCTACAGCAACACCATGATCCTCTTTTCCATGATCCTCAGTCAGTTGTTGCTCACTGAGTCTTTCATATCCAACCATCACACTCTCTTTGAGGGCAGGTGTCAATAAAATGCCTGAGTCTAGGAGGGTTGTAGGAAATCAGGTGATCGTGTATGGATTGTAAGGGGCTTGTGTCTATGATGTTTTTGGATGAGGCTGACCACTTGTGTGCAAAATTGTCTCTTATGAAAGTTCATGTATGGTCTGTTGTGTCTAATATGTGCTGTTTAAATGGACTTTACGCAAATAATATTCTAGTTAGAGGTATTTTTTCTATTAAATATCATGCCTTTTTTTCTCAAAATATTACAGTTATGGCCTGTTTGTCTCTTCCTTCTATATGGAGACCATATAGAAAACAACTGAAGTAAACAAATATGAATCTGACCTGATATGTGGAAAAATATAATGAAAATGCAAAAGATTATTAAAATTTAAAATATTTTTCAGATAATTATAACAAATATTCTTTTACTCATGGTTTTTCTAGAAAATTAGCTTTACATGCAAACTCTATACTACCATTAAAAAGGACTTTATTAAAGCTGGGATTGATTTTATTTTTCATTTGGGAATAAAAGGTGAAAACTAAAATTAACAATATTTCAAGCAAGAATCAAAATAAAATACAGACCCAAACCCCAAAATGTTTGATCAGTTTATATTTTTCATGTGACTTTATATAGTAATGTATATAACTATTTTCTAAGATTCTCCCGTGAAAGTCAAATGAAAATACTTTTAAAACAAAAACTCACTATTTTAAACTTGAAAAGATTATCAAATGCTTCACAGTATGTTATGTAAAACATTACGGTCATAGTTGGTATATTTTCGCATATTTTTACTTCACTAAGTTTATATACAAATTAATTTAATTCCAAAATAAAAACTTTTGTCTAGGAAAATTCCTGACCCACCTGAACTCCTGTGAGCTCTGGGATGAGAAATTACTTAGGCAAGCATCTTAGCCACCACTGAAGTTTAGGCTGAGTTGATTTGGGGTCAGGGTTGTTTTGTGGGTTTGGTTTTTTTAAACTTCTGAAATCACATCCTGTTAATGACCAGGATATTTTTAACAAAACACTTTTTCCATAGTAAAGGTATTTCATTATTGGAAATTTCTCTGCTTCAGGCTAAGTTTTCATGCTAATGTTAAAAAAAACAACACAATTTGGAGCACCGGGATTCCTGATATATTGAGTTCCCAATATACTGGATTCCCAAATTCATCAAGAATATGGCTCATCAGGATTAAGCCTTTCTCACATAGAGAAGATAAAGATTTCAATATGAACCTCTACATTCTAGATTAATATATTAGCCACTTGGCTATTTGTTATTTGGATAGTTCTTAGTTATGTTGTTTAATTTTAAAAATTTGAAAGCACAGGGTTGTGGGTTGTTTTCTTTTCCCCAGTGTAGAATGAAGGCCAAATGCTTGAAATCATTTGCAAAACAGAATTCTTGTTTAACAGCCAATCTCACAGCTGACTTCACTGGAGTTATTTAGGTGAATGGGGGAAGCAGATTTTGACCATGGTGCTGTGTCTGGACTAGTAGACTTAAAAGCACTAGGGAAATGCTTCCAAGCACTGGAATTTGATTGTCTACACTGTTAAATTGTTATGAAAGTCCCTGACACACTTCTGGCTTGTCCCAGCTATAGTAGTTCCAAACAAATCCCAGGGACCTTTCCCCATAGGTAGCATGAACACAAACACCCTTTGGACAAGTGAGACAGTTTCATAGCATGGATGTGGGCCAGTTTGCACCATTTGCCAGAGAGCAGTCACAAGTAAGTTTAATTTACTGGTGTAGAAACAATCAGTGTAGATTAAAAAAGAAAATCAAAATCTTTACCTTCTCTTCATGAAAGGGAAGAGAAGGGGGAAAGGGTGGGAAGGGCTAAAAAACAATTATTTAGTTTAAACAACCAGAATTTTTTACATGGAATATCCCTTCACTCATCTTCTTGATGCTAGGGAAACCTGACACTTTTTCTGACCTTGTCCATGTTTTATTTTTTATATATATGCTTAAATACATACATACATCATACATCCATGTATATATATATATATATTTTATATTATTGCTTATTTTTATCTAATGTCTTTATTTTCCTATTTTGTAGTTAGATGTCAAGAAACAGGCAATTTAAAAATGCATAGGTTTAATTTATTAATAAGTTTATCAAAAAAACATGTAGCTAAACTAATTCTGAGCAGGCCTTCGTCCAACCTAAACCTTCTATTGAAGTTTCTGTGTCAAAGGGCATAAAAGGGGGCACTCCAAATCCTTCTCCTCCAAATAACCTATGGTCAAGAGAAAAGAGGCTTTTGAAAAACAAGGATTGGCTCAGTTGGGGGACTAAAAGCTAAACTGTGTCCATGTCTACAGAGATTCAAAAGGGCAGAAGTTCACCTTCAGGCATTCAGCCTCAGCACAGGGTTGAGCACAATGGCAGAGATTGTACTCTTGGAATGATGGGACTCGGCAGGGCTAAAGCTCCTGAAAAAGACGTGTGAGAAGGGCTATGCCCTCTCACCTGCTTTGCTGCACCATGGATATGGCTGGACTTGAAGAGGAGTTTTCTGGCACCTAAGTACTTCTTTGCCCGTACTGATCACATTCACCTTTAGGATTCCTAGGACTGCATTGACTGTGGCACAGTGGAAAGTGCCTGAATTCGCCACTGTCACTGCTTTTGTTCAGGTTCTTTTCAAGGACCCTTCTAGAAGAGGCAGTGTGTGCTATCCTGTTAGACTCCTTACAGTGGGAAGATCTGCTAAATTCAGTTTGAAGTGGCTCACAGAATCAAGATCAAGATTCTGTTTTTCCTCTGTTTTCTAATTGGAATGAGGCAGCACCTCAAGTAAATGCCCACTGATAGTTTCCCATCTGTGTCTGCAATCTATCCCACAGAACTGCTTTCTGCCAGAGTCTGGGGATGAAAAATAGTCAACTAGATAATATCTATCTTTTCTGAGAGCACAGGACAGCCTGAGTGTAAAGGCTGCCTTAAATAATGGAAGGTCACGTGAATTAGTTGTTTTGAGGATTTCTCCAGCATTTCAGAGGGAATTTATTTCAAATCATGTATATTAATAAAGCAAAGCCCATGGTGTTTCCAGGCATGCTTGGTGACATGTGCAGAACTGCCAAATGGTCCATTATTTCTAAAAATTATGTGTCCCAAGGCAGTAGCAAACTTGTTTTCCAGACTGTGGGCATCAGTTTATGTGCTACATTTAGCATGTCCCTTTTTTTTGTGTTTTCCAAGATAAGTTTGGTTTTAAAAATCCCATTCTTTGAGTAACATCTCTTTTTTTTTTTTTCAGAACACATGGTAAAGCACCTGCTTATTCTGTGTTGTCCTTTAAGCTTTAGCGCCAGTCAAGATGCAGAATGAAAAAAGCAAGGTATAAAAATTAGAGATGCAAAATATGTGTTATACCACTATATAAAGATCTATATTGTAGTCAGAAAATAAGATATGGCTGCACTTTTATATGCCCCGTGTATTTTATCATGTTAATTATCTGTTCATTAATACTGGTGAGAGCAATTATTTTCTTTAGGGGTATAGCATTCCATATAAATCATAGTGCCTGAGGATTTTTAGAGGTTTTGCTTTTTGTTTCAGCATCTACTGGATTATCATGTACTGTAATGGCAACATTTCAGACCATCTACTTAGAAAAAAACCAGAATTTCCATGCCTATGAAAAAGCTTTTAAGGAAGTACATAGCATTTAATTCAGTCAAAACTTCCAGGAATGGCATTCGGTTAAAGATAAAAATATCATGTAGCAATGACAAACGCTTATCAGGATTTTAGATTTTAGATTTTATACAAATGTTGGAAAAAAGAACAGGCAAAATAACACAACAGGGCACATCACATTTCTTTTCAGATCCAAGGGCTACTTGTGAGCATGTCAGCCATGTTGGGTATTAATTCAGAAACTAAAATGTATGCATTTTCAATTTTAACAAGCCTGCACTTTGGTGCAGCAGACCTCTACCAGGTCAACACAATTACAAAACAATTTCCCCCATGAATTTTGTATTCATGAGGAATCATGGAACAGATCTCAGCTGACCCTTCAGCCTATAAACAAGAATTCAGGGGAACTTTTTTGATCAAAAACTTGATAAATAATTTACCAAACAGCTACATTGTTCTCAGCACAGCGTGCTCTTTCCAGCTTTTAAATAGATGACCTCACATTTTTATAGAGCAGTGCTTGATATAGCAGGCATATTTCTGGCTTAATATCCGACTTCAGGAAAGCCCCTCTATCCATTTGTCTGCCTCACTCACGTTCTGTCGCATGCATGAGCACACAGACATTAACTCTGCCTCAGTTTCTTCACTTTACAGACAGAGATAATGCTAATGACCTCTATAAAGTTATTTGGAAACTGCTGATATGAAAGTTCATGTGTAAGTGGTACTCATATACAACTAGTCCTCCTTTTCCCTTTCTGGAGATTAGAGTGCCACAAAAATAAGGAAAAAATAAAACTTTTGCATTCATAAACCAATAACGTGGTAGAAGGATGAATGCTTGGAGTTGATCAGTTCTGCCCTCACCAGCAGAGCTGATAATAATCAGTCACTTATGTGCTATTTCACAGCTGATACCTCCTCCAAAAAAAATTAATTGCAAAAGTTTCACAGATGTCTGCAGCAGTTGACCAGAGCTCTTGGGTTATTGCTTGTCAGACTATTAATGGGTTTGGCTAACCATGACAGTCATTACTTTCCCCCTCCTGTGAGCTACTTTCTGTGTAATTTATGCATAGGTTTTGCCAAGATTTGACAACTTTCAGGATATTAACATAAAATTAGACTGCAGAGCTGAACAATGGGTGGCATTAAAATTAGCAGCAGTGGAAACCCATCAAAGAGAATTGGTTTATCTCCTGCTTTGCCTTTAAGTTAATATTTTTTTATTTATTTTATCTTATTTCATTATCATTTTGGAAGGAAGAGTAAAAGAATAAATGCTGAAAACTGTTTTGTTTTGTACCTAAGAAACCTTCAGAATGGGGGAGAAATTTCAATTAGACAAAATGCCTGGCAGCATCTTAAACAACAGCTAACCTGAAATCAATCACAGAAGAAAAAAAGTTAGAAGTGTTTTTTTTTGAAAAAGGGACTTTAAACAGAACAGAGTGTGCTCCACACAGATTGTTTAGTGAATGCCATTACAGAATGCGATGTGTGTGTTAATAAGTAAGGACATCTGGTAACCAGCTTTTTTCTGATTCATTAACTGACTGCTTCTGTGGCCACAGGGCTTGATAGGGAAAGCTGCAAGACTTTTGCTCATTGAAAATGGGACTTCGATGTATGCTTTGTTCCTTTGACCCAGCCATATCCTCTAAATTTTCTCCTATGCCTCCATTACACATATTTCAATTTGAAATCTGGGAGAAAACACTTAAAAGCTTAGAAGAATACTTCCTCTTATTTAATTGTGCAGAAAAAGAAGTCTTACTTTCTACTCCTTCATTGATCTACAACAATTCACCCCATCAACACATATCAATAAGTGATGTTCTCTACTTGTTAGCATTTACCATGGCTGTGTTTAAATACTATATTGTTCCCCTGTTTCTCAATGTTTATACATTTTCAAATATTATTCATTATCATGCATGGAATATTTCTGGAAAAGAATTTAGAAATTATTGCTTTTTTGTAACACTTCAGTTTTTGGCAACCCAGTAAGGTTGTTGGTTTATTTTAAACACTCCATGAGATTAACAAGCTTGGACAGAGAAAGTAAAACCATCACATTGCTCATATCAAGTGCTGTTTTTCTTCTTATAATACAAGTGAAACAGCTCCAAATGCTCTAGAGAGAATGATTGAGCAAAAGAAATCTAACTTGATAGTACATGTTGAGGGATGAAATGGACAATGAAGTTTCCATATGTTGTTTTTACGCAGTAATTAGAAACTGTCACACACCGTTTCATTTTTTAGTTTCCTTGGGCTTATTTGCATGTATGAGGCTTTCCTTAGAGCAGAATTGCAAGCATCAAACTGGCACCCAGTTGAAATCCGAGGCAGTCATACGTGGGCTTCTTCCACCTTATGGACAAGAAGCCACTGGCAGGTACTGTGACGGCCCAGAGCACAGCTCAGCAACAGCCAGCTGCAGCCTCACTCACCTCTTTGCCTCTGCCAAGTTTTCTTTTCCAGGTTGAAGCATTGGCCATTCCTGTAGTGTGAGTCTGTACATTCTCGGGCATGAGGACTAGATTTTGTTTCCAACAGAAACAAGGAATTTAATATATTGAAATGCATGTACATTCAGCAGGAGTTTGGCTCCTTTTTCCCTAAGGTTCCTTTGAAAATCCTAACACAGTTTCTCAAGGGCAAACAGGGAAACAGTGCTTTGGCTCTCAGCTTTTCTCATGCCTACATGATTTTGACAAATTTTTCCAGCTCTGTAGCAATTATTCCTTTCTATATCTTGATAAACAACTGGTTAATTTAAAGCATTTGAATCTGGCCCTCAGAGTTACACCAGAGAAGAAAGACCAATAAAACTAGTTGCACTTTATCTTCATTATCCTGGTGGTAATGATGACTGAGGACTTAGTCATGCTGAATGTTTTTTTCCTAAAATATGGGACATACACATATACATTTTTAAGTCAGCTAAGAAACTAAGTCCGTGTGCGTGTTGTGTAAGTGGGTTAACCTTTTCTGTCTGTTTTCCAAGACTTTGTAAAACCGCAGAAAGCTGGATGCATGTCTCTCTTGTCTATGCAAGACAAGATTGTTGTTAAACCCTAGTTCTTAAAGGATCTTATAACCCTAAGATGCAGGACTGTGAAAAACTTCAAAGGATGCTGATTACATTCATGGTTACATCTGAAAGGCAAAATTCAAAGGCCTACCATGAAACTACTGTTTTTTAAACAATGAACCAGATCTCTGATGTTACTGATGCTCTTTTGTTTGTTCCTGACTAAGGCAAAATTAGGTTTGTTTCGGAAAAAAAAGTCTGAATAAAGTTTTTCAGCAATCAATTTTTTGTACTGTAATAGCACTGAAATGCTCCCCTTTGTCAGCTACTCCACAACTTTCCAGAGATTCAATCCTCACACTTGAATCAGAGATGGCTCTAATATAAATCTAATTCAAATGAGCCTTTAAGAAGAATAGGTCATGCTTACTCATAGTCATTTAAAACTGCCTAAAGTAGATCTTGACTTTTATGAGTTTTCACTGAATATTTTTAGTTTTTGCTTACACTATATTCAAACTACAACTAGAAACTTTTTCTAAACATGGAGGCAGATATCCCCAGAAAGCTATGAAGATAGGCTTTTGATTTATATCAAAAAAATATATGGATATTATACTGTACAGGAGCTTTCAAAGACAGTTATAGTATCTTGCTTTATTTTTGCAATCAGAAAGATAATGAAGAAAATCAGGAAAAGAAAATGTTTAAATGGGAAATGATGTAAAGTTAGTTTGAGAGATAGCAGAGATATTGGTCAACACAGTGGAAGGCATGTCATTGGTTATAGCACAGCTGCTGGAGGTGACTGTGTTGGTATCTGTAGCATGTTGATGTGTGAAGTGCAAAAATGAATCTTATTCCTCAGGAGAGTCCTGCATATGTCACGTATATTGTCTCATTAAGCCAATCCATTTATCAACCCACTGAATGCCAATTAAATTGCACAGGATGGTGCAGGTATATGGTGGGCTGATGGTGCCAAACTTTATTACAGCTGAGCTTTTCTGGCTCAGTACATTCCTGCATAGCAAAATGGCAGACATATCAAAGCCAAATTAAATGTTCTTTAAATAATGCCTTTAAAAAGGAAGAAATGCCACAGTCTGGCACAAAAGAGTATGAAATGTAATGTCACTTCTTAGTGTACTTTTTGTTCCAATGAAGATGTCACGGCTCAGATCCAGCCAGTGCCAAATGTCTTCACAGCGTGCAAATTAGATCAGTGTAATTTCATCAGGATGATGATCAGACTCTGTTGCAGTTCTGTGGCTGCATACACAACTTCTGCTGACTGCTGCAGTCAGATTGCCACAGCTGAGCTAATGCTGCCATCCTCAGAAAGAGACAGAAGTTGATTTTATAGCATTTTCCTGATGCCAGAGTCCAAAGGATATTCTGAATATCCTGGAAATATGTTGATTAGTATTTATTCTGGAGTTTTGGCTCAAAGTACTCCCTTTTTTATCTCTGACCACAGTGACATGAATATTCAATATATTCTTGTTATATATTATCAGGTGATTAGGCTTTGACTGAAAGTATTTCAACTGTTAAAATGTAAGCAACAATAACCTAGCTGAGAAATCCATTGTGCCCCACAGTCAAGGCAGTGGCTGGGAGAAGATGTACTGTTTTAGGAAAGGTCTAAAGTCTATCATGTGAACACAAGCTTACCCTCTTTGGCAGTACTTATTAAGGGCCCTAACAGATGTACTCTGTTGGATTTAGTATCAATGACTATTTTTCTGACTGTCCATGACTCCTTTGCTGGAGGCTAAGACTTGTGTGGCAGGGATGGGAAAAATGAACATTTTCCTTCAGTTCACAATTCACAATCCACCATATTAGCTTGACTCATCACCCAATGTATCTTATCTGCTGAATCTTTGGGTATCAAACCCTCTCCTAGAGTGGCTGGTGCACACATTCTGTTCTGCTAACATGGTGTGGGGCCAGTAACCCTCAGTGCTATGGAAGGATAGACAGATGGGAAAAGTATGGGCTTAAAGAGACAAAGTCTCCGTGCTGCCTTTTTGTATGCCAGGTCTCCAGGTACTCAACATGAGCCTGGCTCTTCTCATAAATACCATTGTTGTATAGCAAGGTTAAATCTACTGAGCCAATAATTTGCTGATAAATACTTTCAGAAGCAGGACATGGTGTTTGGTGCTAGATAATAGTCCCAGTACCAAGGCTTGCCTTATTGAAGGTTTGGGTTTGCTTTAGCTTTTTTAGCTTTTTTATGTTAAATTGTTAGATTTGGTGATTTTTCTTCTCCCTAAAGCATTTGGTAAAGAGCAATTACTTATACATATAACAGCTAAAATCCCCAAACACCATGGCACGCAGCCATTTGAGGCAAGTTGCCAAGTCTGTAGCTTCAATTAACCTTCATATACACCCCCAAACTTGGAACACTATCAGAAGGCTATTATGTTCAAGCCTTACTCATGCGGTGAGCACTTAGACACTGAAGTTGAAATCAATAGCACTGGTGGATACATGACTGCTCATGTATTCAGGTTTGCACAAGCAGACTTGACTTTGTAACAATCTCATCCAGTCTGAAGCAAGGAGACCCCGAAGCTTGCAAATACACAGCTAGTTCAGGATTTTGGCACAGAGATCGAGTCCATTGTCTCTCATACAGAATCTGTCTTTTACTGACACATTTGGTCTCAGATAGTAGCCACTGAAGGTGGGTGAAGGGAAAGGAACACAGCAAGATTTGGATATTCCATTAAATCTTTGAAGTAACTACGGATTCCAGTAATAGCTCTATGTTCAGCAGACATACAGTGCAAATGGGTTGCTCTCCCTGGAGATTGGAACAGAGACTCTATGCATCCCAGATGTTCCTAAGCAGTTTACTTACCCTCCCCTGTGTGCATTTAATTCTCAAGATGGATGGAGACAGAGCAGAAATGGGAAATGAAATAAAAAGTCAGTTTTGGCTCTAAAGTGAAAATGTTACTTATGCTCACATGGAAGATGTAAAGCTTCAATAAAAGCAGATAAACACAGTTTTTATGTGGGGGCAGACAAAGGGCTAAGTGCCCAGCTGGTACAAACTGGCATAGCTTCACACTGAAGTTGATTAAGCATAATGCAGCTTGTGCCAGCTGAAGATCTGGCTTACAGTTACTGCTCAGTATCTCTATTGTGTGGGTGAAATCCTATCTGTCTAGGACAGAACATGGCAACCAGTGATGGATATATCTTATGCAAAGGCTACAAGAATCTCATAAGATTCAGTCTGAAAACCTACACAATTTTTAAACCTCATGAATGCCATTACAAATTCATATAAATCTGAGAGAAAGTACTACTACATGGAGCCTGATGTCTGGTGGATGGGGGTGGGTGTTTGAAAAGCTTCCTACCAATAGAAAAAAGGGAAACCAAATTTAATAGATATACATGCTTTTATATAGAGTGAGAAATACTTAATCTGTGGCACTTTTATTCAAATATTTCACATTTGTGTTCTAGAGAATCTACACTCTGAAACAAATCAGATCTTTCAGCTGAGACAAGAAGAAATTCACCCAGCCTTTATGTTTGTGCACCTACCCTAATGAGGGGGTAGCACCCCAGGCTGCTCCTGGGGCATGCCAGGACCCAGATGCCAAGCTTGGGAAGACTCTAGCAGCAACATCTGGCCGTGTGGTGAGGTCTAAAGGCAGTTGTGCTAACAGATCTGGAATAGCCCCTGGGTCTGGGCTCACTCACGCTCTCCTAGGACACATTTTCCTTCTGCTTACCTTTGTTTTGTCAAATGTGTAGGGTTTTCATTTATTACACATTAGAGTAATGTAGATAGGCTTTCTATCTGATCAGCAAGGATGTTTCCTGTTCAATACTTCTTATTTTCCCACAAATCCTTGCCTCAATAACTGCTGCCCATGTATATTCTTGCCACTTGATTTTTGATTCTTTCATCCTATCAAGAAATGCTTTGTAAGATCTAATTGCTGACTGAAAACTTGTGACGTCAATTTTTCATCTCATTTTTAAACAGAAAAAATGTATTCTAACAAATCAGCTTGCTAAAGTTGAAAATGGCATGGTTGCTATTATCTTTTGATTACACTTTTATTTTCGCACACATAGAGGTAGAATTAAGCAATACTGATTGTGCACTAGAATTTGCTCAAGTTGCTTCTGTTAATACAAAAATACCAACAAGAGGACATTAAGCTATGAAAGTTGCTACTAGATTAGTAGTTGCTGCTACATTACATTAGAGGTAAATCCTTTCATGCTAATCTTATGTTTTTAAGCCTTTGCTGTGCATTTTATAGGCAATACAAAACTTATGAAAAGACAGATCCTCACATTTATATAGAATGAAAAAGTTAAGGACTTCTGAATTAATGGTGAACATTGTCCTGTAATTGCTCAAAATATAGATATATGACCTATGGGAAAAAAAATTATTCCGAGGGCACGAAATCTCTTGCATCTATACATGTGTGCTTCCAAAAATTGTGAGTTTTTATTGTATCCTTTAATTTACTACAAAAATTGAATAAAAATGGCAAAATACTTTTAAATCATATCAATTAGGCTTAAACAGATCATGGCTTAGGAACTCCAGGTAAGCTAAATAATATCTTGCAAATAGGGCACTAGCTTTTGGCCCTGAGCTAGCAAGAAATATGTCATCGCACATCTAACATTCACTAATATTTAATAAATTAATGTTTACAGAATGTGATTTTTTCCACAGGCAGAGTACAAAAAGAAATATCATGGGATGGCATATGTTAGGTGTAATGTTCTGTGCACTGCTAAAGGTATTCAATGAATTTTAATGCAAGCTGAAATTTGCTTTTATAAGCCTCTACCAAGCAAAGAAAGAAATATATGATAGAAAAATAATGCTGCAAGCATTGTAGGTGTTTAATGGCAAAAAATTATTTTCCCTTTTTCTTGTGGGAATGAAACAACTATGATATAGTTCTATGGAACTAAGGAGATCTTATTCTTCATGGATCAAAAAAACAAAAAAAATTTAAGAAACCATAAATCCAGAAAACAGAATCCATGAGAATCAGAAAGGACATGTGGATTAATATGGAGAAAAATTAATTGGAGCATTAAATGTTAAAGAAACCATGAAATGGATAAACAAGAGATCTCTAACTTAACATGTTTTTTAGGGATTTAGGTGCAGCTCTGCTTAGCTACAGGCCAATTCATGTGCTCAAGCTCAGTTTGTCTTGAATTTAGACTGATGCTTATGGTACATTTAAGTACCCATACCAGGGCTATAACTTGTGTGAAGTGTCAGAGAGCCAGAGCTGGGGATAGAGATGGTGCAGTGATAGACACTGCTGTGATATTGTGCTGTATTTGAAACTGTCTCATGGAAACTGAGTTGACCATGACAATCTCATTTATGCAGGTTTGTGATTGAGCTAATTAATATTCTGGGGTTCATTCTGAGTTATCACTGAAAATAACTCGGAAAAGAGTGAGAAAGTGTTACTGTTAGTCTGTAAACCATATTTACACACACAAATTGGAAACTTGGGAAGGTATTTACCAATAACCTAGTTAGTACAAACCCCCAATTATTGTTCCCTTGCATCTCAAGGAGGAGTCTAGCCTGCCATACACAATCTCCTAGTACATCAAATACTAAGCTTCTCTGCTTTTTGCATGTGTCTGTGGGTGGGTAGATGACTGAGAGAATCCATTCCTCCTAAATGAATTCAAAATGGCTGGAGCTAACTTCATAGGGAAATGAAATGCAGAAAAGAATTTGGCACCAAAAAATTGGTAAGTATGTTTGACAGATTTTTTATTAATATCCAAACACAGCTGAACTATACTAGGGTGAGTGATTAACTGTGATTAGGAGGTGACGTCATTAATTTTTAGCACCTAGGAAAAACTACATTTACTCAATGAGAAGGAATTTATAACTGGCTGTTGCAATCTTGCTGTCCTTTGCTACACAAAAAGCATCAAAATAACTCCAAAAGAGTAAGAATAATGATCAAAGCTTCACCCTGAAGGAGATTTCACACCAGTTTCCCTTGACAAGGGAAAGCTTATCCTCAAAACAAAACTTGTCTCTCTTCCAGAAAAAACAATGAAAGCCATTAGTTTAATTCCCCTTCTGTGACACATTGAAGAAGCATGGCACTAACCCCAGAGGGCATGGGGGGCCAGCCCTAGGAATACAAGAAGAGACAGACACATGACCCTATGGATCAGCTGAGAGTGGTTAAATCTCCTTGTCATAAGTGTCGACATCTAAGTGATATAAACAGAGATTTATGAAGTAAAATAACCTCTCTCACTGTTCTCCATAAGTAATGTGCTCCAGCGACAGGAATTTGTCCAAATCTCTTCACTGAGTGGTACCTAGTAGGTGGCTTTGCCACAAGCCCTGACAAAGCAAGCAGCAATGTTTTCTTTACAGCAAACCCAGATACAAATACATGCACATTATCTGATTCACAGCTACTCTTCTTCAGAGATGATGTACCTAGCCCTATCTGATAAGTGGTGAGGGTAGATAGGGAATCCAGGAAATTCTCAGTGATAAGTTCTCACACTTTTGAGAGACTCACATTTTTCTTCATAGGGCACACAACAAAGTCCTACTTCAATTTGCAGTACATCTGTATTGTTTGATTTCACTTTAAGAAAAGCAAAGGTCATAGTAATATATAGTTTAATCCTTGTCTATTTCTATTTATAGTTGTTCTCTCATCTTATTCCTCTGATATTACTCCAAATTGCAGAATACAGCCTGTTCTTTTTTAAGTTAAAAGAGTCTCACAAGACTATTGAAGACATGAGCAAAGCCTGTCCAACTTTGCAAACGCGGATCCAACATTTCTATTTTAGGCACAACTCCAATTTACATGACTGGAGCTAGCAGTGAGGCATTCATGACTATGATATGACTGCTCATTGCATCAAAATCCAAGTGATTTGGAGAAATTTTCACAGACTCTTTCTTTTTTCCTGAGCACACATTTTCCGAAGATTTATAGAGATTTCAGATTTTATGATTTCTACTCTTCCAACAAATGAAATAGTTGAGCTTCTTCTAGAATTAGAAAATAGAACTTTCTTTTTTAATTAACACATACTACAAATTAACTTAGTCCATTCATCATTTGATAACAAATCCCTTATTTACAGTGCTGCATCTGCTAACAAGAGTCATCTCATTGATGCATCCAGCTCTTTAGGACTGCTTTGTTACATAACTACTCTCCAAACTGAAAATTAATACGAAATGTTGTATCATGTTCATCTATTCTAAATTAACATACTTCAGTATGCCTCTGTGGTTAATGCAAAGAAGGCACGAATTGCAGTCTTTTCCATTGGGTATAACAAGGGAATACTCTGTCATAAGATACTAGTTTGAAATTTATTTGGCAGATTTATGGCAATGACTTTGGAAAATGCTGGGTTAGAGAAGTAATTTCGAGCATTCTTTTCAATTCAAGCAACTTGGCTGCTCTGGGGAATTTCCTCTTGTTGGTACCAATATTGACTGCATAAACTACAGGGAACTTGGAGCAAATACTCGCATGTGCAAAAATGAGCATTCATAAAGGCCATATAAAATAAGCCCCTGTCACATTATAAGTAGCAGCATCAGATTTGCTATTTATTATATATGCTAGATCCAGGAGAACTTCACTTAAAACATCCTTGTGGAAGGATAAGGGCTGTAGCGCTGCTCTGCTCTGTCATAACCCTGAGACTGATTTACACAGGCTCTGTCCCTGCCACAATTTATTCTAACTTGATGGCCAAGAAGATCAGTATTGAGACAGCAATAACATAGCTATCATTACTAAATGCTTTTTCCCTTGGGCATTCCAGCCTGAGTAGTTGAGGAAACTTGAAGTGAAAAGCTGACTTCATAACTTTCCAATTTCTTTGATCCAGGTCAAGAAGGGAATCAGAGCAGGAACAATAAAAAGAGTGTATCAGACAGTGATCCTCTTAAACAGAAACAGCCATTTAAGCCCACCCTGGGGCTGGCCTGCAGAACCAAAAGAAGCTAAACATACTGGAATACTTAAGAAAAGAACTAAATTTTAAAATGTGTGATCGATACCTGAAATTGTTACTGAATTATGGAAAGTAAACTATTTAATGGCCCTAACTCTACTGGAAACGAAAACCTTCCTCTGTTGGGAATTATCTAAATTAACCTTGTTGTTGCTTTAAATACTTTTATATCATTTATAGAGGCTTGACTGTCATAATAGGTTACTCTAAGGTTTGTGGACAATATACTGATGCTTACCATTGTAGTTCTGTCTGAGGTTAACAGGACTCTGCATTGTTAAGTATCACTCATTGCCTTGACAGTACATAATACCCTTAATTCTTTACACACAGATCAAATGTTAGCAGTGGGGAACATCTGTTTCTGCTATTCTATTACAGAAAAAAACCCAAAGATTAAAAATTGGTAACAGAGTTGCGAAATTTTCTCTCAGAACTTAAGCAATCATAATAGCAATCCCTTCTTTCCTGGGTTGCCTGGACTTCATATTTGTTTAGTATTTCATTACTGATTTATTAGTTAATTCTCACTTCAAATTAAGCAGCAACAGATACTCTTGTTAATACTGAATAAATATATTTTGCTGTTGAACTGTTTGAAATTTGAACAGGAAAATGAGATATTTGAAGGTCCATCTATTCAGCTCAATTTAGGAGTGTCAGCCTATTCCATTCTGTCATGGGTGATTAAAAAAACAGCAGCAGCAGGAGCAGAACCACATCACTCAGTGGCACAAAATCCCCAATCTGCCTACTAAGTAAAATGGCTATAGCAGGTATATGGCGGTTTCTGTTCTAAGACTTCTGCTCCACATCACACTCTGCAGACACACTACTGCCAAGGGCTTGCATCACCACTCAAGGGAGCACAATGCTCCAACAATCAACACATCCACATCCACCCAGACTGCAGGGTATGCATGGGGTTGGCCTTTGAGGAGGTGGGCCCAGGCAAACTATTTTTCCATGATTTACTGATTTATAAGCTGGAAAAGGCCACCAATGGCCTTATTAAACCACGCATTAAGTCCTCTAGCATGGTCATTAAAGAGGGCAGGCAGGAATCTCTGGAGCCAGAGCCTGAGGATGAGGTGAGCCAGTTAAGTGGCCTTTGACTGTCCCTGCAGGTCACCCAGCTCTGGGGGCTTCCAGCCTTCCCATCCTGAAGGTAAGCAGCTCTGCGGTGGCCCAAGTCCCCAGGGCAAAGGGGGACGAGCCTGTCTCAGGGTCACAGTCCCATCTTGAAGCAGCCCTGGCTTCACTACAGCTTTGCTGCATGGCAAAATACTTTCACAGGCAAGGATTCACAAATCCAAGGAACCCCATTTTTCTTTTTTATTTCCCCTGTGAAAATTATAATGCATATTAAAAATTTCAGTCCATTTGACCAAACTAAAATTGTGTGTTCAACAGAAAAGGCTTCTCATGGGAAATTTCAGCCCAGATACAGTAACTTCTACTGGTGAATGAGAGATTTTCTTTCTAGTTTTTCCATTATCACATTTTTTTTCAACATAAATGCCACAGATGCTGATTTACTAAATTAAGGTTTTTCAACAGCCTAGTCTTTTTAAAATTCAATGGGAAAAAACTCCAGGGTCTTGCCTTCACCATTTATCTGGATTGTTTAAACAGTTTAAAATCATATTATTACATAATATATGTTCTATTTGTCACAAATAATAGCAATTTAATTTAATACAGTAGTTCTGCAGTTTGCATACTTTTATAAATACTTAACAAGTAACTTTACAAAACTGTTCATGCTTGTTTCTTCTCATTAATGTTTCATTGTTCAACATTGTTCAGAAACATAATAAAATTATTTTTATAGCAAAGAAGACATCAAACATTTTATAAGAGGTTTTATTTGGTGAGTTAGCCAGATATTACCTTCTAGATAAAAATTCATCTGCAGATGAAATACCTTCCTTTGTGTCCTTCATTCCTTTTTCTACTTACTGCCACTGTATTACTGTATTATACTTATGGTAAGAAAAAAATTCCAGAGATAATGGAGAAAATACTGTATCATCCTCCTCATGTTTTCTCTTCTTCTTTTTCTGTATCTGCTTCCTATTCAGTATGGGAGTTACACTTAGAGCAGATGTCATCTGGACTTTTCTCATACAGGGTAGAAGGTTATCATGTAGATACTCCAATTAGTGTAATAATGCCTCAGATCTTTGCTTAGAAAATGTATTATCTTCAGAGAGGAAATAGACCAGTGTAGGTAATGGGGAATAAATAAACTGTGCTCCTTTCCTCTAGTTTGAAACCAAAGTGGCTAGCACAGTTTCAGATTTATTCCGTATATCCATGAAGGGAATATTCCGTATATTTTAGAGGGAGCTTGTGGTACTGAAGCCTTTATCTTGAACTACTTCCACCTGGCTTCATTTCTAACTCACGGGAACATGACATGATCAAACCCTTGAGTTAGAAAATTGTTCTGTGTTTTCAGCCCATGTAACTTCATTTTCATTTCTGTTGATAGCAACCATAATCATATCTAACAACAATTCTTCCTTTGCCCCATTCTCCCACCTATTTTATTGTGTCCTTCAGAAATCAGCCCACTTTACCACTTACACAAAATATTCTCTTTGTTCTTCACTTGAAATCAGATACAACTTTCATTTATAAGTACTGCTTCTGCTCAGTAGTACTTAAAGAATTTTAAGCCTTTTTTATTGTTATTTCTAACTAAAGTCTGTCATTCCATCCAAGCCCCTTTACAAAATTTTATCCATTGCCAAGGTATATAGGGATGAAAATGCTCAGTCTTCCAAATCCCCAGGCATTACGGAAAAGTGGCCTGGAATGGCTTTTCCCTGGATCTTTTCAAAAAGCATTCAGCTATGCACTCTGTAGGGCATCAGAATTTAGATTCTCTCAGGGCATAGTTTAAGGTAAGTCAGAAGATAGTAGGAACAAAAAACTAACAGGAAATAATACTGAATAATACTGAAAAAAAAAAGACATTCCATCCGTTCTACTCCCTTCGCTTTAAAAATGTCACCAAAGCTGGCAATAGAATTCTCTTAACTTGTTTTAATTAAAAGTTTCTAAAGAAGAGGAAAATTATGTTTAATGGTTTGAAAACAGCAAATTCTGTTGCATGAATATTGCTATACTGAAATGGGAGTTTTGAGTGCTTCACCATTTTCCTGCTTTGTACAGGCTGAGCTGTTGGTTTTCTTGTACCTTCCTCAATGCATTTTACACCATTTAGTATAAGGTCTTTGCAGGACAGAAGCCTTTTTTTTTTGCACATCCCTGGCAACATAAGCTAGCTAGTATCTGTGCTTATTTGAGCATAAGGAGATAGATGAAGTCAAACTACATGTTTGAAGCAGACCAGAAAGATCTATCCAAATAGAAATAGTTAATTTTAGCTGCTGTGTCACCTCATTGTCCTCTGAGATGGTTAAAATACTTGGCAAATTCATGTTACAAAAATTCTAGTTAAGAAGAAATTAGTTCAAGAATCTAAAATCCTAGCAGTAAGCAAGCTTTATTTTCCCATAAGCCTCACATCAAAATTGCTCTTGCTTTAATCACTTCCAGGAAGACCAAAAGAAGCATGAATATTTTGGCATTACATCTTCCTGATGGACCTGGCTTTCAGGAAGTTTAGAAATCAAATGTAATTCAGTAAGTGCCTAGTTTGGCTGCTTCAAATGTACTCTGCATAATAATAGATGAGAAAAGTGTTGTACTGTGCAAACAGAAGATAGGAGAAGATAAAGGACTAGGCTTAGATAAAGAGCTAAGATACCGAGCTTTTTCATATTTCCCATGTGCATGCTATTTATTGTTGTAGTTAATAAAAAAATCAAAAATGCCTTGCCTTCCTGGTGTTGCTGTGTTATGCTGTACACTATAAGAATGAGTGAATTACAACATATTTCAGTTAGTAAGAAAAAACATAAATTGGCAGTGAAGTAAAAAATATGCATCATAGAACATAATAAAGAGGAAACCCACTTTGTTTTCTATGTTGTGCTTTACTTTCAGTTCAAGAACATCCTAATCTGCATTAAAAGAAGACCACAAAACTGAGGACTGTTTCAGTACAGTTGAGTGCCTTAACAAAAAACTATTTACTAGCAGAAGTGGTGCTTTTTCTTTCAGAGGAATTTTCCCAGTTCATTTTGCTTAAAAAGTGCATGAAATTCACAGCAGGGTATAAAAATCAGTAAACCTGCACCATGTGATATCTTGATAACTTAGATGCAGCAGTGTATGGCAGCTCTCCTTTACTAGAAGACAGGAGAACACCTTTTCTATGGGGTTGCAGTTGACACTTTTAATGTTGAAAGCTGTGCCTCTATGAAGAAAATGGATTCTACATGGATATCAGAGCACACTTAACCTTGGGTGATCACCTGGGAACAGGGTCCGCAAAAAGAGCAGCTAAGTCACCCTAGCATCCACTATTTCTCTAACACAAGATAATAAAAATGATGAAGCAAAGATTTGTCATGGAAGCAAGCTGTAAAGCAGGGATGGCTGCAGAAGATCTGAGCGTGATTCAAAAGGTGAAAGAGGAAACTTGTGTAATATGGACAAAAGGACAAACAACATGACCAACTGTTGGCTGAAGCTTGGATTCACTACCTATAATAATTAAAGCATGTTAACAAATAATTTATGCTACCCTAAGTCTCTCAGATCCTACAATTTTCATTCTAAATATCTGAAATTTCATGCTTAAAAGATGTCATATAATTTGGAGTGCTCTCCAGTCTACCTTGGCTCCTGAAAACAAAAACTTTCAGAGACGAAAACTGGAACATGAAACAAGAAAAGCATATATGAAAATATTATACATCTGGCATGTTTGGATTAATACTGTCACCAAAGAATGTTTTATTGTACACACAGCTAGAGTTGCTCAAGTTGTAAGGAGCACATTCTTGACTTGCTATCTATGACTTATCTGCGATACAGAAATGAATGGCTGAAAATGAGAATTTAAACCTTGTTGTCTTTTCCCTTCTAGCAGAATTAGATGAACATTCAAAATTAACACTGTTTACTACATGTCACTTTTCCTGTTAGAACTGAACCACAAACCAATAATGATTTTACAAAATTTGCTTGCTATTCATCACTGCTCACTGACACTTGTCCAAACAAATTACTGCCTATGGATTATCTGAAATGTAAGGCTATTATTTGCACATAATTATATGTGATAGATCACTCAAGTCACATGTTATTTAGCTGTTAATTAGTTGATCTCTGTTCCATAAAAGTGAGCATACCTGAAAATCATTTACATTTAGAATTCCTAAGTCATTAGACAAAGACTGAATTCCTGGGTTTGGGGTTGGAGTTTTCAGTATTTTATTTTTTAATTTTTCTGTTATTATTTTTGTGCTGAAGGTATAATCTGACTAACTAAAGACATCTTTCCTAGTAATATATGGAGACGTTAGATTTCAAAGCTCATTCTGGTCTGAGTAAGCTGACAAACATATTTGTCATTTCCTTTTTCCTTGACATACAAGCCTCAAGTAGTAGGAGAGATGTGCTTGAAGCCATTCATACACACTGTTCACAGATCCTGCTCTCACTATATGTGCAGGCTGGTGTCACTCCATCCCTCCTCAATGGCACACCCTTTCAGACAGCTGTTTCATGCTTGGCTTGAAACTTTTGCCCTTTATATTACCTTCAAGAGTGATACCTAATATTGCTCTCACTTTGCTCATTTTAGAACTCATAACACCTGTCCTGAATAAAAAAGTGATTACCAGTCCAGTGGGTATAGCCCAGTGGTGGTTACTACACTAGTGGTTCCCAATTCCAAAAAGGCTGTAGCCCAGAGTCCTGCTGGAACCCCAGGAATCCCAAACAACACCCATACTTCTCTCCTCCTGCCAATGAAAACTTGGACAGAAGACAGAAAACCTAGACAAATGTTACCTTTATGATTCTCTCTGCAACAAAGACCCCCAAACATAATTTTACTGATGAGTGTTTGCAATCTTTTCAGTACCTATTTATGTTTTCTTTTCAAAAGCTAATTATTTCTGGATGGGTTTTAGCTTCAGATCTGCACGGACCTGAAAGAGTTACACATGATTTGTACTTGGAGTTCCTCACAGTTGTTGGACATTATATTTATGCTAAAGTTACTATAAGCAGTCTGTTTCATCTGGCATTTCATCTCGGTCTCTGACTTTCTATTCAGGCAAAACATTCACTTCAGTCAATGAATCTTTTGTGGAAGAACTAAAGTTGTGAACCCAAGACTTCCTTCCACTATGTTACAACGGTACAAGTTTCAGACAGAAACTAAACACAGTTTTCTTTCTTTTTGATATGAAGAAAATAGAAGAAATTTTTAGGTTCCTTAACATAAAATAGTGCAGAGCAAATACAAGCAATAGCTTAAGAAAATATTTATATCTTTTATATGGAAGGTCAATATAATATTCAAAGTATTTATAATATGATTTAAGTTAAAACTATCCTGACACAAAGATTTCAATATATTTCCTTATGTATTTTCTTTAGTATTCTCTATCTCCAATAGTTCTGCTTTGTTAAAGAAAAGATTCAGTGGCTACATGCTGTGGGCATTTCCTCTGATTTTTTTGAGTAATTTCCAATGCTGTATGATTATTGCATTTATATAGGACAGTGATTATAGCATAAGAGAATAATGAAATACAATTATTTTTAGACATCAGGGAGTTGTACATTGTTCCTGACTGCATCTGTTAAGATCCTGTAAAAACTGAGCCAGATGCTGCGTGGTATGCAAACACTCTGAGTTGCAGAGATCATATGTGCAAAGACTACAAAAACACTCTCTAAAAAGTAACAGTGATTATGATCAACATGGTAGGCAGCTAAGACTGAATTCTGCCCATTTAAATTGCATAATCCAGACAAGTTTAGGGGAAAACTTCAGCTGTCACTGAAAGTGGTCCTACTTGTGGCAAAATTACTCTCAAATACTTAATGTCAGCAAGGACTACTAACAGAGACAAGTGGAGGAAAATATTTTAGAAAGATAAAAATAAATACCTACTGCTCAAGGAGTGATTGGAAATAATTCACCACACCGGATACTCTGCAGGTGTAAATCAGTTTAACACCACTGACCTCTCATCCCCAATCTTCTCTCAGGCACACATCATTTAGCTTTGAGACATGGAATAAAAGTCTGCAGTCTTCCTAACAAACTGTCCTGCTGCATGTTATAGTTTTGAATATATGATCTGCATGATTTACTATGGTGCATTTCTCTACAAGTCACGGCTCACTGTAAGCTCAGCTGGCTGTTACAGCCTTAGATGGCAAACACATACATACACTATTGAAGTGTGCTCAACTGATTGGATCCAGAGCTGCAATTCTGATCTAAATACCAGAACTATACATGAGACTTCCTCTGTGCTCATGAATCTGCTTCAGATACCACCCCAGACTTAAGCAAATATTTCCCTACTTGTAAGTAGCATAGTACTTGCTGCATTCTTTCTTTACAGATACAACAGCTCTTGCTGAAATACAGTTTGCCATGTTTAAAATATAATTTTAAAAGATACATAGGCACCAGTTTTAACCCTTTTAAAAGGTAGTTATTTTCCTTTTCGTGGGCGTTATGTGTGTGTATACAGCTGAATCTATAGCTATATCTGCATCTACATTCTACATCTTCCTATATTGAAAGGGCAGGCCCCAAGGATGAATATTGAGCACACTGCTCTTTAATGTTTTCCTAAATTATCTGGATGATGAGATCAAGTGTAGCCTGATGAAATTTCCTAATGATACCAAACTGATGAGGGAAGTGGACACTTCAGACAGGAGATCCACACTACAGGAAGACCAGAATAGGCTGGAAGAGGGACCTAACAAGAACTATAAAGGTTTTGCACCTGGGAAAACAATGCAGGAGCACAGCACAGGCTGGGATCTCCTTGGGGAGCAGCTCTGTGAAAGGGACCTGAGGAGCCTGGTGGACAAGCAGCTCAGTGGGAGTGAACAGTGCTGCTGTGGCAAAGAAAGCCAGCAGAAAGAACACTGGGCTGCATCAACAGGATACCACCAGCAGAGAGACAGCATCAGTATCCCAGCATTATCATTCACCTGGAAGGTGCCACTCCCAGGCCATAACTGGAATACTGGACTCAGTTTTGGTCCCTGATACAAAAAACCCCATAGACAGGCTGAAGAGAATCAAGAGAAGGGCCACAGAGAAGATCCAAGGACTGGGAAGTCTGCCATATGAGGAAATGCTGAGAGAACTGGGTTTGTTCAGCCTTGGAGAAGGGCTTAGGGGACACCTTATCACTGTGTTCCAATATTTAAAGGACGGATATCAAGAAGATGAAAATTCCCCTTTTACAAGGACTCATATGGAAAAGACAAGTGTTAATGGTTACAAGTTGATCCTGGAGAGATTCCAGTTGGACACAAGGAAAGTTTTTCATGATGAGAACAATCAGCCATTGGAATAGTCTGGCCAGTGAAGTGATGGATTCCCCAACACTGCACAGTTTTAAGATTCAGCCTCACAGGGTGCTGAGCCATCTTGTCTAGACTGTGCTTTTGCCAAGAAAGGTTGGACCAGATGATCCTTGAAGTCTCCTCAAATCTGGTACTCTAAGATTCTATGATTTTTTGACTCATTATAGTAATAGACTCCAAACAATTCATGATCATAAGTGAAACATTTTTGTTTCCAAATTGCTCTTTTTTCCTCTTAAATTTTATTGTCGATACTTATTTTTGCTTTATCTTTTGTAGAAATTAATATGCAAAGGAAGGAAAAGCAAAATCCCTTGTGAAAAATTACCTATTGCATATACTTAACAGTTAGCAGACATGAACCATGATTAATAGAAGAAAATTACAATAAAACAAACTTCAGGGAACACTAACATTTGCACTGAGACTTCCATCAGTCAGCTTGTTCCATTTAAACATGAACACATTTGAAAAGCTACAATTCTCTTCCCTTGTGGAAAGCAGGCCCCTACTACCATAAATTCTTGGGATTGATCTACCCTTCTCTGAAGAATAAACCTGAAGTCCAGCAGTCATTGCAGCCTTTAATGATTTAAGAAGCACTGGACTGCCCTTTTTATAGAAAAGAGCAATTCTTTGAAAAATATTTAACATTTTATGGCTACATCAAACTGAGTGACTGTGAACACTGGACCCCTGTGTCTGTTTTGGGGCAGAATTGTACTACTGGACTGACACACGTGACTAAACAGTTATTTGATTTCACAGTCTTCACAAACTGTGTCTAATAGCATTTTCAAGAGTTGAACCATGAAAGGAGAAGAAGCAGCCAACACAAGATGAATATTCAAAAAGCTTCTGAAAACTGAGATGACACAAATCTAAGTTTAATTTTTTAAAAAGTAGACATTTCTGGCCTTGAAAACCACAGATAAATAAGAGAATGGTTCTAGACAAGAAAGAAAGAAAAGTAATGCAGGTATTTCTGCATGTGACTCATGGGTTGGGTTCAGAAGGCTATTCCTGTATTCATGAAGAGATATACCCAACTCAAACTTTCCAAAATATAAAAATTTGTTTGATTATCAAGTTTGCTCATGTATGCCTTATTTACTGTCCCAGACAAGCAATAACTTCGAAAATGACTAAGTGGTAAAATGGTCAGAATTACCTGGAACAGATTTCTTTTTAAACTGATGGCTGCCTTTTTAACTCCGTATTTTCATAAATTTTATGTTTTTAAAGACCTTTAAAATTGACTTGGAAAGATTTACAATCACTGGGACATGAGGAAGGCTGTTTATTGGCTTGTCCCACATAGTAACTGCAACAGATTTATAGCAGAAACCAAAATTTGTTCAGAAAGATATGTACAATATTATACTTCCTCCTACTTCTGAAGAAAAAAATGCAGCATCTTTTCACAAAACAGAAGGTTTATAACACTGATACCATGCAGTAAAGACAAACACACTGTATCATTTCAAAATATAAATATCTTGAGAAAACTCCTCTAACTAGAGAACCCATTTTTCATTGTGCCAAGTATTTATGTAATCACATTTAAAATAAATACGCCAGAATTTTTGTGAGGGTTTTAATTACAAGATCGATTTTCATTAAAAACCAACCAAACAAAAAGAAAATCACACTGAAAAGCACATTAATCTGATTTCATCTAATGATCATGCTTTAGTTTTCACACAGTCCCAGATGAATACACAGATTGTGGCCTGGTTGAAAACAATGAGAAAACTCCATTAGCTATTAAAAGAGCTAGAATTTCAAACCCAGTCTAAGCTTGAATAGTGAATAGTATGGGCAAATCTCTGCTTCATAAAGTGAAATGCCAAATAGCTGTAATGGCTGCTGAAGGTCACAGAGACATGGCCCGTTGCTGAGGATGTTCAGCCTGTCGTAGCTCTAGATCTGAGTTTGTTTCTCTGTGAAACACACAATTTTGTCTTAGCTACACAAAATACATATTAAACATCTTATTTTTATCCATCTGTGATGACACTTAAATTCTGGTTTACTTTTCTCCAAACTGCTTTCTGTGATCTCAGTAAGCAGATCTCTTTTTTTAGATCAGTAACACTCATTTCTCAAAACAGATATTATGTCTTATTACCCCACAGGCATGTCTGTGGTGAAAACTGTATGCTCATTTATGGACAATTTTATACATGGAATAATCCTGACTGTGAGAATAAAGAGAGAACTGTGATTCAAATATGTCACAAGAAAGAAGAAGGCTAAGTTATTTTTGCTGTTTTCTTATGTGGTACGTTAATACCAACATAATTTCTCATATCAAATGAAAGTGCTATCACATAGGATTTATAACGATGTTTAAATATAGGTATGAGGTTTTTATTAGTAATCTTTTCACTTGCTCTAAAATCACGACAATAAAAAGATAACCATACTCTGCCTAAAAGAAGAAATTCTTTGGTTCTTAAAATAATGGTGCATTTTCATATCTCTAAGCATTATGTCATAAATACTGTGCTGTAAATTCTCCACTCACCTTATCTCAAACTGATACAATTCACATGTAGAGGACAAGATCCCCAATTGTTTTTAAATTCTGCAACCCTCTGTACAGCCCCAGGAAGGATTGTCATGGGGAAGACATAGTAGGGAGGGGCTACCAGAGGTGAGATCTATATAATACTGAGATTATAATAGCTGTAAACCCCAGTAAGCTATTTGTATAACCAAGAGCTGGAATATTTGCTTATACGTCATATGAGAAACTTAACATCACTTTTAAGTCTGTAAAAATAAAAAATGTGTGGTTTCTTACTGTTTAGTTATGAAGAACTATCTTGATTCTTCTGCAGGTACTAAATCTTGATTAAGCCTTTGTTTATCGTGACTCTCATGGAACACTGCACAAAAAAAAAATTAAAAAAAAGCACTAAATCATGTTTTATGTAAGAGAGTTAAATAGCATAGATGTGATATGACATAAGTTAGTTTACATATACCTTGAAAATTGTCCTGAATATGGGTTATACCTCAAATTTTATAGCTTCAGTCTATTTACATGAAAGCAGTATTGTGGAATTGGAAAAGGCCTGGAACTTTGTGTTGGTTGACTGTCTGGCTGCCAGAGAGCCACTTAGCTTCTCTCTCAGTATCCCACTCAGAGGGGATAAGGTAAGAAAGTATGATGAAAAAGCTTTTGGGTCAAGGTAAAGCCAGGGAAATCACTTACAAGTCACTGGCATCAGGAAAAGATTGATCAAGTTGTGGGAAAATAATTTCGTGCCAGGTAAAACAGATTTGAAGGCAAATTAAAACTCCACCTTCTCCAATACCAACACTTTTGTCACCCACTCCATTTCACTCTTTCATTCCCAGGTCCCTTATATCCCCCAGCTATGTCCAAGAGGTGGAGAGGGGATGGGGAGTGTGAGATTACCATGAGTACGACAGCCCCTTCCTGCCTCTCCCTCCTTCTCACATTTTTCCCCAGCTCCAGTGTGGGTCCTATCCATGGGCTGCAGGTTCCTGTCCATGCGCTGAAACTCCTCTCCATGGTCTCAGTTCTTGTCAGGATAAGCTGCTCCAGTGCAGCCTCCTCAGGGCCACAGCGGCTGTCCTGAGAACCTGCTCCAGCACGGGTGCAATTCCTGTCACTTGCTACAGTGTGTGCTCTACAGGGCTGTGGTTCCTGTCAGGGGAACCAGCTCCAGCATGGGCAGTCCATGGTCAGACGTCTTGTCAGGAAAGCTCTGCACCAGTGCCAGCACTTCAGGGCGGTAGCTTCTTTCAGGAAAGCTTGCTACGGAACGGGCTCTCCACAGTCAGTAGCTCCTGCACTGGTTCCAGGATGGGGTCCTGGAGGAGCCACAGCCTGGTACCTTTGATGGCATTTCATCTTCCCAGGCCACAGGCCAGTCCTTGCTCTGGCACCTGTGGTGCCTTTCCTGCTCCTGCCCTGCCCCGGTGCCCATGGCACTGTCCCTCACGCCTCACCAGCTGAGCAGCACTTTGTCCTTTGTTAGGGACTGTCAGAGATGCCCTCAGCATGGCCGCCTGGCGCAGCCCTCAGGAGCTACTGAGGGAGCTGGCTGGAACCGGCCTGAACTGGCTGAAACTCGTTGGAACTGGCTGGAACTGGCTGGAACCAGCATGAACTGGCTGGAACCATCTGGAGCTGGCCTGAACTGGCTGGAGCTGGCCAGAACCGGCTGTGTGCAGCGCAGGTTGGCCCCGGCCTCTCCCACAGGGTGCCTGCAGCCTCCCCTGCTACTCATGGCTGTCCCTCACTCTTTTGCCCTCTCACCTCACCAGCTGAGCAGCACTTTGTCTTTTGCCAGGCACTGTCAGAGGTGCCCCCAGCATGGCCGCCTGGTGCAGCCCTCAGGAGCTACTGAGGGAGCTGGCCAAACTGGCCGGAACCGGCTGGAAATGGCTGGAGGCGGCTGGAGAGGTGTCCTCAACATGGCCGCCTGGCGCAGCCCTCAGGAGCTACTGAGGGAGCTGGCCAGAACTGGCCGGAACCGGCTGGAAATGGCTGGAGGCGGCTGGAGAGGTGTCCTCAACATGGCCGCCTGGCGCAGCCCTCAGGAGCTACTGAGGGAGCTGGCCAGAACTGGCCGGAACCAGCTGGAAATGGCTGGAGGCGGCTGGAGAGGTGTCCTCAACATGGCCGCCTGGCGCAGCCCTCAGGAGCTACTGAGGGAGCTGGCCAGAACTGGCTGGAGCTGGCTGGAAATGGCTGGAGGTGGCTGGAGAGGTGTCCTCAGCATGGCCGCCTGGCGCAGCCCTCAGGAGCTACTGAGGGAGCTGGCCAGAACTGGCTGGAGCTGGCTGGAAATGGCTGGAGGTGGCTGGAGAGGTGTCCTCAGCATGGCCGCCTGGCGCAGCCCTCAGGAGCTACTGAGGGAGCTGGCCAGAACTGGCCGGAACTGGCTGGAAATGGCTGGAGGCGGCTGGAGAGGTGTCCTCAACATGGCCGCCTGGCGCAGCCCTCAGGAGCTACTGAGGGAGCTGGCCAGAACTGGCCGGAACTGGCTGGAAATGGCTGGAGGCGACTGGAGAGGTGTCCTCAGCATGGCCGCCTGGCGCAGCCCTCAGGAGCTACTGAGGGAGCTGGCCAGAACTGGCCGGAACCATCCGGAGCCGGCTGGAACTGGCTGGAGCAGGCCAGAACTAGCTGCGTGCAGCGCAGAGCGGCCCCAGCCTCTCCCACAGGGTGCCTGCTGCCGCCCTGGTGCCCGTGCCCTGCCTGGGACACCCCAAGCGAGCTGCCAGCAATCCCTCTAGACTCAGGCAGCGCCTTCCCTGCCAGGCGCCATGGATCCTTGGCCTTGGGACAAGGTGGGGAGAACACAGGGAACACGTGGAGGACATGGCCAAGCCCTGAGCTCCCCGGCGCAGCAGCTGGGGGAAACAAACACAGCTGGGGAGCAGCTCCCAGGCTGAGCTGGGAACTGGTACAAATTCAGTCACTGAGGCTCTAACGAGGAGCTCCTGTATGAACTGAACTTTCAGTTCACTAAAATTCAGAGGTGTGCTCCTGCTGAGCACACACCTGCATGGTCCTCCTGAGCAATTTTCTCCCTGGAGTTATTAAGAGCCAGTTACACTGTGCCTTCTGCTCCTTTATAAATGTATATGCAGAGAGTAACTGCTCTACGTATCTGTACGGATCTCCCAACAAAAACACAGACCAGCAAGTGTTGGATGCAAACTACCATTTATGTGCAAGACACACACATGACCTTTCCTTGACTTTTGGAAGTACTGTTCCATTAAAAGGAAAGAAAATGATAGATCTTATTCCTTGCTTAAGAAATCACTGGCATCTTTGAATTATATTGTTTTTATGGGAAGACTCCTTTGCTGAAGTTTGTTAAGGCATTGTTATTTATTGTGTTGCTGCAACACACAATTGTTTTGGGAGTGAAGTATTTTAGCCACAAAAATAGAATATCAATATTCTTTGAAGAAAAAAATGCACTCAGGGTATTCTTTTCTCAGAACAGATATACTGTGGTGTTCTTGCTCAGGTCCAGTAAGCACTCACTGAAAAGGGGGAATAATATTTTTCAAACCTGATCCCAATATATCTAGAATGTGTAAATTTTTAGAATAAGTAAATGGAAAAGCATGAGAATTCTATGAATGCTGAGGTCCGTTTTGCAACAGAAGACATAGTCCATAGAATATGAGATTAAAATATAATATGTACATCATTTATACATGTATATTGAACAATAAGTCTACAGATTTTACAAGTGCACAAAAGGCCACATACATTTCAAATACATCGACCTACAATTAAAACATTTCAGAAATAAACTGAAAGTTAGGACATGTTAAAACCAAAACCTGATAAAGAAAACATTAAAGCTACAACATGCAGTACTCTAAAATAGAGCAAGAACAACTCAGAGAAACTATCAAGTAGAAAAGCCTCTCATTTGTTTATTTCATTATAAGTTTTCTAGCAACAACATAAGGTGATTTTATGCTGCCCATTATATAGATTATCATACAGAGAAAAAATCCAGCCAAACAGGCAAATAGGCACAGCCTACTTTGGCAAAATAACAGGAACCAGGACAACTAAGCTTACCTGCAAGTGGATGAACTCTTATTAGTATATCCTCTACATACTTCGTTGTCTGCCTAGTCTCAATACTACTACATTTTCCTTTAATGCAAGTGTAACTTGAAAAAATTCTTTCAATTTGATGACATTGATACAGATTTAGTCTTGCTCTTGCAAGCCAACAAAAATTCCTAATGTTTAAATTGTCAGGGTCTAAACCTCATAACTATGAAATCACAGACAAACAGCTGGCAAATAACTACTTAAAAATGTAATACCAGTACTAAGGACATTTTAAGTCTACATTTTAACAACTAAAGCTCTGATAGCTTACCAGAAAATGTTTGTTTTCTCTAATTTTTAAAGAGGTTAGTGTATCTATAAAGACACAGTATGAGGAATGGATGGCTTTTGGAATCATACTAAGAGTATCCATGAAAGGAATGCTAGAAAAATATTAATATACATACATAAGAAACAACAATCTAGAAAAATATTTTATTTTCATCTTTTCTGAAGAATTTCAGAAGTGTCATATTGTTCATATGGACATAAAAAATCATCCGGTATTCACTGCCTTCTATCATAATTCCTTCTTACCCTATTGTTCTGGATTTAGCTGTGGCTTGTCTTAGACTTTTCTCTGCAACTCTCTTGAACTCTCAGGGCTGGCTCCTGTTTTGAGATGCCTGCCTACATCCACACATAGATTAGGAGTTTGTGCAGCAATCATTTTGTGCATATCTAGGATTTCATGCTAGCATCAAAGAAATGACCAATGGATAAGAAATACTTTAAATATATTCTCTCAGGAAGGAGAATCAGACATAATGATTACCATCCTTCTTAAAGGTGACCCAGACTCCATATTCAGAGGTATGATCTCATTGTGATGCTGTCTGATGAAGCACAGTATCACATCTTGAAAAATGTATGTTATGGTATACTGAAGACAAGACTGAAATTGGAAAGGCATTTCCTCCAGATGTTTCCTTTCAACAGTTCTCTTCCAAAAACTGTTTCAGTTTGGGTTTTTGGTGGATTGTTTTTCAAGAAATAAGGGGATCTTGTGAGGTATTTTTCCTATCTGAAATATAGCTGTTGTCACTGCTGAATGAACAAGGTCCACACACATCCCTCCTTTCCAATTTAGGGGCTGTCTTCATAGAGCTCAGTGCTTCTATGGGGCCAAAGGCTTTCAGGCTCACATGGTTTGACTCAGTTTCTAAACTATTAATTGTTCAACTTGCACCAATTATTGACCATGCATATTTTTTGTTAGAAATTATTTTAAAAAACACTTAAAAGAAATGAGACACACAACATAGAACCTTACATCCCCCTCAAAATATTCAGTCATTTAAATATTCTTGTATGGAAACCTTTGGAAAATAACAATTAAGGCAGTTCTGTATAACATAACAATGTCATTGTATTGACATATGCATATACTCAAACATTGATGCAAATTGAAACTCCCATTTATGATAATTGCCACATAAATTCATACCTGAGTACAGAACTGATCCTTCTTTTCAGCAAAACTATTATCTGCTTGTTTAAATAACCAAAGCTTGTGCTTTTACCTTGTCCTCTAGTTTATCTTGCTTAGCAGATGGAACAGAAAATATTTAACTTAAAATTGCTTTGCAGCTAAGAAATAAATCTAAGCAAAGTTTTTTCAGATTCTGTTCCATTCCCATTGCATCCGATCTCATCAGCAGACATGTGGAACCTATGAAAGAAAAGAAACATGAAAAAAATAGAAACACAATATCAATTAATGGTCAGATGGTTTTTCTGTGTAGAGATTAACATGTTGAAACATTAATTAATTATGGGAAATTAATTATGGGAAAGTGTTGATTTAAATAAATTATTAATTTTTTAAAAGTGAAAATCAGAGTTTTTATGCACAAATTCTCTGAACATACAAATTTCTTCTTATCTCAATGAAACTATATCTAACTAAAATATTTGTTTTAAAAAGTGATAATAATGAAAAAATGCTACAACTGTGCTGAGCCAGACTTTTACAAAGAAAGACACAGAAATGATATATGAAAACACTCTTTGTATTTCAGATGGGAAAGTCTGAAAAGCTTAACAATTCCTTTGGGATGGGAAAATGGGTTACTACCCAATTCTGCTCAGAACCCGTGATTTAGTTGTGTCTGATCTTGCAATTCAAGAATCTTAGACAAAAATTTAAGAAATAAAAAAGGATATGCAATGCATATACGTATAATAAATAATTTTCAGTCCTTACCAATCTATAAATCAAAATGCAGTTATTAGTTAAGATGCTGTTAACTGTAATTACCTTTTGTTTGCTTCTTCTAGTCAGGTTGCCTTTGTCTTTATGACACTATTATATGTTCAAATATTGGAAAGCTCTTTTGGCAGATCAGTCTTTACTTCAGCAGCACAATTGTTCAATGCAAGAAAAAACTTCTTTAAAGTATTTCATAAAAGGACATCATATGAATGTAAATATATTATAAGCTCATTAAATAAAAAAGATTTCTCTTTAACTGATTCTAAATGAAATCCAGATCTCTAAGGAGAATATAAGCAAAATGATAAAATTAAGATGCTTGCTAACATTTGCTTCTTTGTGGTGCCTCAGACATCTGTGCTTAATTTTACTTGTCAGTGGACAATATAACCTCTTCATGTGAGCTCACATGTATCTTGCAGTAGAGGGAAGATGAAGTTCTTGAAGAGAGCCTTAGAGGTGAGTGTAAGAGTGCATTTGCCTTCTATAATTTCTCAGATGAATATGAGCATATGGATAATAGACTTTGTGGCCTGCTGCCATAGTTGGGAGGTCATGGAACAGAAACTTACATGAAAACAAGACATAGTTATGGTCTGACCAAAATCCTGGATTTTCCATGTTTTAATAAATCAGAAAGGTTTAGAAATTTCAAATTTGAAATAGCACTATTTAAGTATTTAGACAACTTAAAAATTAAACTTTCAAGTCTTTCTAATTAGGAACAGGAACTCACCATTGATTGTTTTTACTTCTGATCCTGAGAAAATTTGGAGACACTCTTCCACAAGCAGCGGCAGGCTTACATTGACACACAGGAGACCAGGGACACACAGCTGAAAGAAGCCATGTCCATGAAGATTTTTAGCAACATTTCTTTTCACATATTTACAACACAGCAAAAGCAGTCATGTGATCAGTTACCCAATACCAGCCCATACACAGGACGTAACTTAATACAAATGCCTTCCACCTTAGGGAATCAAAAAGTATTTTTTCCAAAGAAGAAAGATGACAGTATGTTCTCCCATTAATATTCTTTCCCTTCTTCTCACCAGCAGTGGGATGTATTACAGCTAAACAATATTGACAGAGCAAATAAAGACTCAAACCACTGTTTTTCCTAAATGGAACAGCTATGGGAAAGGCAATTTTTTGTTTGTTTGGTCATTTTCCATTGATTTTCTTTCATACTCCTCCCAAATGTAAGAACTAACAAATGAAAATCTCAGCAGTAGCTACTTCATAATTGCATTAGAAATATTACATCTTGAATGACTATAAAGGAACTTTTATAGAACTTGCTCACATGATATTTGTTGACATTTAGCATCAGTAATTCTGGTTTACTCTTATATAGCCTTTTTTTAGCTGGACCCATACAGAAGAGTATTTGGACCAATATCCTTGAGCTCCAGGAGATTAATGCTAGGAGAGTGGATTTCTGCTTCATTTCAAGTTAGACGTGTAGGTTTTAATTTTGTAGACTTGCTACTTCTAGAAAGTTAAGGCGGTTACTCGAGAAAGCTCCTAAAGCTGCAGCATCCATTTAAATCATCCTATAAATACAACCAATACAATTGGCCAGCCACACAGTACATAAACTATAAATCTCATCTAGGTTTGGGAGGTTTTTTCTGTTATTTTTAACCCAGATCACTTCTCTGATGTGTTTCACTGAACAGTATCTGTGTAACAGGGCAGCAGTATGACTCAAGAATAAGCAGCAAGAGATGAGGACAGTCAGATGAAATACACACATCTGCTGTAAAAAATGCTGCCAAACTGTGGACTAATATAATTAACAAATCATCCCACTGTCTCCTCTGAAACTGCCTTAGATGGTGAACCAAATTCAACCACAAGAGCAAGTCACTGTGATATTTTGCTTCTAGTGTTATTAACCCACAGAGGACTGTGGGAGATGTGTTGTTATAGTTGCATAGCAGCAAGATGTTCTGGGGAGAGAACATATATAAACTGATACATAACTGATATTTGATTTGCAAATACAGGTACTTGGCTTCCAGTTCTGGTTCCACCTTTTCTGCAAATTCTCTTAATCCCTAATAAACCTCAAGTTATCTCTCCGTTACTCCATATTGTCAGTTGCATTTTTCTATTCTCTGACTGGTCCTGCACCTGAATGGTACTGAAACTTGCAAATATTTCTCAAAATATTGATGTCTGACTCCCCAGTAATTTATGTTCCACTGATTTCCTTGATGCCTAGTGGATCATGATCACATCCACTGTAGCAGAGTCCAGGAGACAACACACAAATTTCTTCCTGACAGGCAGAATGTGTTGTCTCAACATACAGGTCTCAATTTCATATCATAGCTGATAAGCAGCTTTTTATGTGGGAATAATTGAATCCCAACTTCACAACCTACTTTTTCCTGTCAGCTAGGAACCCTGCCACCATCTCAACATGATTCCTGCATCATGGTGGTGCAACCATGTTACAATTTTTCACCAACTAAACCACAATTTAGCATTTTGGTTTTGAATCATGTTTGTTTTGCTGCTTTGAAAATGAGGGTGAAAATTTCTTGAGTAGTGGAAATGCAGATTCACAGCTGCTGTTGATTGCTTTAACTCCTTTGATGTCAGTAATTGGAAGGAAGATGAATAGCAGCTGAGGAGCTGTTTGACTTCTTTACACGAAACAGCCACTGCTCCACATCAGTGTCATCCGGAGAACCCTCTGATGGCTCCAGAGCTGAGGACTTAAAAAAAGATACACTGCAGACTGGCTGACTGTCAGATCTTCCACTGTGCTGATCTCATTCCAGAAACTACACATCTGCATGTGGTCAGGATGACAAGATGTTTCACTCTGCATTGCCTCAGTGCCCCACTCTGGTAATTGCTCAGCATTTTGCAGAAGTGCGAAACTTTCCACATTTCCACTAACTTGATGGAAATGAAACTGGGGTATTTTCCCAAGAAGCTTAAAATGCCATGTTCTGAATTTCCATTAGAGGATGATAGTCTGCCATATCACTGTTATTTCTATTGTGTAAAATATTCAATAGTTGCAATCATACTTGATTTTATTCCAGATACAGTAGGTAATTTTTGTAACTAAAACTTTCATTTAGATTGTTCCTCAGATTCAAAATACCATTATACACAGGTTATCCATATACAGGGATTATTATAGCAGGGAAGCCCTGGTATTCAAAGGACTTCAATGAGGCAAGGTTTGCAGATAGAAGTAAAAGCCTTGATTTGAGGATGAACACAACACAGTATGAGCTAAATCAAGAGTCAGGGACTGATTGCTGAAAACATGCACAGAAAAGCTCCTCACTAAGATCAAGGGAGCCCTTTCAAGGTCTGCCAAATACCAGATCTCTTTCACAATGCTCATTTTCCTTTGTTCCTTTGCTCTCTGGAGGCATGGCTGCTAACTTTGTCAGCAACTGAAGAACTGAACAGGAATGTGAAAAAGTTACTCTAAAATGTAAAAGAAGCGATGAGCGGTTGTTTTGACTACATCACACGTGAAAGGAAGGGGCCATCAGCAGTGAGCACTCTTGCACAACATGGGTAGGCCAGGTTCACTGTGCTCTGCTTCTGCGGCTCTGGAATCAATTCCACAGCAGGGAGGAGACCCCCCTCAGCAGAGCGACGGTGGGGAAGGCTTTCAATACAGGGGCACTGGGATTTCTTCCTAAATCTAAAAGGAAAACCCCATCTTCTCCACACTTCCTTTCTCATAACGCGGTCCTGCGCTTGGGTGGAGCTGCCGGCCAGCTGCTCGACGGGAGACTTTAGGAAAGTTTGCAGGATCTCCGTCCCCCTTTGCCGGCCCGGCCGGGCGAGTGTGTGGAGGTGAAGCAAGGGGGACGCGGCCGTCCCCACACCGGCAGAGCAGAGAGGGCCGCGTCCCACGGGGGCCCGGGGGCGCGGACGGGGCGGGGAGAAACCCGACCCCCGCCGCCGGGAGGGGAGAGGGGCCGCGGCCCTGCCGCAGGAGGTGGCGCCGTGGCCCATTCGCAGGGACGCCCCCAGGCCGGGCTGCGGGCAGGGCGACCCGGGGCAGGGCGGGGCGCGGCGCTGCCCTGCCCTCTCGCCGAGCTGAGAGGCGGGAAGCCGGCGTCGGTGCGCTGCCGCTCGGCCGGAGCCATGCGGAGCTGCGGGAGGGCGCGGGGCGCTGCGGGCTGGGCCGCCCCGCTGCTCCTGCTGTGGCAGTGCCTGCCGACGGCGCGGCCCTACAACCTGGACACGCGGCACGCGCTGCTCTTCCGCGGGGACAACGGGACCCTCTTCGGGTACTCGGTTCTCCTGCACCGCCACGGCGAGGAGCGATGGTGAGTGAGTGAGTGAGTGAGTGAGCGAGCCCCCGGCCCGGCCGCCCCCGAGGGGCTCTGTCCCGGCCGCGGCTCCTCACGCTGCCGTCTCTGCCCCGCAGGCTGGTGGCGGGCGCGCCCCGGGCCAGCTGGCCCGCCAACGAGTCGGTGCTCAACCCCGGGGCCATATTCCGGTGCCGGATCGGGGGGAACTCCAGCGGAGGGTGCGAGCAGCTCCAGCTGGGTGAGTTGGCGGGGCGTGGGCGGGGAGGAGGGTCGGTGCCCGGGCACGGGGGGTCGGTGCCGCCGCCCTGCGCGCCCCGGCTCTGCTCCGCTGCCTTGCGGGATGCTCTGGGCCCTTCCGGCTCAGGCTGCGGCGTGCTGTGCCTCCAGCCCAAGGGCGAGATCAGCGCTATTGCCCAAACACTGTAGCGGCATCAAGAGAGAAAAAATTGACTAGGGGAAGTTAGGTGTGCCAGATGTCGTTCCCACAGCCGTTTCGCACCTTTCAGCCTCCGAGTCAAAAGCCCCATGAGAGTTTCGGTGTGAAACTGCTCTGCGGAGAGCTGGGGCAGCTTTCGGGGCGGTGGGTGAGTGCAGTCAGCTCAAGGATGGGAGGGTGGAAATGTGTGCCTAAATCACGTTTCCTTCTGCAAAGCCTTCCCTTCGTAAAAGCCGCGTTAAAGTAACTCTGAACCACAGCTGTCTTGCCGATGGGTTCTCCCTGTTTGCAGATTTGCTGGAGTTTCAGGCGAACAAAGCTATTTTTGACTGACTCAGTTTTTACGGGTCCTGCGTTTAACTTCTCTCTATCTCCGCAGTCTCCATACTTAGGCGATGTAACTGGCTGAACTTACTCAACTTCCAAGTGTTGGATACTTGTTAAAAAGGGGAAGGCTTCGCAGTGGGTTGCCGTGAACATGAGTGAATTGCTTTGGGCTCTCTTCCTGTCCCTCTTGCGGTGCTGTTCACGCCATTCACACGCTATGGAGAGCATGTTCCTCAGCTGGTGCTCTGCCACCCTCTGACCAAGAGAATCCCATCCGTTATGTTCAGGAGGAGCGCGGGAAAGGGCTATCAAAATATTTGAAAGCAATAGCGCGCCATGGACTGGTGGCTGTCAGGGCAGAGCTCAGCATTCTGTGACCAAAAAAATTGGTAAAACAATTATTTCTTTACGTGTATGTGCATAAAAGTTAGAACTCACAGGTTCTGTCCATTTTTTAATTTTTTTTTTTATTTTTTTTGCTACAGATGGATATAAGAGTTATATTTTGTAACTGGTCTAACAAAACCTAAGGGTTATGTGTAGTCGCATAAGAAAGACAAGCGGTTGCTACTAGAAAGAATGGAAATTAACTTTGTATAAGCCCAAGTAGTTTTTTAGGGGTTTTGTTAAGTAATTTCATTCCAATACTATATCTATTAAAAAGTTATACATAACAAAGAGCTTTTTTTTCCTGACTGGCTATTTGTAGGAGGAGGCTGGCAAAAAGTCAAAGAGGTCAGCTACAGTGGTGAAATAGCATATGCTAAGAGGCAATAAACCCCTGTTCCTGGATTGGTGGTAAAAATAGTGCTTTACTGTGTGAGGGAAAGAAAGGAAGGGTTGAAAGTTTCAGGTTCTTTGAAAACTACATATGTCTGCAGTGCCTTTAAGTTTACTCATTTAGCCAATGGAGAAACAAAATCTCTAAAGAAATAATATGATCAGTTTTTCTTCAATAGCTTAAGGGATTCTAAGTGAAATGAAGCAACAGGTATATGAAAATGTTTGTGGTTCCAAAGGCTTGGGTTAGCATTGCCTCTATTCCCAGGTTTAGAGGCTGCAGGTTGCACAACATATGTTTTTTAGAAATAGTTATACCATGTGAGATTTTGGCAAACTCTAGGTTTCCATTACTGCTTGATGACATCTTTGCATCACTATGGTTTGTCTGTAGTATTTCTGAAATTAAATAGATTTTGAAAAGAAGTGCTGTATTGTAAAACAGGTCATTGAGGTCAGTGGAGAAGCCAAAGGCAGCTGTGGTGCATGGGATGTGAATGAAGTGGGGTGGTATCTGAGGTCAGAGAAATATGCAGGGAAACTTGCAATTACTAAGCTGAACTTAATTATCTCTCATCTAACTCATTCAAGTTTGGGTTCTGAACTCATAGAATAGGGAATTTCTTTAGAAAAATGTGGCAATGTATTGCACTGCTGAAGAGGCACAATGAGAATTAAGTGTTTCTATCCTGCTCTTAAATAGTTGAATTCACATTTAATTCTGGTAAAAGCATCTTTGAGGTGGTAAGTTTCTAATTACAAGTCATAAGAAAGTAGAGGTGATAACAGGCAAGAGAAATGGCTTTCCAAATGTTGAGCTTCTGTAATAAATGGATGTAAGTTATTTAGAGACATAAATTTAAAATATTTTGTCACTTTTTTTCACTAAAGTAGCCTTAAAGCTGCCATAATTAATTAATGAAGGATTCACAAACAAATAGGAAGCTACTGATCACACAAAACTGCTGTTGTATTTTTATATGTCACACGTTCCTATCTGCTTCCTCAGTAGCAGAAGAGCTGCCTGGAACAGTCTTGTGCTGCAGTTATCACAGTGTCTGGGATAACTCATCCAGATATACTTTAAAGAACTCTAATGTTCTTCAAGATGTTGCAGGCCCTAGGCTGGTTTGAGAGCTGAAAAGAGCTATGAGATACACTAGCAAGTCTTTGTATGCCTAGCCCCTCATTGGCACTTTCAAATCTCTCTCTGATTGATGAATAGAAGAGTTTTCAGTCTCTTTTCGAGTTCTAGTACTTCTGTTTATGGTGTCAAGTGTTCTAGACTGCAGATTTATTTGTATTTGGAGTATTTTTAAATAATGGCATGTATTCGATGCAGAGGCTTGTAATCAAACTTCAGGCACAAGTAGAAGATACAGTGCTTCAGGTTGAAGCACTAGGTGTCCATCTTCTAGTCTTGAGTTTCAAATCCTTGCCCACATTAGTTTGGGGTAGTCATGGATTATTGCAGAGGAATTTACACCAAGTTCTTTAGATGTTTTGACCTATTGAAGTTTGTACGTACAAAATGCTACAGAAATTCTTCTATAGTACTCATCTCAGATTTGAAACAGTGTTTGACTGGCTAAAGTATATAGGAAATATGTACAATTTGCCATCCAGTCTAAAGAAAAACTGTTTTAGCTACAAATGAATGCAGTAAGTTCAGCGCATACTGTTTAACATAGGCCAGAAAGTTCTGTATGCAGTTTCAGTCTTGCTCCCTTCCTTTAAGTCTCTGCTACAATTAACCTGTGAACAAATTGCCCTCTAGCTCCCCCAGCTGAATCATTACAATGGAAAAGCGAACAGTTAATGGTTTCCCCCAAAAGGCAGAGCTGTGTGTGTTCAACTTTGACTTCAGTAAATTTGGGTTTTGGTAGTTTGGCTTTTTTATGCTGCTTCCACGGCTCATACCTTGCAAGTGACCTTTTTCAAATAGCCATACTATTCCAAGGAACATGGGATCTTCTGGACTTAGGTCTGTTGTAAAGGATGGAAACAGGTATCATTTTAAAATGTTTTGGGTAGAGGTCATTTGAGGGATGTAAGAGAGATAAAACCTATGAGATCTGTGAAAACAGAAAATACTTCCTGGTGAGTAGAAATAGACTGTGAGGCCCTGACATCTAGGAAAAGGATATCAGAAGGCTTATTGCCTTTGCAGTAGGCTTCATCATTTTCATCAGTTAGCAATAGGACCAGAGGAGTTATGGGAGGATAAAAAGGATTATGAGAGGCTGTTGGGCATGGAAAACACTGGAGCTAGTTGTATAAAACTGGTTTCTCAGATGGTATTGCAAACATCTGTATTATGATCCTTTAGGCCAAAACCAGAAGTGGCTTTGTAAGTTATGACCTTATTTATCTGCAGCTGCATTGTTTCTGTGGATGTGTTCAGAAGGGTTTATCGCAGAAGTGTATCTTCCAGCTGTGTAATGTACACAGGCATGGGCAATTACTTATTTCTCAGTGACTTTATGACAGCACGTGCTCCTTTTCCCTGAGGCAACCAAGCTGCCATATCCTCCTGAGCTTATGCAGTGCTGCTCTGTTGCTTGTGCAGAATACTGCATTTTTTTCATTTGATAAAGCTTTTATAATGTCATAGCCTGAGCAGGGACTCATCAGGGTGTCTGAGATGTCAGGTTCTCGTTTCTCTTTCCCACAAAAGTCTGTAATTTCAAGGTGGTTGAATACTTGCCAGTCAGAGAAAGAGAGGAAGCATAAGGCAGCATATCAGCAGAGGGCCAAAATAATCCTGAATCGCCATATACTGGAGCAAAGGAAAAGGGGAATGCAATCCAATGAGTGTCAAGGAATGGTGGTGCTTTTTCTTGTTACAAACCTCTGAAACAGGCACAGGAATGAAGCACTGAGTCAGGCTGAACTTACTCATCTCTCACATCATCATTGTCTGGTTTTACTTGATTTACTGATAAAAAGTCTCAGTCTCTTGGGGCCTAAATTTGTTGCCCTGGTCTTCTCTACTTCTTCCATTTCCTGCAAATCCACACAAAAGCAAGTCCCAGGTAAGTCATTGTTATAAGAGTTATTGTTGTAAGAGCATGGCTAGAAGGGAGTTAACAGAAGTGCCTTTTGCAGTTTAAAGGGGGACTAATTCTTACATGTGGGAGTGTAATGGAGTTTTACTTTCTGAGGAGATTTCAATCAGATTAACGTGTTCTATAATTCCCTTAGGAAGTGAGACGTTTTCCATGACATAACTCCAAAATTCAATTCCAAAACTACATTCCACACTTATTTCTGAAGAGCAGTATATGTTCAGTACACAGAAGTTCACATCTCTGACATTAGCCAATAGGATAATCTATGTATTCTTTTAAACTCTGTACTGTATTGGACACTAATAAACCCCAGTTTTGCTCTTAGCGCAGGTGGGTTAATTGTTGCAGGCTTTTTGGTGGAGCAAGAGGTGAGAAGCTGTGGGGTGATTTATGGGACTTTTCTCCATGCAAACAATGTCCCATCAGCATTAGTACTCTGGTTTGTACTCTTCTGGGTAACTAAACTAACCCTTAAACATCAGATGTTTTGGGTTCACCTGTAGCTGTGTTCAATCCGAGAGAGTCTTAAAAATTATGCAAAAGAATTTATTCAAATGACATCATGTGTTTCCTTATTTTATAAAATTTTTTTTTCATAAACTATCATGCTGATGCATAGAAAATACCGATTCAATAATTTGGTTAATGCTTATTCATACAAGTATCTTGAAAAGGAAAAGCATGCTTTATATAACTTAGAATAAACATGTAGCTTCTCCTTACCCTGGGGACCGTTACTGCTTTCCAGAAGAAAGCAAATATTTGCTAACTTGGCAATAATGTAGTCTTTTGGGGTGTGAGGGCAGAGTTAAAGACATTTCAATGTTATTGTCTCAAAGTTATTTAAAAGATAACTCTACTTAAAAACAAGCACTAAGAGCTGCTGGTGAATAACTGCAACAGTGAAAGGAGCATGCAGGACATGCATAGGTAATGATCTGCTATCACCAGTAGAGATGGCAGTTATACAACCTTTATTTCATAGCCATTTGCAGTAGAGATTGTTTTAAGGCCTGCTACCAATAGACACATAGTTGGAGAGAATTTTACTTTAGGATAGAGTTCAGGTGGCACTCAGAGGTATTGTTTGTATTTCTTATGATCTGAAGAGCACTTACAGGAACAGCCCTTCATCAAATTTGAGTGTAATGTCACTTTCTATCTGAGTAATGATGGAGGAGCTATCCTCACTGCCAGCCTATCACGTTCAGAGCCAATATGTTCCCTTTGGCTGCCCACAGTCATACCTTTGCTCAAGAGGAAAGTAAAAAGTCTGCATGACTTGTGCAAGAGAGAGACAGAGGTCAAATCCACCAAACCCAAATTGCTGCCTTGTGCCCCCAGAGTCCTTAGGTGCTCCTGTTGTTCTTCACCCCATCCCTCTGTTCAGAGCATTGCTCTTTGTCTCCTAGGCCATCCCAGTGGAGAGCGCTGTGGGAAGACTTGTCTGGAGGAGCGGGATAATCAGTGGCTGGGCGTCAGCTTGTCGAGGCAGCCCAAGGAGAGCGGGTCTATCGTTGTATGTATTAACCATTGGGTCTGTGTGTCTGTTTGTCAGACTGCAGTCAGCTTTCTTGGGCTTCCATGTCAAATGCTGTGTTCGTTTTATATCCATAGGCTTGTGGACATAGGTGGAAAAATGTGTTTTATGTGAAAAACGAGCACAAACTGCCACATGGTATTTGTTTTGCCGTCCCTCCTGATTTTCGAACTGAGCTGAGCAGAAGAATATGTCCATGCTATATAGGTAAGCAGAATGCTTGAGTCCTTTTGTAGGGAAGGGTGAGATACACAATTGAATGGTGCAGTGTTTGTGAAAAGCCTGTGTTGCTCTGAGCAGGTGTTCTGCAGCCAAAGGCTTGGAGGCTGAATGCTGATGATATGAGCCCAGTTTGTGATGTAAAGATGTTTATCACTTCAAGGAAAACTTGCTTTCAAAAAGCAAAAAAAATTGAAACAGGGCAACAGAATAGTTTTTTCCCAGACTGCACTGCTGAAGGATGTGTGCTTCTCAAAAACAGGCCAATAGAGGACATTCTTCCTTCCTTCCTTTACTCTTGTCATTGCTCTGGAGGGTCTCACAGCACAGCAGCAGAAATACCTGCAAGTGATTGTTGCCATTTGCTCCTTAGCCTTTGATACAAAGGTGCTGGAGTGCCTATCACAGTCCTTGTGTGTCCTTGTCCCATACTTGCCTTCTCCAAGGCTGCTGCTGTGGCATGAGACCTTCAGGGGTTCTTCCTCAGAGAGCTTGAGGAGCAGAATAAGAGTCAAGACCTGAATCTATCAAGTTATTCCATCCATGCTTTCCCATTCTCATCTGCCTGCCACCCACCCAGGAGAATGATCCTGTGCCTTGCCAGTGCAAGGATCAGCTGACAGTCTGACCTTTCTGTGCAGACAGTAATGTCATCAAATGTCCTGCTGCTGGCTTTGGAGACTGTTACAAGGGGTGGTGAAATCATGCTTTTATCTTTGGAGACCTTAAGTAAACAAATCTGTGGAATGAAGGGTACACTGGTGGCAGGCAGTCAGCAGAGAATTGCAGGAAGACAGCTGGGACAGTGTTGGATTGCTAGGATGAGAGCAATATGTCCAAGACTGCCATAATACAAACCCTTCATGGCACCAGTGGAGTACAGGGCAAGTTCTGTCAAGGTGCATGAGCCTGTCAGAGAATGCCTGAAGTACAGAGTGGAAGAGCATCCAGATGTGGTGCTCAAACTATTTGGCTGTTTCATTCATGGAACAGTTTTGAAAGAAAAGTGTAGCCTTTAAAGTCAAAATATTTCAAAAGCAGGTGTGATCAAGTGATACATAGTGTTTTGAGTTTGGTACAATGCTATATTGCATCTAAAGGCCATATGGTGGAAACCAGTGTTTTTAGTGTCATTACAGAACTGTAAACCAACTTTTTGGGGGAAGTGTTGCTTGGGGTTTTTTTTTCTGAGTTGTCTCAACGTCTGTTGAAAGCCTGGTAACAAAACTCTGAAACTACATGCTTCTCATCCTTTCCAATATTTCTTGCCCATTCCCAGATCATGCACGAAGGTTTGGAGAAAACCATGGGTCATGTCAGGCTGGAATGTCTAGTTTTTACATTGAGGTGTGTATTAAAGATACCAAATGTCTCTCTGTTTATATACTTACTTTTATATATAATATATAAAAGTGGATATGTAAATGCAAATATCAATGCTGCATTTTATTGTAGGAGAGAAAATCACTTTTTGAATTTTTTTAATTGAATCTTACTATGTATGACTTGCATGATAATTCCCAAATAAGACTTTAATTTTTATTTCTAAGAATACTTTCACATCTTACTAATCCAAAGTTATTTTTCACATGGAAAAAGGGCATGGATATAGCAGAGAGTGAAATTTTACTATTCTTTTTAATCTGTTTGATGTAACATTCATAATGCTTAGCTTCTTGCTTCACAGAATAATACTCTATATTATTTAATCTCCATTCCACCCTAAGATTTTAATTTCTGAAAAACTCTTTTGAGAAGAGAATATCCTGGTTGTTGCTCTGTTTTGTTGTTACAGTTAAAAGCTTTTCATAATGGTATTCTTACAAAGTCTGGAAAATATTATCTGTAATTTAGTAGTAAACACCAGTGCTGAGCCAGATGCATCTCCAGTAGCATAGAATAGAATTCACAGGAGATTTAAAGAATAACATTTTAGCTGTTTTGCTTATTGTGAATATTTCAATGTGAGTAACATGGCTTTGTTTTACTTTTCTTTTAGGACTTAATTATAATGGGAGCCCCTGGATCATTTTATTGGACTGGTTCTGTTTTTGTATACAATACAACTGCAAATACAATCCATGCTTACACAGATTCAAATAACCAAGTGAAATTTGGCAGTTATCTAGGTACTTAAAATATTTAATACTTTACTAAAATATAAGCTAAATAGCTGGTCTTGGGGTGAGTACACAGTGTTTTTCAGTGTTTTTGCTATTAATCCCAGAAGCAACAGTTCTAAAGATGTGTTCTGATTTTGTTAAATATTACTTATTTATAAGGCTTCTTCTCTGTTCCTTTTATGAGGAAGCTTCTCAAACAGTGGATTCCTATTCTTATCATCTCACCACTGACTTTTGACCATTTCTTGATTTAGAAGGTAGGGATGTTTCTGGTTAGCAATGGCTTTCATTTTGCTCAAGTCTGAAACGCTGCCAAGAGCTTTCACGGAAAAAGACAGTGGTTTCACATATAACAGAAATATGAAAAGATTTTTACAGTGAACACTGCAAGCAAGTCTTAATTGTATTGTCAGTAAGGGGAAGTATGCTAAGATCTTTAGAGACAAACTTTCCTCCAATGGTTTGGGTTTTTTTGGGTTTTTTTATTCCAAACATAACTTAGTCTGGATATGTGTGAAGACAAACCTCATTTTTGAGTGTCTGTAACCAAGGAAGTTCTACTCATGTACCTATATCCAAGTAACTAGCTGAATTTAGTGCTACAGTTTGGAAAGGTTTATGCCAAAAAAACACAGCAGCTTCAGTCTTCTCACTACACACTGAGAAAAGTCTCATCAGTCCTTCCTGAATCCTGAGCAAGAATATTTTTGCCTGTGACCATCGGTTTTTGCATTTTCCCATTCAAAGTTCCGGCTTGCGTGGATAAACATTTCCTGTTTCTGATTCCACTCCTCTGACAATGGGAAGTTGGCAAACGTTATGAAATAATTATTGTGAAACGCAGTCAACTGACTGAAGTCTAAGACTTTAGAATTCAGTTCTGAGCCTGCAAAAGGCCACAGGGACTCTGTGGGGAAGTCAAGCAGAAGAAAGACTGGGTGTTAAAAGATCCCTAGGGTCAACCAGTTCAAAAAGTTCATTCCAAATTTATACTTCTATAAATATGAGATTTTCTGTAATGAATGAGTCAAATCATTGACAGTCAGAAGCCAGATACAGGCAAATGGAGACATAAGGACTGTGTTGGGGAGAAGTTAGGGAAGGTCTTTCCACATGTATGTGGTCTCTCTTTGTTACCTTGGCCATCCAGGACCTGAAATCAGCTGGAGTTTGCTTCACTCTAGTGATCTGGTGCGTGTTGGCTCAGCAGAGCCATACGTCTCCTAAACTTGCCCTTTTACAGGAAAGTGAAGAAGGGCACCATTAACTCATCTGTGTGTCTTTACAGTAGAAGCTGTGATAAACCTGGAATTTTGCAGTTTCAGGCTGCTTTAACCTCTGCTTCCTTCCCTCATGATAATCAATAGTGTGGTGAAAGAATTTAAAGGTACCTTTCTTCCCCTCCCTCAGCTTCTGTCCTGTCTTTGTAATTATTGAAGACAACAATCTGTTTAGGGTTAGTTCTGTTACCAAATAATTACTCTCTTCTTCCTCTGGTAGGGAACAAGACATTGGCATCTTTATTTATATTTTTTATTAAACTGTTAATAATTAGGAAGCTAGAGACTACAGGAAGTGCAGTAGTATTGTAGCATTTTCCATAAGTTAGAAGAAACAAAGCTGTTTGTGTACCAAACAACTGAAAGCAGGACATTAGAAAGACACTTGTAATACGTAACACTACGTTATATTTTCTTGGCTTCTTCAGAGTCTCTTGGAAAGTAGTAGCTGACTTCTGTAAAAGGAATTTTCAAGGTTATTCAGTCTTTCAAGTCAGCTGGCCCTGATAAAAAAAGTAACGTTAGACATTTAACAAACTGCCTTAAAGAAATCATAAAGTAGAAGACAGTTCCTTTTAGAAATCTGAAAAGGGCAAATAACATTTCAGAAAACTGAACAACTGTAGTGATGGTAGAAAAGAGAAAACAATGGAGTTGGAAATAAAATTACATTTCTCTATGCATTTAAATTTAAAGGGTCAGTTATGTGATTTCCTCTTCCCTTGCCAAACATTTTTATGCCATTAAAGAAAAATGAGGACTATATGTACTCATATTACATACTGTAATAGGTATGTTTGGGATTTTTTAACGTTCTTAAGAATTAGTATGTTTACATTTTAGCAAAACAAAAATAACTAGAAAATAAATGCCAGAGGAAGCAAATTAAGGTTCATCCTTAATTTTTTTGTTGAGCAAATAAAAACTAGGTGTTGACTTTCAAGTGATAAATTGCTCTATTCATCTCTTTTAACTTAAAATATGAAAAGAAAAAGGTAGCTTAATAAGAATTTGAATTCTAGGCAGTTATCTTCACAAATGAAAGATTCACAGCTTGTCCTCATCTATCCAAGATGATTTTTTCCAATTTCTCTGCATGCTGTGAACATCAGCAGTCATTGAGTAAATGCAAGAGTAACAGAATGTATTATGTGTGTTCCCTGCTTCAACTGAGCAGTACTGTATTCTGGAAAGAGTAATGATGACTTGTGCAGCTACAGGTTAAGGTGTTCGCCTTTGTTTTGCAATTCTGTGTCTGGATGTCTGCACCAAAATATGGTCCTGTTTACAATCTCTCTCCACATACGGAAATGCTTTGTAATGTAGATTTATTTACAAAAGCTGATGTAATGTTTTCTTGTTGCACAATCAGGCTTTTGCAATTTGTTCCTGACATTTTGATGTGTGTGTGTATGCACACAGAAGTAGCACTACATTTAATTTTTCTTCAATCCAGTTATAATAATCAAAGAGTAACAATTGAATCAAGTACTTCCACATTGTACAGTGCGTGTACTTTTGATCATTTTTATTTGTGTTAATAGTATGGACTCACTGAACAATTGCAGAATATGCATTAACAGAAGGTGTTTGCAATTTATTTTATTGTCTTTTGAAGTATGGCAGATAATTGAGTTCTTGGGAAGAAATGAGTGTTTCTGACACTTTTTCCTGCTTGATGGAACTTACTGCCTGTAGTGACCTTTTACTTCAAACACTTTCTATTCTATTTTCATTGGTGACTTACAGGAGGTCTGAATGTCAGACTCATGATAATTTGTGGTGTTGACAGCTTTTATAAGGCATGCTCCCACTCTTTGTTATATTACATTTCCAGTATTGAATAGTGCATTTCTGATTTGCAGGATATTCTGTTGGAGCTGGACATTTTCTGACACCATCCAGTACAGAAGTAATTGGAGGGGCTCCCCAGCAGGAGCAGACTGGTAAAGTAAGGGATTGTCTATAATATTGGCTTGAAGACTATAACCCCACAAAAACACCCATGATCTTCCCATTTAGATTAATATATTAAAGACAAGTATCAGATATGACTTCTCATGGGAGGAAAAGTTGAAGAAGGAATTAGAGTAGGCAGTCTGGGTAGCATTAATGTGAACTATGATGTTAAAGGTGCAGGTAGGAAATAGGAGATAGCTGTACTTTGTGATATGGTACATTGTTTTGTTGATTCTCTAGCACATGCTATAGAGAAAGCACTGGGAAGTATTTCAGATTACAGTTTGCTGAATTGAACTTGTATTTTCTTTTCATTTTAGGCATATATTTTTAGCATTGAGAGGCAACTAAATATTCTGTTTGAACTAAGGGGTAAAAAGGTAAATCTTCCATATTATTTTTATGCACCTTATAACTTCTAGTGCATCTTCATCAAAATTCAAAAATAATAATGATTTCTTGTCTGCACGCAGCTTGGTTCTTACTTTGGAGCTGCAGTTTGTGCTGTGGACCTGAATGCAGATGGCTTCTCAGACTTACTAGTTGGTGCTCCAATGCAAAGTACTATCAGAGAAGAGGGAAGAGTTTATGTCTATATTAATTCAGGTTCTGTAAGTATTTTCTCTTAAAAGCACACGGCAACACAGCCGTTCTGGTTTAACAGGCTACAAGGAAGAGTTCTCCTCTCATTTCCAGATATGGAGAAAGCAGCAGTGGAGCTGTGATGAGTACCCCAGTGCACAGCACACCCCCAAAGGCTGCAGTGTCAGCTGTAGCACAGTTACTCACCCCAATGCTGGGACTGAGGACAGACTGGGTTGGTTTCCTAGGAGCTGTAGGTGGTGACAGCCTGCCACTGCAGCCTTTTCCACTGCTGTGCTTTCCACTGAACTGCCATCCAAGGAACAACTTATTCAGCCCTTCAAAAATCAACAAGGAATGAAACATTTGCATGCTGTTACTGGTACCAGTCAGGAAAGAGACTGGTATTTGTCAGTTTGCAAATAATTTGACTGGACAGATCATGCATTAGAATAGGCTTCTTATTCTTTCTAGGTTTCAGAAGTGGAAGTGCAATCACTGTATATTCTTACACTAAATACCATAAAATATATTTGAAAATGCTTGCTTCTACATCCAGGAGTTGGTAGGGTTATATATTGGTATCCAAGGCAGTTATTAACATTTTGAGTAATATTCCAGGTCACCTGGAAGGGGCTCTGTTCATGTGCCATTGACTCTGTTTTCCTTCAGGGAGCAAAGATGGAAGAACTGAACATAGAGCTCAGCGGGAGTGACTCATATGCAGCGAGGTTTGGAGAGTCCATAGCCAATCTAGGAGACATAGATAATGATGGCTTTGAAGGTAAGAACCTGGTGGGTTTAATTCTCTCTGGTCAGTGGAATGTCATGATAAACAGGAGAATTATGGAAGTCTGAGAATTCTTTTGGTTTGGGACTTGACTTTTCTGACTTGAAGTACAGCTGGTTCACAGTCATTGATACCAGGAGACTAGGTTCTGTCTAATAAAAGAGCATGAGCTTAAAGTGATAACATAATCTGTAATTTTTGATGCTGGACCTCAAATGGACTCACTAATGCTGTGTTAAATATCTGAGACAAAGGTTGGGGAACAACTTGGCAATTTTGTAACAATCATAAACAAAACTTAAGTCAAAATCTGCTTCTCTGTCACCAGTAAGTACTGAATACATGCAAATATTGAAAACAATCTTCATGTTGGGAGACTGCTGTGGGAATATTGAAATAAAAAGTGGATGTAATATGCAGGGTGGCAGTAGGAAAAAAATTGTAAGAAAAAGGCTGGAAGCAAAATATAAAGAAAAATTGGGTATTATAAAGCATTTTTCTCTAGTAATTAAAAAGCAGAGCAGAGCCAACTTCTTCAATGATCTAAACCATCAGTATCAGTCCTGTAAAGATAATGGTGTATGTGTTGGTGTAGAATCTGACCTCAAGAACATATGTGTAGTTTTAACAGGCACAACTTGACCATCCCACTTTCATCTCACCAGTAGAAAGATGTATAATATGTTTTATGTGGTTTATTCACCACAGTATGGATTCAGTCAGAGAATTGCTCGGTAAAACCCAACAGTCAGAGGCTTTGCATTTCTTGAGATTTTGGTTCAGTGCAGCGTAAAGTATTTCTGATTTCTGAGAGTTCAGTTTTTGCTTAGTGCAGTTATTGATTTTGCAAGTTCAGTTATTAATAGTGACTTTCAAGATGGTGTAAATAATCTCCTGATCCCTCCCTCCACTGTTTGGTTATCAACCTCTGGCTTTTTGAAACATGAGAGGTTTTGGTCAGGGCTGTTGAGGGTAGATTGGTGAGTAGAATGAACATTCAGTTTGTTAGGAGTTCTACACCCCTCTGGAATTAGGTTATCTAGGCATAAAACATATCCCTTTGTACCAACCAGCTACCTTAATGTCCTTGTTAAATGCCTCTTAAAGCTTTTTATTAACTGTTACAGATACTTCATAGAAAAATAAATGTCTCATTTTAGGCACTATAATAAGACTACTCGTGTTTCAGTGACTTAATCCATGTGGGAAGAACAGGAAAATCATCAATGTTCCATAAATACATGGCTTTTTTTTTCCCTCTTTTTTTAAAGATCATGATAATTTTGCCTTCTTTCATGGTAACATTTTAACCTTTTAAGGGTCAAAATTAGTAATAGACTTCATCTTTAACAAAATGGCAGTATTTGATTGCTGCTTTTTACACATAGGAATTGAGGTAGAATCAGGTTCTGACATGGTCTGTATTGTTTCTGTTTGCTTTATGTTGGTGTTCAATGCTGGCTTTGAATTGATGCAAGTAAATCTGGTCTGACATTGCATGCATCTTGATTTGCATGTCTTCAGCTGATCCGTGGTCATATTTCCTAGTCAACAGATCATTGTTAAATTGTTTTTCCACAGATGTGGCAATTGGGGCTCCACAAGAAGATAATCTAAAAGGGGCAATTTATATATACAATGGCAGGCAAGATGGAATAACACCATCGTTTTCACAGGTATGCTTTTTCAATGCAAAATACCCAATCCAGAAAAACCTCAAGTTTAAATCTGAGAGTGTTTTCCCTTCATTTAACGGTCTGACCATCTGAAATACATTAAAAGACTTCAGAAAATGTTTACGTGATCTGTGACTTCCAGTCATAGTATAACCTGTAAGAGAGAAAATAATTGTTTTGGAGGCTTTAGAAAAGGTTTATGGGATTTAAGTTCAGCAGCAGGATTGTTCTACTAACATTTTTCATTGGAAATTGTAACTTGGAGTTTAGCTTTCCAAAAATAATATTCTCTCCTACGTTTTTCTCCTCAGAGAATAGAAGCACAAGAAGTCAGTAATTCTTTAAGCATGTTTGGACAGTCCATATCAAGTGGCATTGATGTAGATAACAATGGTTATCAAGGTAAATTAAACAATTTTGTTTATTTTTACTTTTAAAAAGTATAGAAATTCATAGGGAACAATCCTACTGTGCTACTTGATTACTTCTAACAGAAGCAGAATCTGTCATTGAGATGACATGTCGCATCTGATATTTTGGGAAGAAAAAAGAAGAGGTAAAGCTGAGGCCAGGCAGTCAGCTTTCACGGTCATCTAACTATTATTTAAGGACTGAGAACAATGTCATAGTGAGATCATAGTGCACAAGGGGAAGAGAAATGTGATTTATAATTTTAAAGCAGATGTCTCAACTACAAATGCCAATGAGCTGGTTTGGGCACTGGAAGCATGTTTGTTGTCCAGACTAGTGTGCTAACCTAAATATACTGACCAAAAGGTGAGTATGCTATAAAATGCCTGTACCAAAGAAGTAATTCCTGTTGACAAATCATGCTTATTGATACATTCTTTTTGTGCAGATGTAGCTGTTGGTGCATTTTTCTCTGATTCTGCTGTGGTGCTGAGGTGAGATTGCTACGTTTCAGTACTTTTGAAGATCATACAATGTAACTCTATTTTTTTTAGTGGAATTAATTAAAATTCAGTAGTTTAATTTCATTATATTCTTGATGTCTTGAACTTCAGTCATTAGGCTCTAGAAGGCCCTACAAATGAAACATTAAAGTAAACATACTGAAAAAATTAAAATAATCTGCAACTTTTTGAGGTAACAAATAATGTGAAATACAACTATTTGGAACTGTGTGAAAAATGCAGATAATTTTAAAATTTTAATTCTAAAATATAAAAATTGTCAGGGACGATTATTTTTTGCAGAGATTCTGTAAGCTATATCTGAACATTATTTGTGAACACTTACTCTTTTCTGTTCTTAGAACAAAACCAGTGATAATTGTTGAAGCTTCTATCAAGCATTCTAGTTCAATAAATCGAACTAAGTTAGACTGCATGGAAAATGAGCAGCCTGCCACCTGTATGAATTTGAAGATATGCTTTACCTATAGAGGACGGGAGGTACCTGGTTACATTGGTAAGCTAGTGGAGAAATAACCCACTATATGTATTCATTTTAAATGCACCTATTTGCAGAATAGTGCTACTGGTATTTAATAGACCATTAATCTGACTTCAGTATAAAATGAGGAGCTGAAAACATGGATACCTTTTTTATATCATGATTGACTGTATTGCCTGAGTGTTTTTAACCTGCTTGTCATGTGCTATTTTAAACTGCAAACAGCCCTGCAAGTACGTAGTGTATAAAATTAAATTGCTCAACTCTTCTGTGTGAGAACAGACAACAACATCTGGGATCATGTTACATCTTTTGAAACTCATATTCGTTTTGGAAGATAAGCAGTCAGACTGGCTCACCCTTGTTGGACTTGTACATAAGATTTTTTAACTTGAAAAAAGGACTAGCAGAAATTGTAGATAACCTAACCCTTGGCAAAAATTTAGAAGTAATAAATCTGTAATGCTCTGAAACTTGCTTGCTACTTGTTGTTATGGCAATTAATGCTAACTTAAATAGAAAAAACTGTGAAGTTAAACAACATTTGTCAGTGTTAGTTGACTTAAGTGTTTGTTGTAATTTACTGTCAACCCACTAACTGAAGGGGGTTTTCTATAAATAGATTTTGATAGAAAATATAAATATAACCTGATGAACTATCCCTGATATAAAAGCATGTATCGGGGAGCAGCCATGAAGTAATCAATTTTCAGGGTACTAGAAGTTTTTATTAGGTATGGATTCATGTCAGTGTGTTTCTAAGCAGAGCATTTTAAAATGGATGCTACAGAACATACTTACGGAAGTGTCTCAGAAATTGTAATTTCTACCATAAATTCATTAAGATTGCAACACTCAAAGATTTTATGACTTTTATTTTCCCTGGGTTTAATTTTGTAGTATTGCTGTATAATCTGAGTGTTGACGTGAGCAGAAAAGAGGATACACAAGCAAGATTTTATTTTTCCTCCAATGGAACATACGATACAATCTCAGGAAAAGTGAAGATTTACAGCAATATTACTGCCTGCAAAGACCATCCAGCATTTATGAGGGTAATGTAGTTTTCAGTATGTATTGTCTTGTAAATCCTTTGTTCTCCTTTGAAAAGCAGACCTGCTGCAAAAGAGCCCATTTTGTGTACAATTGTGAGACATCATTTTGGAAGTAAAATACTTGTATTCAGAACTTCCACAGTTAATATATTTTAATTCTGATGCTTTCTCAGCTTTCTCTGGGGAAGTCAAGGGTCTGCCATCTCTTACATTGGTGAGAAGATGCATAATAATAATAATAACTTCAGTGGTTAAGTTGGACCATGAGCATTCTTGAATGTTTTTCATCATGTTTATGGATGACAGATCATACATAGATTGAGGCTGGTTTGGAGCAACCCTGAAATATAATATTCATGTTCTGCTGAACATTTCTGATGGAACTTTTTTATGTACTCCCTGATCTTAAAACTTGTAATTTTTATGTTTTGTCATTTGTAACTACTTTGAAGAACACGTGTATGGTCTTGCTCCTGTTTTTATTGTGAGTAGTTAAGCTAGACTCAGCTAAAAAGGAAAGAACCATTCCTGATTCATTGGAAGTAAAATGAAGATGATTGCTAGAAAAGTCTGTAGTTCAAGGTTTATAGTGTGGTGTGCTTTGTGAATTTGCTGCAAGGAGCCAAAGGCTAGCAGGGTTTGAAGAGGAGCATTGCTTGGGCTTGCTTGATTTTTTCCCTTCAAGGAATGCAGCACTCACCCATAATCTGAAGGTGGAAATGGGGTAGGAAGAGCACTCGTGAGAGTTCCACAAATGAATTTAGAGCTGAACAAGATTAAGTGTGTGTACCGTGCTGAAAAAGGGATCTTTGCTTACAAACGTGAAGCCTGCACAGATATATAAAAGGGATCTCCTGGACCAGATTAGTAGTGAATATGGTTACAGTTCTCCCTCTGTGATGGTGTAGAGACAGCTCTGCTGTAGGAAAATCTGCTGGCAGAAGTGCTTCAGAGGAGAAGCCACTGAGGCAGAAGTTCTGCCAGAGCAATGGGCACAGCAGGAGGCTGTTGGAGACCTGCAGCGTCTCCAGGGAGGCTGTACCAACACCAGGAATAGATGGCACAGCTGCTGGTTTCTGCTGAAGTACAGTTTGATCCAACAGCCACCATCCTTTCAAACTGAGCAGGGTACTGACCCAGAAGTAAGCTAGTAAGAATCTGTCTGTAAGATCTTAACTACAAAGTAGTCTCAAAGTGGCTGTTGCCCTGGAGGGAATGGACTGTTGTATTCATGCTTGATGTATCCCTCTGGATACATCCCTCTGAAAGATGAATGAGGGACTTGAAAGTGGAATAAAACCAGGACAAGGATATAATATTTTTAAGGCCATTCAATTAATAAGAAAAAATTATTCACTTTTACTTTATCAAACATCTTAGAAGCTTGTCTTCCAAAACAAAAAGGATGGAAAAACTTGGAAGTCCATCAGTGGACACAAAGGAACCATATTTTATTCAACTCAATAAAAATAGACTTCTCTCCTGTCAGACGTTATCTAGAGGGAAAGAGAAGGGAGTATTTAGATGTAAGTAGAAATAAGGGCAATAAAAGAATGGACTAGTTTGCCTAGCCTTTTCATATCCTCAAGGTAGCAATTCTGTGATCTTTTGAAACAAACATCCATCAAGGTGACTGATGCAGTTGATCCTGCACAAAGGCTGGAAAATAAATTTTATTTTCTGCAGCTACAAAAAAACCTGCAGGGAAATATCCTTATGTGTATTTTTCTTCTTCTTTGGTTTCCCTCACCTTTTGTTTGTGACACTATTAGAAGCCAATTCTTCATCATAAAGCTTCAGGGTAGAAAGGAAAGCTTATGTTACTTACTGGAAAATTGCCCAGATGCATCTTAACTGATAGTCACACCTAAGTGAATGTTGCTTGCAGGAGCAGTGGCAAATTGCCACTTACTTTATAAGAGTTTTATAAACTAACAGAGATGTGATTGACAGCTGACCTTGTACAGATTGCTGTACCAGCATTAGCAGGTATTTGTGTAGGAGGAAGGAACTGATTTGCCTCATCATTTCCTATAGCCCATCATTAGGGTTTTTTTCCCTCTATAGAATTTAATTTTCTTTTCAGTTCTTAATTAATAGCATTATAAGCATCTCCTTCCACCCACTGAGGTTTCTGTACTTGTATGAAGCTCCTAAAGTTAAGTAAGTGTGAATGTCTGTCAAGTACAGTCCTTGCAAGAGACAATATAAATTTTATGTATTTTGAGTAAAGGCTAATTAATAGCTAATCAGTATAATGGAATTAATATAAAGCAGATGCAGAGAAGACCTTGTGGAAAATTATTATGAATTAGATAATGTGTGATTTGGCCAACACAAGCTTGCATGTAAGAATTAAAATAGTGGCCATGTGGAAGGGCAATCAGTGTCTGTCTACCCCCTACACTTAGGGAGTAATTTAATCAGGTTTGTTACTGTTGGTGCTTCAAGCTGTTCAGCTTTCTACAAGTAGGTAGTTTGGACTCTGATCTGAACATTCCTACACAGGCAAGGCTTCATGTACAAAATAGTCATTTATTGAGGAGTTCAGTCTTTTTAATACAGATCGGGAAATAAAGGGGCAGAAAAATAAAATGCAGTCATGACTTGATTTAGTTGTACTGTGGGAGAACTGCTTTTGATATCATACCTAAATACCCACTGAGTTTGCCTGGCCTCATTCCACTGGTTAACTTTCTCCATTTTAGGCAACTTTGACTATTTTTCTACTCGGGCAGTGCAGCCTTAAATGGGTGTGTGAGGCAGGATTATTGACAGAAGTAGGCTCAGTTCAGTAAGATTTCTGCTCACAGAAGAATCACCCATTCTGAAATGCCTGATGGTGTCACTGAACATATCATGCTTTTATGCATTTCTGATTGCCTCCTTCAGCAACAGAAATGTCTGGAAAAGTATATTAGTCATATGGAATTATTTTGCATGTGAAAAATAAGTTTTGCTGTTTTAGTGAGTTCTGGGCAACCTTGTAACTTTAAAACATAAGCATACATGTTCTGTCTTATATGATTAACTCATTAGGTTTCCAATTTTCATAGAAAGATGTAAGGGATATCTTGACTCCTGTACATGTTGAAGCAAGTTATCATCTGGGGCATCATATTCTGCAGAAAAGAAATGTTCAAGAATTTTCACCACTTCAACCTGTTCTTCAACGCAGGAAAGAAAAAGATGTTATAAAAAGCAAGGTTAGTGCATGAGTTCTCTTTTTTTCCAATGCAGTGAGTAAATATTCATGTTTTAATCTCCAGTTAAAAAAAGCTTCACTGATTCAGACGAAGGAATGCATTTTCCAGACCAACACTTAGGGAGAGTGTCTTGATATTAATTAATAAACCAGAATGCTAAAAGATGCCTAATTTTTTGCTGAAAAAAAAAATCTTTACAGAACTTGTATATAATCTGTATTATGACTTAAAAATAAAAAAAGGTATGTGCAGAGATCTTGGAAGCATATATAGTATTGTATACCTCAGAACACACATGTATGAAATTCACTCTTTGAAATATCCATTCTTTTTCAACTACGTAATATGAGTCACTTTCCAATATAAAAATGTACTTTAAAATTATTTCTGTGTTAAATACACAATATCATGTTGGTATTAATCTTGAGGTGTTGATGTTGCTGAAATATTAGTTCTGTAAAGGTACTGCAGGTTTCTAAACACAAAGTCTGTGAGGAGAAAGAGTATATTCTTTATCCTTTAGTAACTATGGAATTAACCATTTTTCCCAAAAAATCTCAACTTATTAAGAGAGTATAACATATTGATAACCAAGGCATGAACATATTGATAACCAAGGCATGAATACCTGCAACTCATGGTGTCTCTACTTTCTTCAAACCTTGCTAACAGTAGCATAAGTAAGGGTTGTGTAATTAAACTCTTGCAGAAATTAATGTGCTGTGTTATAGGAGGGACTGCACAGACACCAGTTCTGGATCTTCTAAAACATTCTGCCCTCCTTATGTACTGCTGCAGAAATTGTCTGAACATACACCCACAGGTTTAACTGTGACAGACTGAGTCTGGAATGCCTCCCCACTGTTACTCTGGATGCATGGAATGTGTTTGGAAAGTAGAAAATCATAGCCTGATTGAATTGTATGTTAGCAGCAAGAGCTATTAGACACTTCCTGATTTTAGTTATTAGGTGATGGGTTTCTTTCTCTGAAAATGTTGATAGTCACAATAGGAAGCATAAGACACTGAAGTGCCTTTTGTTTTTTTAATTTGGCTTTTACAGTTTGTTTTTGCAAGATTTTGCTCCCAAGAAAATTGTTCAGCTGACTTGAGAGTTTCTGGAAAAGTTGTTTTTCCAAAGTAAGTATAATATAGCTTTCATTATTTTGGACAAGTTTTAGTAAGGTTTTATTTAAATTATTCCTTTTGTATACAAATAACAGGAATTTGCAAATTCTTAGGACTTCCGGAGAAAAAAAATAAGAAGTAAAGCTGTGCCTAATTGAAGATTATTTTTAAATGCTAAATCTTCCAGGAAATGTAACAGAAATCTATATGATTGAATAACTTTTATTCCATAATTAGAAGGTTTTACAGCCCATAAAATACATCTTCACAAAAACATAAATTTGGCTTCTACACTTCATATATAACTGGGCTAAGATAACACTGCACAATGCATACTCAATATGCAGACACCATAACTGTTGTAAAATTGATAAGCTGTTGGTTATTTCTGCTCTTTCTGGATATACTTGCACTGTATGAAGTCTCAATCAGCAGTACAAAACTGGAGCTGTAATGTTCTTAGATACAAGAGCCACTTAATTGTTTTAAGTTATGTTTTATCATCACAACCTTTTCTTTATTGACTATTAGATTTCAGACTAAGAAATAAAGGCGAGCAACAAAAGGAATTGTACCTGTTATTTTGTCATTCATCACTTTTAAAGTTGATTCTCCTTAAATCACAACAACTAGGTTAAACAACCTAAAACAGCATCAAAAGATGCTGACAGTTACGTAATGCACATTAGTCATACCTGCGTGATCCTGAGCACAAACTTTGTCATCTTCATAGATGTCAGAGTAAGATGAGTATCTTTCTTCCCAGTTTAATATATGGCTTGTAGCATGTATCTTAAGCCCTTTCATTTTCTTAGGCTGGTTAGTTTATTTAAACACTCATAAACTTTTCAGAAAGAATGGTTGTGCAGCATTTTCATTCGTGACACTAGAAATGCAGTTTTGTAAGTACTTCCAAGCTCTAAGAAAGGAAAGCAAATTACAGCATACCTGCTTGACATTAGGCACCAGTAGCAGATTTGCAGTGTAAATAAATAGTCTAAATATCTTGATAAAGTGTGAAGTATCACCTTAAATTACCTTGTGCCCCTAGAATCTCGATTAAAAACTAGTTAGCTGGGAAGCGATAATTTATTTTGTCTAGACAGAATGCATTCATTATCCTTGAAGAGCAAAGCAAACACCTTTGGTTTTAAAAGAATGGAATCAAACAGGAATGGCGATGTAATGCTTTATTTACTGAGTAACAAGTCTTCATGTATGCACTATTGTGTTTTGTTTAAATTGCTTAGATTTTGGCCTGCTCTGTAAATTTCTAGTCTGCATCATGCATTTTTTAATGGAGAATGAAATATGATTACCAGGGAAAAGCTCTAGTTCAGCTTTGTTGTAGTCCCAGATGTGCACCTGGTGCTTTTGTGTACTCGTGTGTTAAGCTGGTAGGCATCTTTGTGACAGCATATTGTTAATGAGCTTGGCTTTAACATGGGTAAGAGGAGTGAGTGGTGGGTATGTAAGTACTAAAACAACGTTCAAATTTAACCTAAACTTGACAAGCTACCAAAATGTTAACATTGTGTTTTTCTTTAATTTGCTTTTGTCTTGGAACCTATCTGCTTATGCAGTGCTTTTGCCTTCTGTTGCTTTTATAAGTGCCAGCTTCTTTCCCAAAGGTGTTCAGTGACTAATGCTTTGGTTTCAAGCCAGAATATTTGATAAATGTCTATTTCTAGGCACCCTTTCTACAAGTCTTAATTAAACTTTAATGTCAAGCTGAAGTTTACTTTTAGCCCCCGATAGGGTGTCTGTACTTGTAACATGATTATAAAACATTACCTAGATCATAAGAGAGGCATGTTCACTGTGCCCCTCTTCATATTAACTCACTGCCAGATCTTGAGTGCAAAGTGAATGTTGAAATAATGTCTGAAAATACTGGAGCAGTGATAGATTGTTATTCTGGCCTGTAAAGAAAAGCACTGGTTTTGTAAAGGCCAGAAGCACAGCTGGACTGATGGATGACAATTTCCTTGCTCTCCCACTAACCACTTCAGGCTCTAAGGGGTGACCGTCATTTAACTGGTCTCATACCCTAGTTACAGAATTGAGTAGAACCTTCCCTTACATCTCCAGCTGAGCTTTGTCAGAACCAACTGAAATTACCCAAAAGAGCAGCTTTGCCTACAGGCTGTTTCTAGAATCACTTTCCATTTACATTTTGATAATTATTTTTATAGGCCTCATGACAAGAAAGTGTACCTTGGTGTTGGAAGTGTGAAGACTTTATTGTTGAACATTTCTCTGCTTAATGTTGGAGATGATGCATATGAGACTGTCCTCCACATTCAGATCCCTAAAGGTCTTTATTACATTCGAGTTTTAGAATTGGTAAGGAAAAAAAAAATCTTTTAAACAGTAATTCTTTATATATTTCTTTTTCATCCAGGAGTTTTTCAGATTATGTTTATGAATTGTTTTGTTAGATACCAAACCTACATCCCTTCATCAAACCTGCCAAAACATCAATTTTTTAGTTTTTAGACTTCTAGCTACCTAAATCAAGTGCAATTTAATCAATACAGACAACTTGCATAATTTCAGTAACAACTAAAATAATTTTAAAACTTTTAAAAATTATTTATTTCAGGATGTTATGGCTGGTTTTTGGCTCATGATCATGTTTTGAGTGATCACAAAGATCTCATTAAATCTGCTTTTTCCCAAATACACAGTGTTATAAAAAGTCATAAATCTAATTGTGGATTCTTTCTGCCTTTTAAAAATAACTGTTCTCTGTGTAGAATCCCCTAGATCCACCATTGTGAGTTGGCTTTTAACTTGGCTGGGTTTGGGTCTGGTGCATCAACCTTAGCTTCAGTAAAAGCAAGAAGCAGATGAAGTAACTGATGCAATAATCAATGTAATCTGTTATGTTAAAGTGGTCATGCATGTTGGCATCAGTGAAATAAGAAACACTTGGTTCAGAAAAATATAAAGCACCCAATTTTAGTGTGTGCATGTAATTTGAAGTGTCTGAAAAAAAGAACCCTTTTTATTTTAATCATTGTTCTTTATTTTAGGAAGAAAAACAGATACATTGTGCAGTATTAGATAAAGAAATGAATGCAGTGACACTTGAGTGCAGTGTTGGCTATTTATATGTGGATCACAACTCAAAGGTAAGCTGTAAATGAAGTTCTTAGCTTTAAAAACACCTTAAATACGTTATGAGGATTTTCATGGGGAGGAAAAAAATCTCTGAAACTCTTCTTCATTTCCAGATAAAATCTCTTATCATTTTGGTATCTGTTCCTCTCCTGCTACTTTTAAATGAATTGCTTAAACACTCCCTGTAATAATTCATTAAGGGACAACAGTGTTTGTATTATGCATTGCCTGATTGTGCTTGGCTTCTAGACAAGAGAGCTGACTAATGCCATGGACATATGTGTTAGGTCAATTGAAAGGGAGCAGAAGACACAGAAAGCAAGCATTTCCTTAGTTCTTATTTTTTTAGGGCAGGAAATTCTAAATGAGCTTAATAAAATATTTGCACTGAAACTGTGTCAAGATACACTACCATTTAATATAAGGAAAATTTTGTTTGTTCTACAGCTGGATTATAGTTTCCTCTTGGATGCAAGCTCATTAACCAGAGCAGAAGAGGACCTCAACATCATCATTAATGCTACCTGGTAATGTCCAATAAAAATTGCTCAATGAAAAATACACTAGCTTTGGAAAGCAGATAACTGGAAAGGCTTAGCAAAGCAGGATTGCAAGGAAGTAAATTGGTTGCAAATCAAATAGCGAAAGAGAAACTACCAAAAAAAAATTGTGATAGATATTTAAATAATAAGTAGGTTTATGCTTGTAAAAAATGTGGGGACATTAATGGCTGACATGTTGTTACCAATTAAATATTTTTATTTTAATAAGCTGAAAGGTCTGTTTAGTATTTTTTACAGAAATTGTGTATAGCTTATGATGATGCCTTCAATACAGATTTTTCTCTCTGCATTTTTGTAGTAAAAATGAAGTTGGGAACATGTTGCTGGATAACATGCTAACTTTACCTATACCTCTAAGATATGAGATTGAGTTAACTGCTCATGGGTAAGTCACCTGTTGGTATCACCTGCAGATCCACAGAACAGTTGTCTTGTTACTTTTCTAAATTCACAGTTTTTAAGCAGAAGTGTGACATAGCTGAAAAATCCTGGGACTGAGTTGGCACAGCTATCCTGGGCTCTGACCCAGACACTTGTAAGAGGTTTTTTTCTCCCACTACTGTGGGATGAGACCATTGGTATCTGTGGTTGAACTTGTCTCTGAACAGACTAACGTTTTTTAAAAGTGTAGTATTTTTTAGAGAAAGATGTGTTTAATAAAAGCATAGCAGATCCTCAGATTCCTTGCTTAACATGAACCATACTTTGGGTTTGTTGTGGGGCATTCATGGAGCATAGCTTTGGGTGAGGATTTATGACTTTTTATGGTTCATCTGCCTTTTTCAGAGGAAAGAGTACAAATGTAGAGGGTTTCTATTCCATAGGCAGATGATTTCTCTCTGTGTTCCTAGATTTACTTAAAAGCAAACTTGGGTGTTTTCTTACAACCAGTCTTACTTGAGGTAGCATGGAGAAGAAAGTTGTGCTAATGATATGTAGGAATTCTGCTTATTAACAATTTCTAAACCATTGTAGGTTTGTGTCACCAACTTCATTTGTTTATGGAGCAGAAGAGAAAGATCCACCAGTGACATGTATGAAGGAAAATATCAACTTCACTTTCCATGTAAGAGTTTTCCTTTGTTAAATAAACTCTGTCATCCTTGTTTTGAAGGTTAGTGTTTAGGACATCTGATGACAGTCTAGACAGTCAGTAAGGAAACTTTCAAGAATACAAGAGTACCATGAGTAATTTTTGTACATTAGTGATGGGAATTTGCTGCTAATCCCTGTTAGAACACTTTTATTTTAAATTTTGGCCTGGCAAATCTTCCACTGAGTGATCAGAGAAAAATTTCCTAACACAAGCAGGATTGAAAATGGTAGAACAGTCCTGAATTGCCACTTTTCCTTTCAGAAACCCTTCAAAAGTAATTATGGTAATAAAAAAAGGAATTAGGAGCTTCTTATAAGAGTATCTATAGCATCAAATTTGTCTGCAGTGGATTAAAAACAGGAGTTTGGACATAAATCTCTCCTAGTTCCCTCTGCATTCTCTCCTGGCAGGCAGTCTGCATGACCTCAGGTACTCATCACAGATTAGCACCGTTTACTCATCAGCTTTGGAGGAGGGAAGGGTTCAGTGAGCCCACAGAATGAATGAGCAAACTGTTAGCACTCCTAGCACAATCCACTTTCATGACAGCATAACAGAGCAGCTGCTACCCCATTCTGTGCAGTTTTATGTATTTATATATGTATGTTTTTGTTCCTTGAAGCTTTAACTGTTGAACTCTTCACCTCTTCCCCACAAGGTTATCAATGCAGGACCAAGCATGTCTCCAAATACCAACTTAGAGATAATGATACCAAATGCTTTTCCACCCAGGGACTCCAGATTATTCAACCCACTGGATATCAAGGTAAGAAAAGGTTACTTAATGTATTTGTACCTGTGTAAATTATATAAAAAAGAGCAGGTACTGTGTTTGATTTGCTAGCCATGGTGAAGCAGAGTGAACTAGAACAGGATCATCTTCAGCCCCATGTGTTTTCAGAAATTTGCATTTTTAATAATGATGTTATATTTATTTGCAGACAACAGCTGGACACTGCTCCTATAATAAATATCCCAGAAACTGTACTGCAGCAGAAACAAATGATAACATATTAAAGGATGTCATCACTTTCTTTTCAAAGCCTACTAAGAGGCACATGGTAAGGCCTGTCTTTTGGCATCAGTGAGAAATGACTGTATGAATAAAACTTAAGAGTGTATCTTATATAATGAAGTCACAGAGCCATCTTCCAAGGATGTGTAGTGGGATCTGTGATAAGTTCAGGGTAGTCATAAGTGACTTTAGTGAAAGAGGTGAGAACTGAGCAGAGAAAGTTGATTAATGACACATTGCTGAAGTTAGGGTGGTTGACAGGCACCTATAAAAAACTGCCAAAGGGGTATGGAACTGAATGAGTGGGCAAGCAGGATGGCAGAGGAAATTCAGTAACAAACAGAAAGTGATGCATTGGGAGAAAACAGGCTTTATTTTAATTAGATTAAGAATGCAGATCAAATATTCATTGTCTTTTCCTCATCAAAACAGAGCCATCAAACATAACTAATAGGAGCTAGGTAAAAAAACCCCAAATATTAAAAATAACTGAATCCAAGAAAGACTATATAAGTTAATGGGACTGAAAATAAATAAGAATTACAAAGTATATGGAAATAATTTTTGGCTGGGAAGCTATTGAAAGTATTTGAGAGGCTGGGAGAGTGCCATACATATGTGGCCTGTTCCAGCTCATCCCTCTGTTCTTGCTCACAGACTCTGCTGGAGATCAGACACTCACTACACAGTCCAAACCAGAACTGCTGTTTTAGCTTTGCATTGCTGAGGCTTTGTCCTCATAGAAATCTGTTTCCTGCACCTTGTCTTTGATAAAGTATAACATAGTTTAATCTGTCATTTAAAAAAAAAACCAAAAAAACCATATAAACATATAAATTTATATAATATAAAATTATAAAAATATATTAAAAATAACTTTAATTTTATTTTGGGACCTTTAAGTAAGCACATTACAGGAAATATCAGCCAATGATTGAGATAAAGCCTGCACTAGAATATCCAATCAGTATTCAGCATGCTAGTCTTGCATAAAGAATAATGTTAAAGACAAAACAAACATAATTATGTACTGCCTTGTGTTTTTGTTTTCTCCAAAGCTGTGTGAAGTGATGCCAATTGTCAGTGTACAAATGTAAGGATCAACCAATTACACTGTTTGCCCTGGACAGCATAGAGTTATAGTCATTTTTTATTATGGGTAAAAGCTAATGTGAAATAAATGTAAAAACAAACCCTAAACATATAAACAAATTGTTGAACATTTGGTCTGTTTTGGTCTTAAAATAATTGATTTTTTAAATAAAAAGGACATGTGTTTTGTATAATAATTAGTCTTTTGTTATTGTACTTTTAACACCTCTGAAATGACAGTGATGGATGACAACCTCTGAGTTTTCAAGAATAAGCATGAATCCTTTTGTTCTAGTCAGTTCCTACTGTCTTTAATGCTAAGATTATAAAGCTGATAAAGTTAAGTTTTAATCTTTCCCTCCCTTGTACAGTACTGCATGAAAAATGACAGCCTTTGCTTACAAATACATTGCCAGTTGGGAAACATGGAAAGTGGAAAAGAAGCAACTGTTCACTTGCATCTAGAGGCTACTCCTTTACTTTTACAAATGGTAACACATTAATTTTTTATACTTGAGGGGAGTATTTCAAGGCATATTTGCAGTATTCCCTGCATATAAATTCTAGGTGTTAGTATTTGTTTTCTAACAGTGAAACATGATTCAAACATTATTAAATCTAAATGTTTTAGGTTTTAAGCTATTTTATATTGCCAATGCTAAGGCTCAAGGTGATGTATGAAAAACAAAAATATGTATTTTAGTTTGTCACTTTATGGTATGTATTGCTTTGCCTAGTCTGGCTGGATTATGTAGGATGGGGATTTAATTTCAACTCAAAATTGTACTTTTCTAAGAAAAGCAGCATGGATGTGGACTTAAGTAAAATCCAACCTGGCTTCATTCCAGCTTCTGGTACTAATTTCTTTTGTGCTCAGAAAAAGGCACCATTCTGTGTTTGTGTGAGATTCTGGTTATGTCAGCAGCTGTGTTATCATTTTTGCTGAGCAGGAATCAATGTGTTAAAGTTATTTTTTAAAAGATAGAATTTTTTTTTTTTTTTTTTAATCAGGATGATGCATCAGTATTGAAGTTTGAAGTAAGAGCAATGGCCTGGCCAGAAAAAAATGCAAAAGTTATTGAACTACATAAGGACAAGCAAGTTGCATATGTAAGAATTCTCTTTTGAATTTGTGAGGAACATGTTACAGTAGAAAACTAACAGTAATTAATATTGTAGGATTCCATATATATACCTATACAGCAGCAATTAATATAGTGTTCATTACTTTAAAAATTAATTAATTTTCCTAGGTTTTTTCAGTATCTATTAGGGGAAAACCCCCAACAGTTAGCACTAAGCTTATTTTCTGTTTTTCAGGTCTATTTGGAAGGAGTGCACCACCAAAAGCCAAAATACCATGTTACTGTGCTAATTATTTCCCTAGGCTTAATAGTTGGTGTTACCTTGTTACTGGTTCTTTCATTTATATTATGGAAGGTAGGTTTTAAGCATTCTTTAGTTGCTTCAAGTCGGGAATTCATACTGTTGAAGGATCTAGTTAAAAGAGTTAATAACATTTTATTACGATCTGTCCTTTCTAAGGAAAGAGAATTCTTCCTGTAACTTGGGGTTCTTCAAAAGTATTTCTCCATTTTTTTCATTCCATTTCATCTTCTGCATATTTTACATTTTCTGTTACTCAATACCACAAATCCCTTTACAATGTTTTATTTGGCATCTCATGTTTGCAAATGATTTAATATCAAATGGATCATTTTTGTGGGATGATGCTCCACATATAATATCACTTGACACATGATTGATAGTTTAAAAGACTGTTTCACACCAGTATAAAGTGGTTTAGATTTTAAACTGCAACATAAATACTAAAAAAAATCTGTGCCTAAGTGAAAGAGAAAACTAGTAAGGATGCAGATCATCTGACAAGTGGTTAAGAGATTGTTAACTTCTTTAAGAGATTTGTAACTTCTTTACCTACATCGAGAATTTCTCCATTCATCATTTTTACATGGACATGTAGAAATGAAATTTAAAAGGAACATTTTATTACCATATTTTTTAAAAATACTGGATTCTGTGGACTGCTGAAGTTCACAAGCCCAGGTCTTTACTCCATAGAGGAGAGCATTAGCCTCCCAAAAAGTAAAAGAAGAAAAAGCAAACCTATATTTTTGATTGGAGTAGCACTCGATTACTTGGTATGACAAAGCACTGGCAAATACCATACTTCATAAACACCAAACATATTCATTTTTATTTTAATTAATCTTTTGTGGTTTAGATTTGATTACAAAGATTTGCTAACAACAGATTCTAAATTTCGTATTTCAGATTGGCTTTTTCAAAAGAAAATACAAATCGGTCCCTCAAGACGTGAACAGAAGAGACAGCTGGAGTTTTAAAAGTGGGAACAAAAGTGACTAAGATGGCAAATAAACGTTTGATTTTAAAATGAAGACATTAAAATTCAGATTAATTCACAGGAGAAACATCAGCACCAAGAAACCTAGGCCTTTGCTCTTACAAAACATGCTTTATTACCTTGAACTGTATGGAGGATACAACTTACAGTACTGTTCTATTATGAAAATGGTAAATCAATTTGTTCTGAAGTCTCCCAGGAATATTTGAAATGCCATATAAATATATATATATATATATATTAAAAAAAAAAATATATATATATATATGATTTCAAACAGACAGAAGAACACTAAAGAGAAGAAGAATTACTTACCAAAAGGAAGTATTTGTAGAAAGTAATACTTTCTAGGATTGGCCAAAAATTAAGATCTCAAACACATTAGCATTATAATTTTTAAAGTTTCAGTAATATTTTGATCAGGAATTCAAGAAGAAATCCTCTCTCATCTTGGTCTGGCATTTTACCAAGGGTAAATGAGCTCAAACCCATAGGACTGTAAGTAGAACACACAGACATAAAAAACAGCTCTCAGAAGCTCTGGGCTTCTGCAGGTGACCTTGTAATCTTTGGCTTCACAGCCACAGCCACATCACTGATGGTACTTAGACAACCACACAAGCCAGAACCAGGAAGGCCAAAGGTGAATTCAGAGCAGGGAAGTGTGTGGGGTAGCCTGGAGATGCAGCTGTAGAAAGATTAAAGTATTGGAGATCATAATTTGTAGCCATCTGTAACATGGTACTTGTTTCATCCTTTCTTCAGACAATGCTGCCATAAGGTTTTGGACTTCTCCAATGAATTATTTCTATGTGGGGTTTTTTTAAAACAAGTATTTATTTTTATTTATTTGAAGATTTTTCTATAATACTTAAAATAGAATTTAATGCTGGCATTCTTCCAGAACCTGAAAAAAAAGACAGGCTTCAGCAGACAAAACAGAGACATACCCTAAAGACTCCAAGTGCCAACTAATGGGCCAAATTTTAGATTAAGTACCTCAGAAAGTACTTAATAAGGAAGTCACTTGGAGAGCCAGCTTGGGTTCTTGGGAAGGTGTCAGATAAATTCCTTCCAAACAGGCACCCTCAGCTGCCACTCAGTGAAAGGCAAAGGACTGAACAGAAACATGGATCAAACCACTGCTCTGCTGCTCCAGGAACTTTCTGCAGCTAGCTAAGTTTGCACTGCCACCTAGCTTTGGTCAAACAGCACAAGCCACAAGGGAAAAAACCTTCCTTTGCTCCCCAGACCAGCTGGAGAATGTTCAACATCTTCAATCACAGAAGGACAGAGTATGGCTGTGAGGCTGGGCCTTGGATGTCTTTCTGAGCTGCACCAAGACAGGGACGTATCTGTACAAATGCTTCAAAGCTGCACCATCCTATGGGAAGGAGCCTGAAACACACCCACAGTGAGTGCCTTCAGCAAGCACTGCTGCTACTGGAGTGCTTGGTGCTATAGAAGCTGTGTTGCCCACAGATTCCAAAGGTATTTGGGACCATTTTGTAACTTCCTTTTGCTTCATTTCATGCCAAAGATGTGAATCACTCCAAAGTATGTTTTCCTCTAATATCTACAGTGCAAGGACAAATGAATGTGCATATATTTTTTAAAAAAGTCAAAGTATGTCAAGAATTAAATACTTTCTTGTAAATCTATGTAAAAACTGTACCAAAAATGCTTACCTTCCACATGGCTTTAGTGAATTTTTGCACTTTAACCAAAAAAAAACCACCTTTGAAAAAAAATTAGTTTGACATTACAGCATACTGTGAAAAATATACCTCAAATACTGGAATAAGCATTCATGTTCTTTTGAGTACAAACAATGCAAGGAAGTGAAACCAAAGCATTTTATTTATCTTTGAAATAGTTTACATAAGTCAGTACATGTGATAATGATGCCTTGGAAATTGTACACTTTCTATTCAGATTTGATTGTTAACATGTAAATGTTGGCTGCATTTTCTTAGAATAAGAAGCAAAATTATGAAGCTTTTATAAACCAGGTTGACAAAAGATGTACAGTGTCCTGATGGTGGCAAGATTATAAAGTATTACTCAATTGCATTTTATTAAAAAAACCCAAACAAGTTAAACAAATGCTGTTTGTTCTGCAAGTTCAATTCTTTTGTTAAATTTCATTTAATAAATAACAGTTAAATCTACTAAATGTTGCTGGAATCCCTTTTTAGACAACTTAAGCTTAGTTTGAATTGCCTTAGCATGTTAAAAATATTTGATGGGACAGAATATGTATTTTAAGTGGAGATGGCTCCTTGTGACTTGGACAACAGGTAACAGCTTAGGTTAAGGAGCCAAATCCTCATCTGCAGTACTTTAGATGCAGTACTTAGTCCTGTGTATTTATCACAGATAAGAAATTTACAACTATTTAAAATCATAGTGCTTGGCAGCACGATACAAGGACTGGACTTGGCATTACACTTGACTGCTTCCTGCAGAAAGCATCTCAAACAAGTCCTTCTTGCCCTGACACAGTGCAGCTTTCACACCACTGTTGGAGCACTGAAGGGCTCCTAGAGGAGTGACAGCAAAACATTCGCTATCCACGGTCCTGCTGATGGAAAAACACAGTCTGCTGCTTTTCATCTCCAAGGAAGCCAGTTCCCAGAAACAATACAGCCTTAATGTGCTGTCCTCTGAAATAATTGTCTACAATATTAAGTAAATTACAAAAAAGCCAAACACTATAAAATTATGTTTATGCCCTACATGGAAATTATAAAAATTTTAAGTCAACTCTTAAGTTATTTATCACAACTTTAGTCTCAGCAACAACAAAAACTATGCTGAATAACATTTCAGTTCTAACACAGAGAAAATATTAATTTTATACAAAGAGCAGTTTTTTAAAATACATTTTGACAAAGGAAAGCCATATAGGATATCAGCATATTCTGTTATTTGATTAGAAACATTTTGAGAGCAAATATATTAAGGCAACATTAAAAATCACAACTAGAAACAGAAGTATTTGATTAAAAAAATAAATGCATTTTTATTTTGCCACCACTCTTCAGCTAGAGCTGGTGAGTAGAGGTATAGTTCTTCTCTGTGCTGAACTGAGTTACCTGACAACACGGATAGCAGCAGCAGACTTAAAAGTATCTCATTGTAAAAAAATCTAGACTACTGCAAAAAAAAATTCTATTCTGATGGACACTTCTCAAACCCGAAATTTGTAAGAGACCAATATAATCAATTTTCATTTTTTCTTGTTAAACCTAAACAGCTTCAATACAGCTAAATAGAACCTGATAAAAATATGATATTTAGTAAGAATTTAAATACAGATATAGAACAAACATCCCAATTAAGCATCTGCTACAACTGGCATCTGTACAAGCCCAGACCTTGGAAAGCTGTGCATAGGGCTGAGAACAGGATTCTTTATTACAGAATTTCCAGTGTGTCCCTTCTAGATGCAGTTGCATGTCACTTGGGAACTCTCCAGGTCATCAGTGTTCACTCCATAGAGATCAATAAGTTGAGGATGCACCCTGTGAAGCAAGGAAGCCAAACTTTATCAATCAAATGCCATCAACTCTTGCAATGGGTGTGCTGCTTTTGGAGGTTGGCAAGGAGAACAAATGTGTACGAGCTATTACATGGAAATAAATCAGGGTGAATTACATTTTGACAATTCCTATAGGATCATCTTTAGAAGAATATAATATATATCCTACAGCATGATCTGCCTTTTATTTTACATACCAGACTTACTCTGAGCTGTGTGCCTTCAACTAATCCTGTGTGCATTGCAGAAAAATGAGCCACTGCCCACTTAATTCCACTGATAATCCTCCCATTTCCTATGTATTTGTAGTCTCATTCTTAGATGCTGGAGACTATTCTCAAGCAGCATTAAGTTTTCCACAATTGAAGAAAAACACGTTTTTTCTTAACCTTACACGTGCTGCTTTCCAAGTAGGAATCCTTGTCCCAAAAGGAGCTACTCATGGAGACACTTTATATGCACCTGTTCTCCAAGAAATGGAAGGGTAAAGTAACAGCAAAGAAGAAAGAAGAAGTAGTAAAGTAACAAGAAAGAAGGGAACTGGAGTGGCAGCTGATGAAGCACTGGGATGAAAAGGCCACGTGAGTTGTAACAAACCTTTGCAAAGATGAACACAAGGCAACCAGGGCAGAGGCCCAAACAATGGTGGAAAGGCCAGACCCTGCAGTGCACAGCAGCTCTATTGTAGGAGCATTTAGAACACCTAACCCTGGTACCATCTGTGCTCTACAGAGATGTAACACATCCAGGAGAGCAGCACTAATCTGTTATGGGTATTTGGTCCCTAAACAGGATATTTGACCTTACCGAACATGAACTTCTGATGCTTCCTTCATTAGGTCTCCATCTATATTCCAAGGGTAGTTTCCTTCTGTATTCAGACACACATTTTCCTTGGCATCAGGTCCACTTTTAAGCCTTGGTTGTACTTTTACTTCTCGAACAGTGTAGGTCTCAACAAAGGGAAAATTGAACTAAACCAAACACAAACAGACAGCAAATGAAGATGAAATATATAGGAGGTAGCCATTATATATTCCAGCTAGCATTTATAGATTAACGTGGTGTTTTTGTCCTAAATAGTGCCTAAAAAAAATGGTAGTATTCCATTTGTATTCCTATATTGGACTCAATCAACCTGGAGGTAAGGGGGTGTGTTTTGTATATACCAAATACTTTCAGAATATGTGACAGTCCAAGCAGATTGTTTCCTGTCCTCTGTTCATCATTACCAGTAATCTGGTCCTAAACCAGGCTAGTTAGGATTCTAGTAAATGGTTGTCTTAAGCTTAAAGGAGGACCAAACATCTCCTTGTCTGGTTTGTACAAAGGCAGAGAGAAAAGCAAGGCCTTCCTCCAAAAGCATAAAAAGGGTCCTGGAAAGCTTAAGTATTTCCTCAATTCAGCCATTAGAGCTGTCACCTGGAATTTTCACCCATCTCTCCCCCAAACTTCCTGGCTGCAGAAGAATTCAAACCCAGACCTCCCTGTTAAAGTGATTTCAAATAATGCCAGAACATTTGAATGAGTACCAGTGTGCTTAGGCCATGCAGTGGGGCTTTAGACAGCAATAAGATCAGTGCTTGAATGGCTCATTTTTCTCTTCCAAGACAGAATTATAACTATAATTTTGAAATACAGTTCTGCAAACATCATAACTAGATGGGATGCATACCTGCTAAAACCCAATGCTCACAACCCACTGCTACCAGCACAGCAGTGACCTGCTGAAATTACCAACCTTACCAATTTCTGACAGAGCTGTGCAATGCCCCTGCAGTTCTGCATTCTTCATCTCTGTACTACACAAAATTCAGACACAGCATGCATTTCCTTATTGTGGTGAAAAGGCTTTACACCCATAAAACTATGGTACAACACAAACACAATTTAAACCACAACAGATGGACTGAAATAGGCTAATCTGTATTAGTCTAGTGATTTAAAAAAAGAAAAAAAAAATCAGATAAAATGGGCTAATGTATTCTGACAGGAAGCTAAGTCTCCTTACGAGGATGCTGACATTAACTCTTGCAGCTTGTCTACTTTCACGATTAACTGTTCTTTTTGTAATCACCAGAAAGAAATTAATGGTACCTGATTCTTTACACTGGTGTATCTTTTCAGATGCTTTATAAACTCTGATCGAGAAGTATTTTGTACAACAATAAGAGCCATGCTTCCATTATTCAACCTGAAAAGCAGACAAAAAGATAATTCAATTATTTGGAAGTATAGCAGGCTCTTCAATAGCCTAGATTAGAAATAAAATTTTTTAAAAGCCTGCAAGAGTAAATTAATAGGATAGTCTCAATGGTTTTTCAAATCTTTTTGCTGACCCCCACCTCATAGATCAATATAAATTATGCACTGAAGTTATTCAGCATCAATATATTTATAACATACATTGTAATAATAACTCCTTTATCAATAGCCATAATTTCTTGAACACAATACATACAATCTATGAAAAGCTTGCTCTTCCACTTAATAGGTGGTTTTTAAACATCAGGCATCACAAACTCCTCTTTTTACTTCTCCTCAACAACATGGAACAGTTACCATAAGTGCTGTGAGGCAGAGCTGTACCCAGAAAACAGTGCCATGGTGCATGGAAGCCCCCCCAGCACAGACCCAATTTTGGTGGGTTCCCCCACCCCCTCCACCAACACCCATGCTGCCCTAACAAAGGCTGCCATCTCCAACTCACACTCTCTTAGCAGTTCTTAGTGCAATTCTATTTATACATTTCACAAAACAAAATAAAAGTTGAGGAGTAAGGATTTTATGCAAGATGAAAGAGTCATGTACTGGAGATTAAACAAGAAGAGCCCCCACAGTGCAGATGCTCAGTGGCTCTCAGTCTCCAGTCACCATGAGTATTTTAGCATCCTTGAGAACTGGGGTCAGACAGTGAGCCAGTGCCAGTTCCCCCATTCCCTAATGGAATGTACCTGGACACAGAAGCTAACAACTGGAATATCCATTCAGCCATGCCTAAAGTCCCATTTGAGTTAGAGAGACAGGTCAGTGTTCAACAAGAATATCTGATGAACATGGCAGTGCCTGCTGAGATTGCCTTCTGGAGAGAGATGGAGTATTTCCCATCTTCTGCACATATATGCATACATTTATTTATTTATTTATTTATTTATTTATCCAGCATTTATGTTTGGAAAATATCTTGAATGTTTAAAAAAATTACTTCCAGCCTACCAGCACTGAAAGTGATAGTTCAGATAGCTACTGAACAGCTGCATCAGGAATGTTCTCAGACTATGGTAGCAGCACTATCTGGGAGGGTAATTGTTACATAAACATTAAGCCAGTCACCTGGCACAGCAGTACTTTGCTGATTCAGGAAAGAGTGATAATGACATTTAAAAAGTTGCCTCCTTATCATATTTGTTTCAACAAAAGGGCACAGCAGACTACTGGGCATTTAGCATGAGGGCCTTTCATCTTTAGAAATGAGTAAGAATTCTTATTAATTCTCTAGGAAGCCCCATCTGTAGTGAAGCACAACATCTATGCTGTGAAAAACACATCCCACAGGGTCACACAGCACAGACTGCTAAATGTATCTGGACATGTCTCTGCAAATTTAGACCTGTAACTGGTGTTACAGGCAGCAGCCAAAGCTTGCATCCCACTTCAAATGTCTTCACTGGGCAGAAGCCTCTTGGGGAAAAAGGAGAGAGAAGAAACCCAGATGAGTTCCTTCCATAGTGGGTCTTAAGCCTCCAACAATCAGTGCCACATTTTTGTTTCCCATATTGAAAAGACTTACAATCAATATGCTATTCATTATGACAAAGGAAGCTCCTGTTTGAGTTTACCCCTCCTACTCTACTAGCTGACCACACTTAAGGATTATTTTTAAAAAGAAATGTAAGAACAAAAGGTATTCTTAACAGACAAAAAAATAGGGAGATCCACTGAGCAGCTACACTGGGAGAGAAACTGGCTCATTCAAACCTGCAATAATTGCATGGAGTTGCCACAAAATTCCCTGAGAAATGGGGGAAAACAGATAAAAAGAGACAGCAAAGCTAAAATTCTCATCAGAATTTTCCAACTGACTGGAACGTAAACACACTAAATGCAGAACAAAGTTCCTAAGACAGGACAGCATCAGAGCACTATCTTAAGGACTATGAGATTAGCAGGACCCTGGTAGTAAAGAAAACTTCTCATTAAGAGTTTAATCATAAATAATTTGGTTCTACATTGTTTCCAAGAAGTCAAATTCTATTAGATAAGCCAGTAAATCTGAAGAAAAACACTTTATCAATTCTTCTCTAATTTCACCTAATGAAAATTTTAAAAAAAGTGATTCACAATCTAATGAAACATAAACTTTCATTCCATAAACTTTCCTGAGTGTTGGGGTTTTTTTAGTACACATTCATGCACACACACAGGTCTCTGCACAAATTCTTTTTTGAGGGAGCATTTTGTACTTTGCATACAACTACAAAAGTTTGTGCTTGCTATTCTGCTCAATTGCAAGTAGAAGCTTCATTTCTCAAGTTCTGAGGGAAACCAAGCAAAAAATAATAATAAGAAAAAGACATGTGTGAACTTTAGTCCTTAATAGCAGGAGAAAGACTAATATTTCATTTTTGCTGCTGTAGAGCAGAAGACTAGGGCCACTTTTATATTTGAAAAAATAAAATAAAATCTAAGGGTGAAGTTTCCCCATAAAGCCAAATCCTATGACAGATGACTGCTCGATGACTACCACTTAAGTCAGACTTGCCAACTAATTTAATCACAGCAATTATCCACTCATAATTCTAGTTAGACTGCTTGACCTTATTTGCCTGATCCAAAAACTGATTACAATTCCTGGGATTATCGAGTCTGCTGCAGTCTATGCTCCCTCCCCCAGTCCAGAGGGACTAGACTAGCTAAACATAGGCTCATATTCTCGGAAAAGCCAAGGTCTTAAGGTAAGATGTCAGAATTTATAGACATGACTAATTCTCTAAACCCATACTGACCTCGTATTAGGTGCCAAGCCTCTTGGTGCCATTGAACACAGACAAGGGATTGCCATAATGCTCACATTCAGGAAGTGACCCTGAATTTTCTGCCATTGATCCTTGCTACCTAAATATAACAGAGTAATTCTATATTACTCTAGTTAGTCAGCCATGGTTCACTTTTTAAAAAAATCCTAAAAGCAGAAACTCACTTTTTTCTGTTCTCTCTTTCTTCTTTCTAAAAGGGTGGAAACATGAAGGTAAAAAATTGAAATAATTTTTTGTACATTTAAGCAACACTTTATAAAAAAGTAACATATTAGTGGAACTGAACAAATCAATAATACTGAGTGGAAGACTGCCTTGTAACAAAATCCTCTATAACAGTCTACAGGAAACACTTTACAATACGTACAAGTCTGCAGTCATCAAAATAATTTTTTTTTTAAGATTATATCACCTGTTGACTAAATTTGAACCAAGTAAAGAATCTGTACAATTTTATTCTTCAAAGACATATTTTTGTTGCTTTGCAATTTCTTGAGTCAGTTTTACTTACCTGTCCTCATGAGAATCTTCCTGCAGAATTTGTAGAGGGAGAAATGATAATTCACATTCCTCTGGCCTGGAAAAGCATTGACATTTACTATGATGCAAACCAATATTCTGACTGTTAGACAGACTTTTACCAAAGTTAAGATGGTTTTAAGGAGATTCTGAATGTAAAGAATTTATCTTCTCTTTAACTCGTAAGAGGGATATACATCACATCTGAGTTAAATCTGTCTGTGATTAACATAAACTACTGCTCTCTATCAGATTTATTATTTCACTTTCCTCAGGAAAATGAGAAATACTAGAAAAACATAGCACATCTCTTGGCATACTTGAGATCTGCCAGTGTTTTGATGAAAGCAAAATCCTTCCTCTGGCTGGAGGGCATCCAGCGGTGTTTCTCAGCCAAAGCCAAAGTCCTGGCCCCAAACCCGAACATGGCCGAGAACCCAAAGCGCAGCAGCTTGCTTGGAGTGCTGAAAGTACACACATCTACTGCTTGAATGTGTCCTAACATTTCACAGAGAGAGAACAGAATGTTATTTCAAATGACACACTACTTCCCATTCCTTTTCCATCTACTTCAGCTGGAGGAAAAATCCCTCCAGACTCCTCTCTGTCTAGTTTTTACTAATCGAAACCAGAATCAATCTAGATAAAATTAAGACTCTATCAAAGTAGTCATTTCAGATGCTTGAAAATGTTAAAAGTTATGGTAAAACATTCAGCTGCTTCATAAGGCTGCAAAGGGTCTGACTTAATTCAGTGCACATTTTCAACAATTAAAATCAAGGAAAATGTAGTATCTCTAATATTTGCATAAATCTCTGCAACCATTTCACCAAATATATGATTGCACACTGTAGTGCAGGAAATATGAGAACTCTTAAATATAGGTTTTTAATGTATTCATGTTTACAGTTATAAAATATATGATTATGTTCATGATAGGATATATACACTTTTCCTTAATAGACCCTGGGCATCTTCCATTGGATTCAGTGTCTCTGATTTCTAAAGAAAGACAGGTTCAGATTTTGCCTGTAAAGGGTTTTGTATTACGACTTGGGAAACAGAGCAAAGGCTCTGCCACTGCAGACTGCAAGACCAAGAGAAGACATATTCAAGAGGGACCTTACTCTTTTTCCCCTTTTTTAATTTAAAAAAAAAATTATAAAGAAAGATTGCTTTGACATTTAACAGGCAATTAACATTGCCTGACAAAGTATTTGCTATTTCCTAAGACCTGAAATTAAGGTTTGCAGTAGCAACCTACTTTTCCCTTTTAGCATAATAACACTTTCACATTCAAAACCCATTTATTGTGCAGACCCAGTGGCAAATTATACAATTTTTTCTATGAATAAAGCTTTCTTATAGAAACTGATGGTATTAAAAAGAAATGCACCTGGAGCTAAAACCAGGATTTGGGTTTAAAAGCCTTACAATATAGGTTACAGTGACACAGCAAAATGCTATGCCTTCACTCAGCATCTGGTTATGACAAACTTCTACATACATACAATATATTATTATTTATAATCTGGTAATGAATGCAAAAATATTTACCCATTATAATGTGCAATGTTGCTGTCACTGCATGTTTAATACCATAGAGTGTATGGGCCAAAATATTTGTAGTACCTGTAAAAGTGAACAAAACCTGCTGTAAAAAACATCAGATACAGAATAACAAGAACAAATATACTCAGCATTTTTAATTACTGCATTTTCAAAAACATAAAGCCTCCCCATAAATTGTCTTGTTAACAGCAGAAATGCTGAATAGTATTAAATTACAACCTTTAAAACTTCCAGAGGTATATAAAATCTCTGCAAATTCATTCATAAGTGCAATAAAAATCAAAGCAGGGGGAGAAACAAGCTTTTCAAAATATTGCCTGTTTGAGGTTTTTAAAACCATCCCTTAATAATCACCTCTTACATACCCAAGTGCTGTACTATGGAACTAGAAGGCAAATTATCTAATAAGATGTATATGGGGAATATCTTTAGGTTGGTAAAATAATACCCAGACAGTGCAAAACTGTACCTTTTCCAAGCCAAATGATATTTAATCTAGTCAAAGATAGCTGCTGTGCTTCTTGCAAGCTATATTTTAGATTCTTAAAAGGAATAGTGAATAAAATTAATTACTGCACATCATCTTCACAAATAACTCAATGACTGAAAAACAGGGAAGGCAGAATAAGGCATCTGACAAACAGGTGAGTTGTATTCAGTGCACCAAAACTGATCCATCTCACTTCTATTTGTCACTACCTGGACACTGGCAGCCAGTCCTTCTACCAGCCACCAGAGAGAAGAGCAGAGCAGATTTTGAAACAAGGGAGTGAATAAATCAGGTGGCAAATGGAAGAAAAAGTCAAAACCAAGCAATGTCAGCACAGAGTGAGTGGAAAATCAGCTGTCAGTTTGTAAAAGAAATCAGCAGAGTTCTGGAGGCCCATGAGTGGTTATGTCAAGGCACTTTACCTGGGTAAGAAACATAGAGATATTTATGTAAATTTTGCCCTTCTGCTTTAATGCCTAGGATATAAAATACTGAGTGCCAGCTGACTTTTTAATATAAATTTATTTTTTAAATTATGAAGAAGGAGCAGTTGTGTCTTTCCTAAACGGGTATAGTTTTAAAAAAATTTCTAATTGATTTTTCTCATTTCAGGCATTACTTAGCCAAGCAGCAGAGCAAAAGAATTCTCCTCTGGAAAAATAAAGGCCTGGCACCAAACAGGCAGAATATTGACTTCTTCATGTCACTGATTAAGGGATGAATAATTCAACAACAGTTTAATTAAAAGAACAAAAATAACAAAAGAATAGTTTAGAACCTAACACTCCCATATAAAAATGAGCCCGAATAGATTTTCTTGTTTGAATTTTTTAATAAGCTACAGCAGCAATAGACAATTCTGGATGTTAAAGTTGCCCTAAGTTTTATGGAGAATTACTTGTCTTTCTAAAGTAGAGGCAAGAAGAGAGGAAGGGGAAAGACCAGCACAGGTATTCAATATTTAAATAAGCACTTTTAAAGCATCATGTTCCACACTGAAAAATTTTGTTTATCCCCAAACAAAATGACCACTTTGATATTATGCAGAACGTAGGAAAAAATACTGAATTTGCAAAGACTGATGTACATAATTACAAAGCTCTAAAGGCATCGTACTATTCTTATTCAGGAATATATCTTTGATTTCTTTCAATAATTTCTCTAAACAAAAAAATTGTAGCATAACTGGGAATCTCAGCATCACCTGTTAAGTCCTTAGAGCACCTTAGCCTCTGAATGTAATTCAGAACTTCATGGAAAGTTGCCATAAGATCAGAGATATCTGCTATATGAAGGAAGGGAGTACATCTTTTAAGGTGTACCTGCAAAACCCCTACATTTGACCTAAAAAGCAATTCTTCACAGAATACTACAAGTATATGCCCAACACTATTTCATGTTTGAATGACTTCAGGGATTTAACTTCCAGATCCAACTAGTACTGCTTTGCCAGTGAAGGTAGCTAAAGTTGTAACTCAAAAATACTCAAATATTTCCTTCAATCAGAATTATATACCTCATATCAACTGTTTGTGGGTATGTCTCCAAAACAAAGGAAATCACATGTACAAGCAGAAGATTGTTACAAGTCAGGCAAATCATGCTTACTTCCTGTATGTCAAAATAGGGAAGCTGCTATTCTAAAAAAATGTATTTCACTTCTCACTGAAGATCAAGTTAATTAAAGAGCACAAGGTGGAACACAGTTTGGAAGATCAAGCTTGGTGTAAATTTAAGCTGCAATCCTGATTTAAGAGTAATTTATCAATGCAGATGTCAGCAAGATACCAAACAACCACAGCTGAAGTCGGTACCAATCTTCAAACTGAGTTTAATGAGACTTAAATCTCATTCCTACTAAACAGGATAGGCACAAGTAATTGCATCCTTCTCTTAAATCTTTGGAGCTCATTAACATTCGCAGAAGTAAACAAGACAAAATCCCACTTTCAGGACTCTGAGGAAGATAAAACAAGTTCTGCATTCAGAAACAAAAGTATCACATCCACCCTTCCACAAGCTGAAGAACAAGACCAAGCACAGTTTTGTGGGAGCAAGCACCATCATATTCTCTAAAAACTCCACTTAGTATATGGCTGCCAGCATTTTTGATCCCAATAATGACTGAAAAATGTGCCTTATTAACTAAGTCCTATACAAGTAGGATGCCAGATAAAATAACCCAAACCAAAACAAACAAGCAAATCCAAAACATGCAGCCTATAAACAAAGCAGAAATGATAAAAGTTATACAAAAATAATGATACAAGCCTTTGTGATTCAAATGATGATTCAATAATGATTTTAATACCATTGTTCATACTCTCAAGTAATCTCTTTTCCCCTATGCAAGCTCAAGATATTATTTACCAATAACAAGTGTTCCCCTGAACACTATCATATTACTTCAGAGACCAAAAACCTTTGATGCCCATGACTTGCACTGCTCACACATTAATAAGTCACATTTTTAGTTCTCACTTCAGCTGCTCAATTTAATGTGAAAAGGTTTCTTCCATACAATTGCAGCATCTCTCTCATCAGCATTTTTTTACAGAAACAAAGAAGATTTTATTACTCCAAAAATGCAATTCTGTTCAAAATACCAACCAATTTTATTGACATTACAAACAACTTCCTACCACCTCCTTCCAACAAAAAGTGCAAAAGCATCTCAGTAAGAACAGAGTATGTGCAGGTCATGTAAAGTATGACTGATGAAGGTACCAAACAGAAATTGTAGAGAAAAAAATTGTCCTTGGAAGTGCAAGCACTTCTGCAGTACAATTAACTTAATTAACCAGACGACATGAATATTCATAAGGCTGTTAATGTCTCCCCCATCCAAACAGATAAATGTGATGTAATGACTTCCTAGTCAAGCATAGCTAAAATTCTGATGAAAACTGCACCAACATTTTGGTTCTTTGCCTGAAATATCAGAGAAATTAACAGTCCCTCAGTAATATTTTATTTTCTGAATTAATTAGGAATCATGAATTTATTTAAATGAACCACTTTGGACCAAAAGGTTCACATGCATCAGATATAGATTGTCTCTTGTTCTGTAACAACTGGGTAGCTTTTCTAATGTCCTTCCACAGTTCCCCCTCCCCTTTCTCTGTTTCCCCCCTCCTACAGTTTCTTAGCAGTAGTTCCCATAGCAACAAACACTCTTGCTAATGGCCAGCAGTACAACTGCAGGCTTCCCCACATCTCATCCATTTGATTTGGACCACAATAAGGCAGCTCAGTAGAGTATTTCAGTAAAAACATACTCCCCTCTGGACCTCTCTCTTCAGGAGGTAAATTGTTTCAAGAGCATCTCCTTCCCATCAAGATGACTGAAAGTTCAAAATGCTCTCTTAAGTCCTTATTATAGAGGCTAAAACCAGATTTTAAGCCACCCACATAATACTATCCTGTAATTCAGCTGCTGTTTCTACTTGGCTGGAAAATCCTAATAGTTTTGTACAATGGATTTCTGGTGAGGAAAATAAAGTTAACTGACCAGAGTTGCATCCTCATGAGAACAAGTATCATACTTACCTGTTTCCTAACTGATTACCCCATGGAATATCAGGAAGATGGAAATCAAACAAACAACAGATTATTTTAGGAACCTATTTGGAGTCTCTCACAGTATTATTTTACAAACTTTTCTGATCCTCTTTTACAAAATCTATGCCATTTTGTGTAAGAAACCTAGGGAACTCTTTTGGGTGCCCAGACCTTCCTGACCATGCCATATTTCTCTCACACTGAGGAGAGTCAGCGCCAATGATGAGGCACAGTGCCCTACACACAACATGGAGCCAGGTGCTGGAGAGATTCTCCATCAAGCTGCTCAGAGTAACTGTGCTGGTAAGTGATGGCCCAATTTCTGTACTCACATTCATTACCTTCATGTCTTTGAGATTGCTGGCTCTTTTTTAATCTGAGAAAAAGTTAATGTAATCTTGCTCCTTTACAAGCAACTAATGCTCCTTTGGTATGTGCAAATCAAATCAAAGCATTCAAAAATCTGCTTGCTCAGTTCAAAATGACATGCTCCTTTTTTGTGTAGAAAACTAAAAACAATGATTTGCTGTTTTACTGGCTGTAGGAATTTTTTCCTTACCAGTTAAAAACATCTGAGAAACTATGTCAAGTAGTCTTAGCAAACATTCACACCAGAGAATAGTGTTCATGCAAAAATATCTCTCTTCTTTTCAAGAGAAGTGATTCATATACTAGTCCAGAATCAATCCTGACTGTACTGATTTGTGCTGGTTTTGGCCAGGACAGTTAATTTTCTTCCCAGTGGCTAATATGGGGCTGTGTTTGGATTTGTTCTGAACACAGAGTTGATAACAGAGATGGTTTTGTAATTGCTGAGCAGAATTTACACAGAGCCAAGGCCATTTCTTCTTTTTGTACTGCCATGCTGGTGAGGCAGCTGGGGGTGCATGGGAGGGTGGGAGACACAGCCAGGACAGGTGAGCCCAACTGACCAAAGGGATATTCCAGACCACATGACACCATGCTCAGTATATAAAACAGGGAGGGGTGGGACATCTGAAGCAATGGCATTTGTCTTCCCAAGCTACTGCTAGATGTGATGGGGGCCCTGCTCTCCTGGAGATAGCTGAACACCTGTCTGCCCATGGGAAGCAGGGAATGAACTCCTTGTTTTGAGTTTGCTTTTTTAATGAAACTGTGCTTATCTCAACTCAAGAGTTTTCCAGCATTTAACCTGCTGATCCTGTCCCCAGTCCCACTGGTGGGGCAGTGAGTGAACCACAACAGCTCTTGCTAAAGCCTTCCTGCTGGGCAAAGCCACACTCCAAGGAGGGACAGTACAAAAACTGAGGAGAAGGGACTCACAAACCCCCCAACAAAAACAAAAAACCACACCACAAGATACAAGTTAATAAAAGAGCTAGATGACTTTCTAAGAGAGACACATTTTCATGCCTGTAAAATTAAAGAAGTAGTTTTTTTGTGCACAATTTTTTTTTAAAAATGTAATGCACACAATTTATTTATGGGACACCATTTTAAAATAGACCCTAAGCATGAATCCAACTCAGTTCTGCCAAGAAAACTGGAGATGCAAGAAAGGAAAATTTAGAAAACAGTTTCCCTTTGGTATAAATTCTGTCAGGAAATAAGGGTGAAACTTGATCTTGTATGGATCAGCCGAAAATTATTTTAGTTTTTTTCTTTTTTCAGCTTCTTCCTTCAGGCAAAGAGCTCATCTGTGCCATTACTATAAATTATCATTACAATTTAAAAGCAAGTCATTTGTAATCAATATAAATCACTAATTTAGGACATTTATTCAGTAGCTCCCTCACATAACTGAAGCTTTAGCATCAAAAACTGCCTTTAGTGGCCAAAACCAAAAAAACATGCCAGGGGGACTTAAAACAGATGACTAACAAAATGTAACAGTACCTTTCATTCTCACCTGCTGGTATTACTCCAAGAGGAATGGGGGCTCTGACAGGCTTGGATACATAGTCTGTGTCTTTCCCAGCATCTATCTGAGCTCTGAGTATTAGCCCATGAGCAACTTCACTGACAGATCCATCTCCACCAACACAAACCACCCTATTACAAAACAAAAAATGCCAAACAGTTCAAAACAAACTCTTTCATAGCTGAACAAACAGGTGGAAGGCAGCTACCCCACACCATATACATAATGATATTTCAAAAAGCTAAAAAACATTCTTTCTTTAGCAACAAGCTTGGGCTTCACTGTCAGATGAATAAGTGTTACCTGAATGCTCCTTAAACATTCTTATTTCTGCTTTCTGTCTGAGTAGGTGGAAATACACTTAAAAACTGAGGAAGTTTTTCTCACCTTAGCACACGTCATGCTCACACAGATAAAAGAACCAAACACATTTAAGTGCCTCAGTGGAAAAGCTCTTTACATCCTCAATGCTGACCCATACAAACATTTCAATGCCTTCTAATTGCCCTTATAATAACAACTCACCAAAGATTACAATAATATAAAAAACACTTGGAAACAGCTATTTTCATACACTGTGCAGGCAGTTGAGGGATTTAGCAAAGTCTAAAATCCTAGTGCCAGCAATCCTTTGCACAAAGGTACTTAATCACTGCTTCTGGAGCACATAATTAAACTCCCACCTGCTGTGGCTATAGAGAGGAATGCATTTGTCTGTAAAAGCTCTGTTACAGCAAACCTTTTTTTTCCCTTGTTTTTGTTTATTTAAGTACATGTTACAGTGATTCTCCAAATTAGTAAACATATTTTAATTATAAGAATAGTAATAATACATTCCAAGTATTTATGACAGAAGCATTGTAATTGCTTTGGGAGGAATTCACCTAAATTATATTCTTTTCATGTATCTGTGTGAATGCAGTTGTGAAACTATGTCAAATCATTCAACAAGGTAAAACTGGTCAGATCTTCATAAGACAAATCTCCATTATGTTATTAATGTTATAAAATTTTTAAATTCAATTACCTCATCTCCTTTAATATTTTTCTTCAGTTCCTATTATTATTACCAAGCTAATTTTTAACCTCTAATTTTTAGGAATGTTTCCTCTATCTAGCTAAACACTGCTACATTAAATAAAAAAATACAATATATAATTTGAAGAATACAATATAAAAGTTTGAAGCACATTTTCTTCCTCAGTGCAATCAGGAGTACATTGCCTTTCTTTGGACTCATTTTTTGTTTATTCCCAGGCTTAAAATTCTTTGTCACAGTAGCAAAACCAGTTAATCTTTGACATCTGAAAAACTGTATACCCAGAAGGAGTTTTGTGGATTGCCTTCTGGCTATCAAAACTTTTGAAAGCAGATATATTTTCCTCTGATTTTGGAGTGCTGTGTAGATAGAGTCCAAAGAATAACATGAAAATGTTGCTAATTTTGATTTTTATTATTTTAGCATTAATCATCAAGAGGTGCCTTTTAGGCTGGAAATAGAGACACCATCAGGCACTTGGGACTCCCATGCTAATCAGTGAGAACCTGCTGTGCATGAGGAGTAGAAACTCTTGAGCAAACAAATTTTACTTGGACCTTGAAGAAAGCTTGTTAGAGAAAGAAACATCTATTTAACCATCAGATACAACTTTCGTAACCAACTATTCACTAAGGACTGACTAATCCAGGCTACTCTAAATATCCTTGATATTTCAGGCTCCTGACTAGGGAAGAGGTATATGCATGGGCATTGTCTATTTCTGCCTCTGTACAAAAAAGAAAACCCAGCTGAGACAGCAGCATCACAAATGCAGTCTCTCTATTTGTCACCAAAACTCAGCAACAAGTCAGGGGGAAAAAGCCAAATTGACAAAGTGCCTCCATTTTCAGTGTCCCTAAAAAAAAAACCAAAGTGAATAGCAAAAAAGGTAGAGTGTACAAGCCTGTGGTCTTTCAAAACAGAATAGTAACTGGGGATACCAGAGAAATTATAAATACAAACAAACAGCTTTGACAAAGGATTAACACATAGGAGTGCTGCTTTCAAAAAGCACTGAGATATAAACTTCTAGTTTACTGCTGCAAATCATAAGCTTCAGTTTACTTCATATGCTGTTAACATGGAAGGAACCATAACTCTCCTGGAGAGAAAATCAAGCCCAGAATTCCTTGTTGCTATATTGTTTACATACTGCAATAAATAAAAATACTACATTGTCTTGACATTTCTACATTTTTTTGTGTCTCTAAGGAAAAAAAGGATAGCAAAAAAGAAAAAAGGTAGAGTACTTAAGATATACGACTATGGTTTTTCAAAAGAGTTATATCCTTCCAGCCTAGATCTGGCTACTGGAGAAAGCCTTACAGGGGATGTTCTCAGTGTCTACAAAAAGATCAATGATTAAACAATTCAGACATGACTCAGTGTAGAAGGTATTTGTGAAAGAAGATACAATCCAGGCTTTTTCTTCATCTTTGTATTCTTACAAATACAGAGACTGAAACTTTCATGAAGCATATTTTAGAAAGATTTATGTTTATTTACTGTTATTTATGAATCTAAGATATATTTCTATTGTCAGTAATTAGTAAATACCAAAGTATTAAATGAGAACTGAATTTCCCAGGTTTCATATATATGAGAAACAGAATAATTCATTAAATACCCACCAACATAATTTTAACTGGAATACAAATAAAAAATAACATGATGAGGTTAGTAGTCACTAACCAGCTTACCCATCAAATGCCTGCAGTTCACATTCTTTAAGTACTGAGAGAGCATGTCCTTCATATTCAGTTACTGTGGAAAACATCAATTATCAGTAGATTAGATAATTTTAAATTATTTTGTCCAACCAGCGTAAGGAACACAGAGTAATTTCAGATTATTTTTTTAAGTCATCAATGCATTAAAAGTATGAGAAGTTATTTTATGCAGTATGATAGCTAAAAGGCCAAACATTAAATTTCAGCTGCTATCAGATACATGGCTATTTCATGCATTTATATTCAGATAATTCAAGATGTTTGTTGCATCAAAATGCAAGTTTTAGCACCGACACAGTTTGTAAACTTCAGGAAAATAAGCATATCCTCAGTTAAGATTGAATTACTTCAGGATCAATCAAATTTAATTGCCTTTGTGTTAGGATATGCAAATTGCTAAATCAAAAATAAGAGGAGTTAAACACAGAAGTATGAAATCAAGCCAAATACCAGTGACAACAGCATATAACACACAGAGGAAGGTGGCACAAGTATACACCAGAGTTCATAGCCTCTGGAGGAAATGAATCTGTCACTCCACATTGATGTCTCTGTGTTTGCTGATACCCTACATAGTACAGTAAATGCCAGTGAAGACAGGATAAACTGGCATACTACAGATGGCACAAAGCATCATAACTACATTTAGCATTTTCTAGGGCAGCTTTGCCAGAAGAGACAGCCCAGCTGCAGCCACCCATCAAAGATTTTTGCTGACTGACATGACACTTGCAGATGGATTTTTTGTGTAAGAATGTGCATCATTATATGCAAAATTACATTAATCTTTCATGCTTGTCTGTCCCTGGTGCTCACATAGTTCAAGGCTTTTCTCCAGTGTTCCTAAACATTGCTAAAATTATTAGTCTTGGTGTCTAAAACAATCATTCCATAGCTGTACCTGTTCCAACAGTATTTCTACAGACTGTTCAAAGGCTGCTTACAAGAACTGAAAACTCCCCTATCTCTTCCTATTTATACAAACACACAAGTGTGTGGATAATGTGAGTGTATATATCTTTTCTCCTAAAAAATAAAAAGGAAAACAAAATCAAAACAGAAGTGATACAATTTTTACACTTTACACTAAAAAATTTTTTATATTGCCTATAACTTCAAAATCCCCCAATCATTACTAAATTCTTAATTAAATAACTAGAGTTGTTTTGATTATATGGAAGGCAGAGATTTATCATTTTTCTGCAGAAACACCTATCCTTATAATAACTTTTGGGAATTATTTCCAGAATTTACTTCCATGCAGGGCCTTTCTGGAATATCAAAGCACATTATTTAAGCTACCATATTCAGCTTTGCATTACCAATGGGAACAATGCTTTTATCATTGTGAAAAGTGACCAATAACAGTGTGCATCATGCAAAAATGCAGAAAGGTTCAAATATCTTACCATTGCTTAGCTGTGAAAGAAACTCTTCCCATGAAAACATAGAGTTGGTTACCAGGTTACATGCCTTTTTAAATGAACACGATGACATTTGGAAAGTTATGAGTACAGTCTAATTAAAATGGAACAGTAAATAAGATTTATTTTGTAACAGAAAACATGCTCACTGCTTTCCTAATGTAATGTAAGCTATGCTTATTGTTATAGAATTAATTCACTCACAGAACAAGGACATGAAAATAAAGAGGGCTCATGTCTACAGAGAAATCAATAAAGGCAGTAAAAATTACTAATTTTATCCGGATTGAGAGCAGATCCATCCTCTTTGCATCTAATAGCTTAAGTATGGAAAGTACATAGAATTGGTCAAGATTGGGGAATTCCAAGAAATTTAAAATTTGATGAGAGAATGACAAAGGCTTTATTTTGACACATCATGGCAAAAAGACAGTGAAAAAATGAGGTTTTCAGGAAAAACTTTGTGAGAACGTATAGAGAATTATCTGAGTAGAAAAAAAATCTAGAAAAACCCAACAGACATAAGAAGACCATGTCTAAAAAGTTTTCTGTTTTCTGCAGGCTTGACATTCTCCAGAGAGGCATGTATAAATCATTCTGATAGCTGGAAAAAAAGCTAAGTGTTTGAATATTTGGCACTGGTCCAATTCAGGGGGGAAAACAAACAAACAAAAAACCTACTCAACATATTTTGGTAATAGGAAGAAAGCTTCTTTCATTGTTTGAGAAGGATGCAGATCTCATATTTGTCAGAATTATAATCACAAAAATATTATTTAATTATTTTTGACCATTTCTAATGCATAATTTAGAAAGATTTTCTTTTTTAGTAATGTTTTGTTCTTAAGTGGCAGATAACATCATTCTGAAGGAAGGACACCAAAGGTGCACTTCATTTGAACAGAGCCTCACATATTCCAAAACCACTTTAACATCCTCTTCACATTGCAAACAGGAACCAAGGGCTTGTCCTCTACACATAGAAAAAGCAATATACAAATAGTTCAGCACTTCAAAACAGGGGATGCTCTCATGAGACACCTAAACATACTGGCACTCATGCCACAGAATAAAATCAATGTAACTGGTAATGATAACTGCTTTTTTTTCATCCAGCATCAACACCAGTTTCTGTTGGTATTTACTATATGGTAAGCTCAAACCATTGCTATTTGTCCAATTCCCAAACATTCCTTTCTTTTGTGGTTCTACCCTAAAAATAGGAGTTTGGGAAGGCTGTTATTTTTTGCCTAAAAGTTCAGGTTGTAAGTGTGCATAAGTGGAAGCAAAAGAATCAAAACTAGGAAGAGAAGTGAGACAAGCTAGGATTCTGTCAGGGTTTCCTTTATTTTTCTTTAAATATGTGTAAGATTTGCAAGATACTAATGTATTTCTAAAATACCAGCTCCAATTATCACAATTTGCCAGTACTTGCAGGTATCTCAACAGTGGAGTGAGCTTTTGCAGAATTCAATTTTTGGAAGAGTCACTGTTCTTTATCCTAGCAGCCATATCCCAGCTGCAGCACAAAAAATTGCCCAATTCTAAAAAGAGGCCAGATTTTAGCTATTGTTTCACCTTAGCTACAGCTAAAAGTACTGCTTCAGTTTAAATTTGCTAACTCACACTTTCTAGAGCTCTAAGCACTTCAGAGATCTGCTTACTGCATGGAACAAAAGTAAACCAAAAACCAGCAAAACACAATCCACTCCATAATACCTTCAGTTATTTTTACTGAAATTATTTGCACATATAAATGGCACACAAAACCATTGGGGAAAAAAAATAAAAAAAAACCACTCCTCAAAATTTTAAAAGAATTAGAAAAAGTAAATATTACTTTAGCACTCACTTATTTACATACATATCTTTAGATTGCTAGATGTCATTGGGCATGACAGAGTATTTCCACTCCAAAGTTCTAAACACAGAAGAAGTTTATTTTAAGGGAAGCTACAATGAAGAATAAGATCTGGGCAGCCTGATCAGAGAGGAAGCAACAGCTACCAATGTACAAGACTGGCTGAGGAGAGCTCTGTCTTTCAGCACTCCACTGTCAATCTTTGATGTTCTGAAGTGGTTTTAGTAACCTGCACATTTTTTATTTTATATGCACTAGAAGCCACTTCAGAGGTTCAAATTTGCTATAAAATTTTTGTGCTAGACCAATTTTAACTTGGTGTTCAATGAATTGTAAATATATGTGGCAAAGTCTAAATGTAAACTATCTTCAGTGCAAAAATTGTACAAAAGCCTCCACAATTTCAACACCTAATCCACCTTCCTACACCACCAGTTGTGTAAATGCTGGCAATGCTCCAAAACAGCAGGAACAGCAAGATGCACACTCCAGCTTCACAGAAACAATGATGGGAGGAAAAAGCCCAGTTCAATTTACTTGAAATAGAGCACTTAGCTTTATTAGAAAAGGGTATCAGTGGACATGACTTTTACTCAGCACCCACCACCACCCTCTTCTTCTTTTAAATAATTCTTATTTAGTTCTATTTAATTCTCCATTATATTTATTTCTCTATTATTTAGTTCTCTACTAGCATTGAAAACTGCAATGTAGTTTTCTCATTTTGCCTGTAGGAGGAGTGTTAGGCAGCTAATAAGGACAGCAGCATTTTAACATTGCCAAAATAACCTTAATTAAAGGATAGGCCATTAAACATTTTTCTGGCTCATCTCAGAAGTTTCCTATAAAATTTTGAAGACAAATAATTAAAAAATAAACTGAGAGCTGGTTTTACTCCACTAGCAAAAATGTTTCTGAAGCCTCTACAAATTATATTCACAGCTTATATTAAAACTCTTTTTTAAAATTATGACTAAACAAGGCTAAGTTCAATTTCTAATATGACAGCATTACTATTCTGTTCACACTATGATCCATGCCTTCCAGGTGGAAAAATGTGTCTGTGAGAATTAAAATTTATATAAAGCTACTGGCATTCCCTCTCAGCTCAGAGTAGTTAAATTATTGCTACAGAATTCTAATACAGACAATCTTTTTCACATTTCTTCTAATGTGTGTTTAATCTTCACTTGATTTCACTTTAAACTGTGGGCTAAACAGTTTAAAAATACATGGATACAGGGAATAAAATCAGCAAGATCATTTTCATCTACCACTATTGCATTAGTATATTCTCATGGCTAAATCAGACTTTATAATTTTTGGCCTGCAACCTGAACTAGTTGTCATTTCGTAAGAAATTAAAGGAGTAACTGCAAGATGAGACCTCTTATAATTTGTTTAAGCTGAGACTGATATTTTTTCAAGTCAATTACAACACATACAGGAAAGATTACTAGTATTGATTGCTATAGGTAAAAAATTGCTATAGGTGAAACAGAATTACTAAGGCACTTTTTGACAACAAAAAACCATATATTGTGTTGTATTAAGTTCCATATCTAGTACTTGCAGTCAAAAGCAATAAGGATAAGCAGTAAATTCAAATTGTCTCACATGCTTAACTATTAGTTTGACAGAGGATTAAGTTATACTTCTGAAGCAACTTACCTGTGACATCAGTTTTTATGTCAGCAAGTTTAAAAAGAGGTGCAACTTTTTCATAATAAATGTGAGTGGCTTCTTTTTTGTGGCTGCTTGGATTAACAAACACTTTCAAGGATTTAGGTCTGTTTTGAAAGCCTAAAAAGACAATAAAACATTTAAGATTGCACACAACCCGACTACCTTTACAGCTTAAATGCTTTTTTGATATCAGAACCATTACAATATTTTCACAGGATAAGTAAATTACAGTCTAAAAAGGTCTCAAGTTTTTCTTGCATGTGCACTACTTACCTTTAAATTACAGTATTGATTAATTTTTTGTGTACAGCTAATAAACACTTACAGGAACCAGAAAAAAAGTGCATATGTCATAGCCTAGTTAAACCCTGATTCAGGAGCAGGGTGAATGTGAAGTTTGGGCACCAAAAAAGAAAAGAAACCCAAACATAAAAATGTATCCACACCCAGCAAGCATAGGAAAGCAACACCCACGAAAACCGACACCACAGTCCAACACTTTTGTCTTCTGAGAGTGCATATCAAACAGTCCAAAGGAAATTTCCTCATTGTGAAAGAGGCCCAAAAATATAAAGAAACAGAAAATTGGCAGAATAATTTGAAATCTGAGAATTATTGCTTATTTAGGTCTTTGGAGTAACAAACTCCAAGGAAATAACACAGAAATACTGCTATTCAAAGCTGAACCTTGTCTTGTACATTGATCCCATGAAGCAATTTTATTATTTGAAACATGGCATTTTGTTGGAGAGTAAATAACTCATGCTAAACCAATAACACTACTTTTCAAATTCCCTTTTCTCCAATTCCTACAATTGCCATGGTTCAGTGAGGTTTTGCTGCAAGAAGCAAGCAGTAGTCTGCCATACTGCTCTTTAGTATCAGGGTAGATTATCACTTTCTTAGCCAAATAAAAGCCAAAATACCTGGGAAGTGTACTGCTTTCAACACTCAAGAACAAAATTAGTAGTAACCCACAACTCCAAAAGGAGCCAAGAATGAAAGCACATTTTCCTGCCCCAAGAAGAATAGTACTTCAATTTTTATAGCCACATGTACCTTCAGAGTGCCAGCAGGGACTTCCTGCAGCTCATTCCACTTACCCTACCTCAACAATTGAACAGGAACAATTACTCAAAGAAATTATAGCTAAAAACTATTTCAGTATTAAAGAAGAACGTATTCCTTAAAATCAAAATTTATAATTATAAAAGTCACAGAGATTATTTTTTCATTTATTTAAACACACCAAAGAATCTTGAAAAGAGAACTAGCTTTTTATCCAGTTTGTGTCAAAAAATTTAGAAGATTTCTTAAACATACTGAAGGAACAGTTTGCTGCTATAACCTCAAAATTATACACAAAAAACCCCATATAACCATGTTTATGTCAAAATGTTACAGAGAGTGCCAAGTCACTGCACAGCAAATTAATCCTGGAGAATCCTGAATGCCTTCAGTAACAAGCACCTGTGTTCAGAAGCATCTCTTTCAAAAAGGAGAAAAAAGAAAAAAAAAAAAAGAAAAAAGAAACTTGGTGAGGATTGTGGGTGTGGATTTTTGGCTCAAGGACACAAGTGGCACAAGGAATAGTCCAGTGTGAAATAAAGACAAAACACCCTTCTCAATGAGGGCAGTCACGCCATGGATGACATGGTCTATCCTTAGAGATTTTCACAACTCATCTGGACATGGCTCTTAGCAACCTGATCTTTATTAGGAGCTCACCTGCCCTGAGCAGGAAGCTAGAACAGATAATCTCCAGAGGTCCATTCCAACCTAAATTCTTCTTGATTCTCTGGAAATAGAAAGAAGCTCTGCAGGTATGTACTGCAGTGGAATTTCTTATTCCAGGAATTACAACACAAACAAGGAAGACTAAGCAAAAGCATATATATATAGATAATTATCATAAAAACATTATAATAATATCTTAATTGAAATTTACTAACTGGTGTTGTTGAAGTCTTTTAGGAGTTATAATTTATTAAGACTAAAAAATAATTTCTGTGACTTTATCATTTGCCTAAAGCATCAATAAAATTCAAATGGAAAATTTATAAGGACTCCTGCTTCAAAAGAGAAGATTTAACCAAATTCATAAATGTGCTGTCATGTTTCTTATTTACAAGAAACTGTGATCAGCTGATCCTCCTAATACTCAACCCCCTACCAACACCCAGAGCTAAAAAACTGTAAAAACTGACTTCAGTCATGGATATCTGAGTATACCTTAAAAGTTATAAAAAACAAACCAAAAGCACCACCCAAACATAGAAATATAAGAATACAATACACAAAGCAGGGGGAAAGAATAGGAAAGTGCAGTTTGTAGAAATAGAGAAAGCAGATGAAGTGTCAAAAATTCTGTTACCCAGACAGTGCAAGTCACAGTTCTGCAAAACAGACATCAGGAGAAAAATGAAGGGATGAAAGCAAACATCACTATCTCACTTCAATGCTCCTGCATATGAGATGTAAAAATTTAACCCTAGGTGGCAATATAAAGTTTCAAAAGAAATCCTATGTAGGCAAAAGAAATTAAACTCTTCAGTTGGTGGAGGAAAAAAGTATATCAGAATTAACAGATAAATCCTAGCAAGATTTTCAAGAATTAAATTAATTCACAGGATCATAGTATTAAAATATTCTCTTTATGACTATTTGAATATCAATTTACATTTTTAGAGTGAAAACATTTCGTTGATGGAAATACTTGTCACAAACAAGGCATTGGAGCAGAGATGGTACACTACTGAAGTGGTTTTGTTTGTGCCAAGTAATTGCCAGCTGACATGAAAGGATGATCATGACAAAGGTTATTACTTTATCATTCCTGGTGTGCACTGGACACGTTAGAACACACCAAACAACTGAGTTTAATGAAAGCATATCCTGTAACTGCCGAAGATTAAACTTGCACACAGTATTATTGTGAGGCTTCTTTAAAGTGTTTTTTTTTAAATAATAATCTTTTAATTGTCTTTAAACAACCTGTATATGAATGAATCAATGTCATTGACTACTGTGTGCAACTGATCCCAGTCTGCCAGCCTTTTGGGGCTCTCCTAACTGGTATTCTGTTATTGTTTTCTGTGGCTGCTCCATTTGAAACGAGCCAGCAGCCTAAAGCAGGAAGGCCAACTGTTCCCCTAGTACTAACAAATGTGCTAATATGCACTAGTTTAAACTTGATCTATCAAGTGAATCAGTGAACCATGAAGGGTGGTGGGTCAATCAGGGTGTTCAGAAAACAAAGGCTCCTGGGGCAGCAGAGACGCTGTGCTCAGACATACATCTGTGCTGCTTTCAGGCCCCAGCCTCAGGAAAATGGGTTTATGTTACAGAAGTTAAGAGCCTGGAATCATGTCATTACCACCTACATTTATAAATACTTTCTACAACATTAGGAATATTATACATCAGAAGAACTAACAATATGAGGCAGAGTTGATAATGTAACTATGGAGACACCACTGTTAATATTAACTAACCTAAGTTAATGTTTAACATTAATGGTTTAATTAAAACTTCATGCATGAAGTTTCAGGCTTTCATATCAAATCCCTGTGTGATAGATACTATGGAACAGTAGATAAAAATAAAATGCACTTTGTGCTTTTTTTGCTACTTTATCATTTACTCTTAAGCACATTTACTGTCTTTTGTTAGTTTACAGAATTATTAAGCAAAGTTTTTCCAAATCAGCTCTTAGTAAGTACTACCTTGTTAAAAAATAAAAAGGATGAGCATTGACAACTGTACATTTTCTCTCATTTTTGAGCCTGCCTCAATCCTACAAGAATGCCTTTGTATTTGCATGTGCAGAGGATTTTAGATGGAACAGTGAATTCTACTGACACAGTGTGTCCCACCCTGCCACGCCCATAAATCCTGCACAAAAAGATGTGATGTATAAATGGAAATCACTGAGAGTGGGGTGTGCACCAGCACTGACAGAGATAACAGCACACTAGACCCTGTCTGAGCTGCCCTTTGGGGCCTTCCAGGAGCCAGCCCAGAGCCAAGGCTCCAGAGGTGCATGAAGATGGCAGTGAATATCTTACAGCATTTCAACAACTATATGATGTACAGATCAGATTTCAGGAGCTCTTCATATCTAGCTGGCATGCACTGCAACAGCAGGCAGAAAATAAGAACTTACTTGAATATGGGAGGATGGAGGCACACATGTTTTGTTACCCTGTCACACACAGAAAGAACAATAATAGCAATCACTGTAACTAAATTCTAAACACTTATATCTGTGTGTGCTCACTCAAATGATAACAGGCTTCATAAAAAATTATAGCCCAGTTAAACTTTAAATTGAAGTACCCTGAACACAAAGTCAGAGCAACAGAGGATACTCACTGTGAAGATAATAAAAATGAACAGGGAAAAACCATGTATGAAACATACATGCCAGATACAGATCACACTGTAAAAAGGAAATTGTGTACATGAAACTTCAGAAAATAATAAAATCTTCATTAGAAACCTCCATTTGGCTCATATTATCACCAATAAATTTGCTATTGTTGTTCCTTAATTAATGTAGATGCAAAAAAAACCAAAAAAACTTGTCAAAAAGTAAGGTAAACAAGCAGAAATTGCATTTATCTGCAGAGGAAACACACCTGTCAGTAACATGTACTCCCATTTGTCATAATGTCTAAATATTATTGACTAAATAAATAAATATATAAATATGCATATAAATGTTCTACTTTGATAAATCATCTGCTTTTAATTTTATCAAGCCCAAAAACAATAAAAAATCCTTCAAGTAAATAATTCAGTAGTTAATGAAAAATTACTTTGTGATCAAACTGGGAGAGGAGGGAGGACAGTAAAAGTAACTTTTCCTATTTCAGAAAGATAAAACCAGAAGCAGACAATTTGAGTTCATTAACAATGACTCCAGCACTATTACAAAACAAGAAAAAGGCTGCAGCAAAAGCTTTGAAAATCCATTACTATTTCCCACAGAAATATCAGCCACTGAGAAATCAACAGAACTCAACTGCATTGAATACTTTTAGTTCAGACTTAGAGGAATATCATCAGCAACTGGTATGATGAGGATTTAGTTTGGTTATTTTTATCTGAGTTCTGTTCCTGAAGTAGAAGGCAAGGAGAAAAAATGTACTGATCACACATTCAAAATAAATCTGTGCAAGATCTGAGCTTCTGGAGAAAGACAGGAGCAAGAACCTGAAACAGCATTGCACAGAACACTTTTTTTTTCAGGTTCAGGTGGCTTCCAATTACAAAGCTATAAAACAGAGACTGCGCCTCGAGGTCAAGGCAACCTGAGCTAGAGATACTGCAGCTTTTTTTTCTGTGAACATATGGTATCACTGCTCCTGATAGATGGAGAGTAATCTAGGAACAAAACAGACATTTGCTCCTTCTGCAAATGTCCTTGCCTTTATGGGTAGCTGGAGATCTGCAGGAATCCTGGCACTTCTGCAGATTGAGATATTTCATGATAAAGTCTTTCAAAAGGGGAAAAGGGAAGGGACTTTTTAATACTCATCTTCATTGGGAAAATCCAAAGCATACTGTAAACACACAATGCAAGAATGCACCATGAATAACTCATGTTGTTTCTTTAATATCTGCTTGTGAAACTCTAGTAGAAGTGCACTATAAATTCTTATTCAAAGTGTTGTTACAAACGCTACAGATGCACAAGATTTAAATTCTGTAATCTGGCTCAGTCTTAGCAATTCAGCTGGAGTTCTAATAGTGTGTCACAAGATAGACTGCTGTTCTGTAATAAACAAACTCATTTCCTATAATCTGTAAACAGAGGCACCTTTGGAGCTAAATCAGAGTTTGGGAAAGGGATGTTGTTTTGGTTATTTAAATCAAAAACTACATTCTGTGCTTTTCAAATATAAACTACAGTGAAAGGTTTGGATTTCCTGAGGGGCTCTTTTCCCTACATGGTGACTTATTTTTTTTAAATTTTGATAGAGCTTCCATAAACTAAAAAAATAAAAAATTTCCAACCAACCTACCAACCCTACAACTGGTTAAACAAAGCATCCTGAGACTGGCATTAGCTTAGGCAAACACAAAAAGATATTTTTGTCAATAAATTTTTGTATCAAATTATGCAACAAGAGTCCAAAAGAACCTTAAGAGCACTGCCACCTGTAAATTTATAAAGATGAGGAAAGTCTCTCCCATTAGCCTCCTAAAGAATATGGAGGTCTCAAGTGGGATTTCCTAAACCATCACCAGAAAATTCCTGAAGAGCTCCCAGAAGTGCAACTACTGTAGTACCATCAAGTGTGATGCAATTTCAAGTGAAAATATCAATAAAATATGTTATTTCTTTCAGAAACAATTTCCCAGAAGACTCTTCAGTCAGAAAAAAGAAAACCATTTATTTTCAGTAGCTTTCAAAACTCTCCCAAAAATAACATCAATTTGTTTCATTTTTACTGATGCATTAGTCAATTATTGTCACTTTCCTAGATTTTACACTTGACCATGTAAACTTCAATAATAAACATTTGCCAGAAATAAGACTCATATCTGTGTCCTAATTTCCACAGGCAAGATGTTTCCAAGCTTCATTCAGCCTCATGGATTGCCAATAGAAATAAATATGACATCAACCTCAATTAAATGCTTACCATTCAGAATTTCCTTCAGATGTCTAAACCATGACTGACAATGATCTTCACTTAAATTATTTAAATGGACAGCACAGTCTGTAAGTTTATTCTCTTCTTTATTCAGGCATTTAAAAATTGTGATACCCAACAAAGTACCACCTTTTTTCTGCCCTGCAAAACGACGACGTTTCAGTTTTACTGAAAATACATCTCTCATTTCAATCATTTCCTCTTGAGCCTGTAAAGCCACACTGGAATCACCTGGAAGGGGAAAAAAAATAAAAAGAAAAGCATTATTAATGTGATTGGCAGCAACAACTATAGGAACAGTTAGGGCTTCAACTCTAGGTTCACTTCTTGCATCTGTCCATGCTTGCATTGAAACTTATGGCATATCATTTCCCTCAATCATTAGGCTTTTATTTTACCAACTTTGTTATGTATCCAGCTGTACAAACAAAACTATTTCAAAGAGATTATTTACTCAGCTTTCTGGTGTTCAAAATAATTTACAAAATTTTACACTCTAAGAAATACTGTTTTTGAATTCATATTCAAAAAGCAAATTCTCTATTCTATTCACCCAAATCATAGCAGTCATACTTGGAAATCATAGATCAGAAAGTGTGCTATTACCCCAGCTGACTATATGCTCACTATATTTTTCCATTTGATACAACCATTGTCTTTTGTGTTTACATCAGAAACGTATCAGGAAACAGTTAAGCAAAAATAGACAATAAAAAATAAACTAAATAAACTAAACCCATCTTCTTTCGAAATGAAAATGAAATCCATTTTTGCTTTCATTTTTCATTTATTAATTCAGTTTAGAAGAAAAGAAAAGCAGTTTCAAATAAGTTCTTGTGACAGTTTGAGATCCTCATCCCAGGGGAGATTTTTGTTAGGCTAAGAGAAGGTTTTGTTATCTTGGGGCTGTTATTTACATGGATGCTACCACTTCATTTCCAAGTGCCTTTTGGAGATGTATCAACTGAGGCACTTTGGTACAGGCTTCTCCCTTTTCTGCTTTCTTGAGCTGCATTCCAATCCCTCAAAAACAAATACAGGAAAAATGTCACTGTTCCTGTAGGTATCAGATTCTTTGGACACAGAAAGAAATTTTTCCCTGATTTCTTTGTAATTACAGCAGATCTGATAGAGCACACCAGTAAAGGTCCCTTTGCAGCTCAAGGCACGAAATGCTAGAAACCAGAAAACTTCCCCAAATCTAGCAACAACTCTGTCAACTGATTTCTCAATAGCAAGAACTGTAGCAGGTCCTGTTTGATAAACAGTTCATACTTGCTGTACTGGAGTGTTGGGAAAAACTGTTTTAATTGTCATCCAGAGAAAGATGGACAGCACCCCCTGTTTCATGAAACCACATGAGACTGAGGCTTCAGAAAGTCAAACACTTTTTATGGGCAGGGAAAAGATGACTTTGTCAATTCTTGTAACAGTTTGATACTGGCATTTCTCAACATCATTTCTGGAAGGAGGCTATGCAGTGATCATCACTTGAGCTAGAGCTCAAGTCAATATGACTCCTCCTCACAATTCTCAACAAATTCATTTTTTTCCCGTTCTGTACCAAATAACCTGTGACAAATAGAAGCATGACCTTGTTACATTTCCCATGTATTCTTCCCAATTTGTTATATTTTGTCATCCTAATATCTCCAGAAATCAGCTAATAAGGTGTAAAACTCGACTAAAACCATTCCACTCTTAGCAGAAATACGGTGAAAAGTAAATTTTGGTGTGCATTGAGATAGTACACAGGAAATTATCTGTAATGTATATTTTCAGAAGTACACTGCAAATAAACAGAAGAAAACTCATCTAAATAATTAAAAAAAACCAAAACAACAAAAACATAAATCCTGAAGTACTGTAACAACTGCTGTAGAAGTATTTTTGTTCAATGTATGCCTTAAAAATGAGGGAACTGAGGGGGGTAAAAATACTGTATGATTCCATATGAACTATGATTTTACACAAACTCAAAGTGGACATTGTACAAAGAAACTTGGTACCAACACTACCAAATCCAAGATCTTAATTTTTGCCAAATTTTGTATTGCTCTTTTAAAACATTTAAGGGCAAATAGTCTTTATAGGCCTGAAGTTAAACCCTGACTAGTGATGTCCCAAATTACCTGGAACCACATAGTTTAATACCTACATTTAAGACTTGGTTTTATTTTTATAACAGAATTTTTGAGGGGTCTGCTTGGGTTTTCCCACAAAGTCTCACTGTCAGACATACAGTACACTGAAAATGCCAGCACACAGTCTCAATGTTTTAGGAAAAGGAGTAAAGAAAGACAAGTGAAATATGACCACAACCATCTGCAGCAATAACTGAGCTGCAATATTCATCTCCCCAGACCAATACAAATATTCTAAGTGGGCTTGCTTTTTTAAATAAATCATACTTTGAAACAAATCATATTTTGTATTTAACTCTTAGTTTTGCTGAGGATATCATGAACTCTGCTATGCCAATGTTATGGATTTGCACCATATGTAAGTTACAAACTTAGCCTATTTATCCTGTACAAGTCAAGGAGAATGAAGGCCTGATAAAATACTTCCTATCCCCCACTAGCTTTCATAAAATGACATTTAGTCTTAAGTCAGATAAAGTCTGCATTTTCTTTTCATTACTATTTCAGTCTGTCACTTGTGCATGTTCTTCTTACTCTTTCATTTATCTTACTTATCAAATTCTTATGTTGCTCAGATGCACATCAAAACTTTTGATATTTAAAATAAAGCATTCTTACTAGGTAGCACTAGACTTTCCAAACCACAATCTGACTTTGTTTTACAGGAATACATTTCCAGATGCATCCTGCTAAAGGATATAAACTCTAGGAATGTTGAATTGTAAGAACTGTCATCCTTGAGATTTAGTTTCTAGAGGAAATAAGAACTAGCTAGTAGGATTAGGACAGCCCATTTTTACTAAAGTTGTAAAGAAATCTGCATAAAATCCTAGGTATATTCAATAATTTTCTCTGCTTACTGAAAATAAGACCATCTCAAATGTAGTAAAATTTTACAAAACAACTCAGATAAAGGAAACTTAAGCCATGAACTGTAATTATAAAATATTTCTAGAATGAGATAACAACCAAGCTTACTTTTGCAATAAAGTATATATTGGATTAAACACTTTTTTAAACTTTGAAAATTGTATTGGCTTGTTAGTATCATACTGGTTTATTGCAAGCAGTTTCAGGACATTAACTGTCCTCTTACATTACTTAGAAAGATATTGGGTACCATCTGTTCTTGCAAGAGATTTAAGTATACATCTATTAGATATCATGCTATTTATTTAATTCAGTACCCACTTCCCATTGTTGTATCTTCTGAAAAAAAAAAGTCAATTTAATTACAAGGAATAAAGATAATCTCTTCTACCAGGCAGCCCTGTCATCATGAAAGCAGAGAAGGAACCTGTCTAAAGTAGGTTACAGGCGTTAGGGAAGAGCAAAACTAACAGCACTTACCATTTAACAAAGAACTAACAAAACCAGAATATATGGCACTTAAAAAAAAGTTACTATAAGCCAAGGGCTTGTCCAAATCAATCTCAGCACATCTGTCTGATGCAGAGCGTAAACAGGATTAGAGTTGGATTTATCTGCTTGACGCTAATTGTACTCACAGTTTCTGCACATGTCCACTTTTTTTCTCCCCAAATACAGGATGGAAAAAAGAAAAATCTGCCTGGATAGATGAATTTCTAGGAAGTTTTATTCCTCTATTTATCATCTCACTAATTTCAAACAATAAGACTATCCTACATTTTTCTTATTCATGGTAGTCGAATCTCTTATTTAACAAAAAATTATGTCTAAATCAACCATACTGAGATAAATCAAGAGATGAGGAACAAATACACTCAAATACCAAATTTTAATTAGTTAAGAGTGTTAAACTAGGCTTTAAACAAAAAGACTACCTCATGTTTACAACAAAATTGGTGAAAACACAGACAAAGAAAAAAAGCATTACCATTGAAAAATAGAATAGTTTTCTTAAGATGTGATATTTAAATATAAACACTAACACTTCAACAAGGAACCAGTTCATGAACTGCTATCTTACCACATCTAGAAGTGGTATTTAAGGACTTGATTTCCTCAACAAATATCTGGAGTACACAGAAAATATCAGAAAAAACACATAAAATGTGAGTGTAATTCAGGTACAAGAATTGGACACAAAGCAAAGAGTGTTATACTCCCTTGGTCACAAAGGCTTCCTATGACCTTTGGCAAGATACCTAGCCCTCTTGACTATAATGAATAAATAAATCTTTCACACATTTTAGGCTCTCTGCCCCACTATGTTTTCAAAGCTTATTTCCTTAATAGTTGATTGATATAGCTGAGTGCAGTGTAACTTAACAGAAATAATTAGAAATTTCTAAAAATCGTCAAAACCATACCAAAGAAAATACAGTGATCACTACATATTGAAGAAATGTTTTATTATAAAACAGTCATTATAAAATTGATCACAGACCATCCTACACTGTAAGAACACTACTTTTAAAATAACCATTTGGGATATACAATAAAACATAACCATATTAATATAAAGCAAAAAAATAAATAGAATAAAAAATTAAATTAGTTTTGACAGTTTGTCTATAAATCTATATTTAGGAATATTTAATATAATGTCTAATGCATATAACCAGCACCTATTAATCCATCAGTTACTAAGCCAATTTTTCCCTCACTGTATATCAGCAAAGCACAGTAAGCAGCATGCAGCTGATAAAACATCTACAGTTTTCAGCTACTTATTGATTAAGAAGGGCTGGCAGTGAGAAAAGCAGATATGATCATTCTTGTCAGAAAAGCCAAGAAAAACTGTAAAGCTTTTCTGGCTATTTAGCATTTATTTAAGTACTCTAAACATGAGACAGAAAAGCTATTTCAAAACACATGAATTTGGAACGATTTCTTATTTCAAAAAGATAGGTCATGCAACACTTCTGTCAAAATTTGATGCTGTGTCTCTCACTCTCTCCTGCAAGCAGAGAAAGCAAAATTCCAGTTTCTACTTGCCAAAAGTAACAAACAGTAAGGAGAAGGTGGTACTGCCAGGGCCTGGTTGGGGAGGGGCTGTTTTTTGTTTGAAGATTAGTTTTACATTACTCTAGTCCTATTAAAAAGGTGTTAGAAGAGAAATTTAACACAAGCAAGGCCCTAACCTAGAAACACATCTCTCAGACTGTGTGCAATGAATGACCTGCTTGGGAGCAGCAATGAGATCAGAAAGTACAAGGGACTGAAGAGATGCATCTCAGTTTCTGCAGAGCTGGAGAGAAAAAGCAGGGTGCAACTACTCACTTCACCTTCTAATGGCAGCTATTCACTTGCAGCAGCAGCTATATTCCTTCAGGGCAGAAAACTGAGCTTAAAAACATCTGACAGGAATACAACCCATTTTCATTCTCCTTCTCTAGACAACCTTAGGGAGAAGTGATGTATTTTGCCAAGCAAATGCTGCCAATCCCTCTCTCAATACAGACACCCACCCTCCACTCACCTGCCATGACTGCGCAGTTCCAATCCTTTTCCTGAAGTCTGGCTCTGGCCAAAACCCACCTGAGTCAAATCAACTCCCTTAAGTAACAGACTGCCCACTTTTACCCTGGCTTAGTCTTCTGACAAGTTGGTCAGTGCATAATCAGTTCAACACAAGTCCTTTAAAACTAGAGATGCTATAAAGGGCTAAGAAAATTCCCAGCAGGGAAGAACTGAGACCGTCTCCTTTCACCAGCAGAAAGTCAACATGGCTTGAGCCAATCTGCTGTGCATTTTCACTTCCAATTGCTAGCTCCCCAAAGATCACACAGATCAGCAAGAGTCAGCAAGAACTGGAAAAGATGCACAATGGTTTCTCTTAATTCTTTAGAGCTCTAGTGGCATCTTATAGATTAAAAAAAAATAAATTATAAGTCTCAGAATAAAACTTGACTTTACAAAACTATGAAGACACATTCAGTTATGTTTCACTGGACAAGGAGTTATTCACAATTCTAGCTTAAAGAAGTAATTTTAAACTACTATCACAGATAGCTGCTTCTAAAAAATGAATTTTTATGAAGAATAATGGACATATTTAAAAAATAAATTCCAGAAAAAATTTGTATTTCAGGTTTCAATTTTTCAGTGCAATACTAGCCAGAAATCCAACAAATCTAGTAATTTTCCAATGCAAATCTCAGTCATGGGATAAAGGCTTACAGAATAATTTCACTTGTTTCTGAACAATTTTACTATATTCATAGCATGGGTAAATCCATCTGAAACTGTAACCTCCTACCTTTTATCTTCCTCACTTTTCACTTTTTCACTTTTCTTTCCCCCAAGACACCACAAGCAGCTGATTCCAGCTCCTGTTCTCCATCATATCTGTTAAAAAATTAATCCTCAAGCTTCTGAACATCCCACCAATCCAAGAGAGCTGCTGCACATAGAGCCCCAGTGCACAGCATCACTTAAAATTTGGGTAAGTTTCACTACAGCTTTAAAAGATGGCAATAGGCAAATTTCTGAAAAGAACAATCATCACCAAACTACTTAGTTCTGTCTGAACCAAAAGAAGAGAGGACCCCACAGTGTAGGAGCACAGTTTAGTACAGCTCAGGGGCTGGTTTTGCTGCAGCTGATGCCTTGTGGAGAAAGGCCAGGTGTGGGGACTTCCCCTCTGAGCATGACCAGACCTCAGTGACACTCACACAGCATTCTGAGTCTGCTTGATGCCCAGCAGGCATGGAAAAGGCCTTTCCTCTTGTAATGAGGCTCATCAGACATCTATCCATCAAGCGTTCATTAGTGTCCTCATTCAGCTCTCACATAGAGCAGTGGAGTACCTTGCTTATTAACTACAGGCTAATGGCAGAATTTCATTAGGAAAACATACTGAAACTGGCAGTTTGAAAAGAAGTCAAATAGCTTATTGAATAAATACCTCTGCAAAAAAAGTGTAAATGAAGCTTTAGCAGAAGCCTATCCACCTTCACCTTCACCTTTCTTGTGGAATGAATTTGAGGGTGATGATGAATTTTAAAATAACATAAAGATCTACAGGGGATAATGCCAGAACAACAAGGTAAACTGAAAGGAAGCAAGGCAGACAATGACTGATTCCCATCCTGAAGCATTTGAGAGGACTCATGAAGCAAAGTCTTTGCTTTTAATAATTACATTTTCTTATTAACACCACAGCAAGAAAGAGGTCACTGGAAATATACTATAGAAAGCTCTACATTTTATATTAAGAATATGGCCCACATACTGCCTAATTTGAAAAGCAGCTGCCAACCTTTCATTTAGAGGCTGAAACTTTAAGGCTTTTCATTTAATAAATAAGAGGACTTATGTGAGAAACTTCAGAATAACAAGAGTATTACTGATTTCCATCACTTCCCAAACCTCTGCAAACACATGTATCATATTAAATTACTGGTCTTATACAGACCAACCATACACCCATTATAAAATGGAATTTATTTTGAGAGAGATTTCTGAAATAAACAGAAGATGGTTTCTAGTAGCCTACATGTTCAATAGAATGGGCTAGCAGAGCTGAAATATACTAAAGAATCCCCAAAGAGGAAACATGAGCCTAACTTTACATTTCCTGGAAAGCATCTCACACATACACAGTGTTTAGTAGCTACTAATTTATGTTCCAATCACAGCAATTACTTCTGTCATTTCAGAAAATAAGGGGAAGTGGGGAAACAAATGGCCTCTTATGGCCACATGACATTACTGAATTTGATTAAATACAAGTTAATAATTACTTTTACTTGGAGTCTTACTTGCACCAGATCTGCCTCAGCCTCAAATACAGATTTAGAAACCATCCCCACTGCTAACTATCAGTGTTTCATTAAGTCTCAAATATCTGAATTTTAGTCTCTTCTGGAAAAGGTTTGCAAGAAACATTTTCTTTGGGAAAAAAGAACAAGCAGCCCATTCCAAACACAAGCCAATTTCCTTCTGTAAACTGTTGATAATTCATGTTCCCTAGCAAGTCATGCTTTTAGTTATCAAAGCATAGCTATCAGCTGCTGGATGAGCTCATCCATGAACTTCTACATGTTTGCCTTTATCCTCATTGATCTCTGCTCTATTTTTTTTCCCAGAGATTTATGAAGGAAACTCTGCCATCCTTTGTACCATTGTATCTGCATCTCCTACACTAGCCCAAGGGCAAGAGATGGCAATAGCACCACCAGAATCCTCTGACAAGCATAAAACCCTTCCCTCACCCCAACGCTCAGTTGCCACTTAGGAACAGGAAGAATGAATGCCTGCAGGGATGAATGAATCCCATTTTGTTCATGTATACCACACTTGTAACAAACTTAAAAGCACCAAAACCGCCCAGAATTTTGTTAGATGATCTTTCTAATATAGATTTTTCTCCCTTTCTCCTTATGGACACTGTTCATATTTCTCTAACTTTGTAAAATATTTTTTCATATTAAAAATATAATTTATATTATGTGATAGATGTACAATACAAAAATTACTTAGAATGCAATACCAAAGTTAAGGTATTCTTAGTCAATTGTGCAGTATACAAATTAGCACTTCATATAAAGAGAAGGCTTGCAAAATGCACCACCAGAAGCTTTCTGGTATCACAATTATTTTTTATTATATAAAATTGACTTCATTTGCAATTATGCATAATTCTGTGACTGAGAAAATTACATTCTCAGATTGTCATCAATTTTAAAATTTATTTTGTAGCTTAACACTATGACAAAGCTCTCACAAAAGATTTGATACCAATATGATGTGACACAACTGAACCAAACCTTAATTTCACTCACAGTGAGAAATCACAGGATTAAGTAACACTGTGCAGTCTTTTAGAAAAGTTTATTGCTTCCAGATGGATGCAAGTTTCCTTTCAGCACTGATTGTATCTTCTGTACACAGGGTGCCAACGTTACTATAAATATAGTCGAAAGCAGTTATAAAGATAAATCATTAAAATATTGACATAAACAAGCTGGTACAATAGCTCCTCTCTGCACAAAGTAAGGACAGCTCCATCAGAGTGCTGTCTCAAATGTTCAATGCAAGCACACGCACGCCCTTTTTAGAAACGACAGCCCGTTCACGAACGGGCACAAATTTCCGAGGTATCCATGAAATGATTCCTAATTCCAACTGCGTGCTCTTTGCCCCATGTTGTGTAGTGCCATGTGTTTCCCTGCGTGGTGCAGCCACCAGCACGCCCACCTGTGCCCGTGGAGCTGCACTGAGCTCACTCCACTGAGCAGCAGAGCTGATGCACACACTGCAACACACCCAACTAAAACTGTCTATAATAAACATCTTTGAGCTAGGCTGAATTCCGCTCCGTATGCATCAGATACTTATCAAGTCTATCAACAGGTCAACAAAATTATTAGCACAAAAAATAATCCTAGGGAATATCTGATTAGTCTATGAAAAATTACATATAATGCTATTTTGAAAATTAAAATACACTCAAAATTATCAGGTGAAGCCCTTAATTTGAGTTGTTTTAATATTTTATGTTGTTATACCATAGAGAAATTACATTAATAAATGGTAATGAGTATTTAAAATATTGTTTGGAATTTTCATGAGATTCTCAAAAATCTGGAGATCTCCATTTTGAATTGTGGCATAGCCTAAAGCAGGATGAGTTAATGCATTTCAGAGAGCATGCAGAATTCATAAAATGCTTTATGAATAAAACGTCAACATTGAGTACCATTAAATTCAAAATTAAGTATAAAGATAACTTTCCCTTTTATATAGTTACATAGTATACTATGCCATGTACAGAAACCTACCTATTTTCTATGCTTTAAACCAGAGCCACTCATCAAAAAAAAAACCTCCAAAAAACCCACCCCAAAATGCTCCACAATGTCTGCTTTGCATCTTTGCATGCACCACCAACTTCAAACAAACCTCTCCAATGCACTTTAAGCAAGTGCTTTGGCATCTACCACCAACTCCTCTTATCTCCAGTATGGTAACTGCAAGTGTACATCACAATTACACACCCATTCCTAATCTGAGTACTAAAATCAAACAGAAAGATTACTGACTGACATATCAAAAAAACATAAAATAAAATTTAAAAAAAGCTTCTGATCAGTTTTCACTGTTGAATAAATACATCAGATGACAAAGATGCACTTCAAATCTCCCATAATACACTCAAATTTGAGGAGTAAATATTTCACATGCTAGCATTACACCATTATATACAGGGATTACCACTATGAGGTTGAAGTAAGTATTTCACTTGCAGCTCCTATGAATTTTACTCACAGCAATCCTGCATATGGTTGCAGACTCAGGGAGTAATTCCCATTCAGAGCACCCAACTAGCAACAGAGAGATGCATCTTCAAACTCTCCAGCATGCACTTGCACAGTGCATACAAATTCCATACAAATTTTCCTCTACCACAATATTAAACCTATTTTTCTCATTTTAAAATAAATTTAACAAATTAGTTTTTACACATATCCAGCCACACATTAAAATCATCTAATAATCTTTGATTTTGCCATAAAGTGAATTAGGGCAAGAAAATGATCACCACCTGTGTTCAAGAAATAATCAGTATTGATATCTCGGCACACATCTTTAAGCTGCTGACATAGCAAATGGAAATGGATGTTTTATACTAAGATCTTCTCAAATATATTTATGGAAAAATACCAGCAGAGCATATTGAAGCTACACTTTTTCCTTATTTGGAGGCTGATCAAACTACATCATTCACAATAGTTTCAGACCTTATCCTATACAAGTCTAACTATGCCTTTGGAATTTAACTTCCTTTCTCCACAATAAAAATAAATATATAAAAAAAACCAACACTATAATAATTACAAGCATTCATATGAACAATATTTTCAAGGGAATTATGGCTAAGAAATTCAGGTTTCCTATACAGTCTGCTGCTGCACTGTAATCCCTACCCAACAGTTAGTAAAATTAATCCCTTGGTATTTTGTCAGGCAAAGAACATACCTTCTTTAAACTGTATTATTCCACCAATAAAAATAAGTACACTGCAAACAGAAGGCTAGGCAAACTGAAGTTCAAATTTTATAATCAAATCTTGCTTGGCACTGCAGACACAGGTGGAATTGCAGACTAGTGATGTCTGTGCTTTTACTCAAAATATCATTGAAATATAATTTAACTGGTTTCTGGTATGTAAGACCAGCAATACCAGGACAGAGCAAACGTCCATCTGTCCCAGTATCTTATATCAAACCATAGCCATAAACAGATGCTACGAGAAGAGAAGGAATAAAGGAAGCATTTATTCTGTTTCCCACTAGTACTTTTCCATTCCCCACCTGTTTTCATTTGGGACACCCTGAACTGACTGGGGTTTCTACACATTTAACAGCACTCAAACGAGGCCTTCCATCTCCATCTGAATCCACAAAATCTTTCAGCATCAGCAATCCTTTGGCAGTAAGTTTTACAGTTCTCTCAGCTATTCATTTGGTTTTCAGCCTGGTTCTTCTCAGCCTTATTAGATACACCATATTTCTTATGTTGTAAATCTGCCACCTACTTGGTCCAGACCCCATCTCAAGTACCTTCGTTTCAGACCAAAAAGTGCCAGCCTAGGTATCCAGAAGCCTTTATGTACCTCTAACCATTGTCACCCCTTGACCCTTCTCCAGTCCCACATCACCTTCTGCTGAGAACACCAGAACTGCACACAGCATCCAAGATGTGGTTAAATAACTGCTGGTTTATAGAGCATACAAACATCTGCTTTAGTCTCCATTTATGTTCTAATTATCCCTAACATAATAATCCTAACAACTGTTTAAGTGACAGATGACATTTTCCACATGATAAACCTATAATCATACACATTAGGAATGGTATAGCTGCAGCTCCTGATCTTTATTCCAAGCTGATGGCATTGCAGTAAGAGATCGATACATTTCACTATGTGCAATTATTCCCACTCAGACTCACTGTCCCATTGCCTAGTCAAATCTGTAAAACTGCCACGGCTCTGAAGTTGTGCTGTAGGAAAGAACTTACTTCATTACTCTGCTCCACAAAAAAATCTATATTGCTAAATGCTAATGAAAAAAAACAGTATCTGCTTTAAGCAAGACAAACATTCATATACATATAAATCATTTTAAGTTCAGTACTGAATTTCTGTGGGTATCTTCCCTAAATGGTTTCCATAAAAAAAGTGAGATCTAGGGACAAAATTTCAAAATCACCACCTGCTCATTTCCATCATATTTTAAATAATTAACTACTCAAAATCCTAAAAAAAGAAAAACAACCCAACTCTTTTTAATATGTTTTACAGTTCAAAAAAGAAACAAACATTGATCTTTTTCTGTTAAGTATTGTTTTCCAAACCAACTCCAGTTACTACTAGCCTTGTTCAGTGTGTTGCAGTCAAGTGACCAAGAAACAATACATTTGACATTAAATACATTAAATAAGTATTCCTTTTTCTTAAATAAAAACAATACAAAATTTAAAATAGACATCTGTATACAAGCTTTTCCAATCATGGGTACATACAATACACTTAAGTTTACCGGAGAATGTGTCAGCTGCAGAATTCACTGAATGAAATCACAAATCTGTTCAAAGTTTGATGTTGATATGAATTACCACCATCTACAGCCATCTAACTTTCAGTGTATTATTCACTGGCACTATGATAATTTTGATCCCTAGCTAATCACCTCACTCCAAGTTAAATCACATAGATGTGACAGAGCAGGCCTTTGGGAAACCCAAAACCATCCAAGTGTGAAATCTTTCAGTACCTTTCTTGACAGAGCATTTTGACAAGTCTCCAAAAGACCAAGCAACAAAGAGGAGAGCAGGGAGGACTTGGACAGCAGCAATCTCGTTTTGAACCATCTTCAGAACAGTCAACAGATCAGCCAGGCAAAGGTGCTATTTTCACACAGAAACCCAGCAATTCATCTTGATTTTTTTTTTTGTATTTACTGTTAGCAATTTATTTACAAGAATTTTCACTCCTTAGAATTAGATAGACTTTTTTTCAAAAGCCATTTCTGTAAGTTATTTTTAAGAGAGAATACTTACTCTACTATGCAGTACTAAAACAACACATTAAACTGTAACAACAAAATAATTTTTAAACTTTTGTCAAATGAGGAGGGTGATATAACATTGAGCACTTAATTACCCAAACTCAGATCAGTATGTGCAAAACAGCATTATATTTAGCTGTAAGGATTTATTGCTGCTACCCTTAACTTGATCATTCACGTGTCAAATTTTGTTTTTCCAAGACTGCCTGCACTGTGTAAAGATCTGTTTCCAGGATACCTATAATTGTGCAGTACAGAACATCTGTTGCTTTGCCTTTTCAGAGCCTCACAAAGAATACTTTCCTATACTCACTTGAGTGTATGGACTGGCAGAACAGATATATTGTCACAGTTCAAATAAACTGACAACTACAGCAACTATTCAGTACTGAAAAGCATCCAGCTCACTACCATCTGACATTGCTCAAACAGGCAAAAGCCAGGAAATTCAGAGTTCAGCACTGAATTCTGTTAATGAACTGACCATTTGTTTAAACTTGCAACACACAGGTGAGAAATAGCCACATGCTAGACTAGAAAACTGCAAGTTAAACCAAGCCATTGAAAAAATTGTTGTCAGTGATTTAATATATTCCTATTATGGCTAAGTGAGAAATTTGGGAAGGAAAAAGGTCCACTAGATCTTAAACATAAGTAAACTGTGCTTCATCAAATCCCTTACAGGCAGGCTACCAGACATCAAGTCTCACACAAAAATTCAAGCTTACAATTTCTTTTTTTTTTTTTTTTTCATAACAGCTGGTTTCACTGTTCAAATCTGCTCTTCAGCTAAAAGGGTTAAGGGTTCCTAAATTACAAGACGAGAGTTCCAAAACTACTTCCCTAGTAAAATAGTTTGAGATGTACCTTTAGACCATAGACACCAGTATTTTTGAAACACTCTGAACAATTGGAAGGAAGATGTTCTAGTAACTTATTTCAAGTCAGCAGTTTAAAAAGTTTTAAAAAAAAAAAAATCACAACCCAAAAATTTGACAGTTAATGTCTGAGACAGGAATCAATTTAGAAAAGGATCCTGGTAAAACACAGTTCTATAGCAGTCACAGCACTAAATGACAAAAAGGTCAGATTTTGAAAGGAAACAGCAGATACCACCACAAAACTAGCAGATGTTCCCTAAAGGATCATCTGTACAAAAACATAAGCATATGTGAGAGAAATCCAACACTATCACAAAATCAGTTGGTGTCTAACATAATAGCAGTTCCTTATGGCAATATGGTAATACATGTATCAGATACTCAACACATTATGGTTTTTTGTCTGCACATACTGTTACAACATAAGTCATAAAAACCAGGACCACTGATTTCCTCAAAAGGAAAACATTAGTTCCACAACCCACTAATGTTAAGGTACACACACTACTCAGTTCTTCAGGTTATGTTCTCAGATTTTCAGCCACTTAAGCCTTTTCATAAATTGTCTTAGTAGGATAAAAATATCTTTGGAGCACTGCATATGTTCAATAAAAACTTCCTTCTAAAGGCAGTGCATAATATAGCCAGACAAACCTAAAGGAAAAAGCAAACAAAAAGGGGTTTTTTCTATCCAATCTGTTTTTCTATCTTTTTCTATCCAATTTGTTTGGGTTTTACAGAATTGCAACACTTATCTATTATTTACCTGCTGGTTCTGTAATATACATAGTTAACAAGACATTTATAAGGAGAGGAGAATTGTTTTTCTAAGTTTAGCTTTATTGATTCCAACAAGAGCAGATGACAGTCTTCCTTGCTTTTATTTCTATTTTGCAACTGAAAAAAAAAAATCATGCATTTTCCAAATAACTATGCTTAAAAGTCAAGATAAGCAGGCAACATTTGATGCAATAGAAAAAGACAAAGGTGCATAATAGAGGGATACAGAGTCAGGAATGATATGGTAAAATGACAAAGAAAGAAAGAATAGAACGGCATCTAGGATCTGAGAGAGGGCTAAAAAAACTGTTTCTGAAGGGCCAAAACTCAGGGTAACTAAGAAACTGATATAAGAGATTTGACTGCATGGTCTTTGATGATTTAAAAAGAACAATGATTTACACTGAGAAAGGGACTCTATTACAGCACTACTGTGGATATGAAAATATCATTAGCATTGGCATCAAGGATTGGTTAGCATATCAACTTCTTTTTTAATATACACCTTTGGATTCTCTCCATCATGTTATATAAGCAGGACCATCACCTGACCCTTGCATACCTTTGCACAAAAGGCAGTCAAGAGTTGTCAACTACTCTGTGAACAAGAAAATTATGGAACCTCGATAAGGTTTTTTTAAAAAATAAATTCACATTCTACTACTCATCGCCTTATTGTGTCTCCTCTAACCCTCCAGTGACTCCCCCACCCTGTATAACACCCCCTTCTCACACCACAGCATCACCCTGCACATCCCCCTGTCTGCCCAGCAACAGCTCCAGTGTCCCCTCTGTCCACTCACATCCCTCCCACGCCCGCAGGGCACTGCACCACAACCCCTCCACTCCCATCATATTCCAGCTGACCCCACCACAGTGCTCCTGACTGTCCCCTGATTCCCACCTACCTTCCTTCAATCTGCCTGCTCAGTGGAAAACCAGCACCAGCTAAGCCTGGCTTGTTCCTGGTGTGCCAGCTGCCCAGTGAAGCACAACGTGCCAAGCACCCAGCCAGGCACCATCCTCGCTCCCCAGGCAGGAAGGGGAGAGGAATAAAGCAAAACACAGCCTTATCTGTGATAACAAAACATGGCAAAGACCTAACTATTACACAGTGCTACAGGAGAAACAAAGAAAAACCAACCACAAAAGCAAAACCCATCACCTTTATCCAAGTCTCAATCTTGCTGAGTTTGCCTACAAGAGCTGTAAGATAACACAAACCACAAATTCATCAACAGAAAGTTTTGCATTAAAAAGGCCACAAAGAAGGGTTACTTTCTATGAAAGCTAAATAAATCCTCTCATTTCAATTTCTCATAGCATCAGAATCCAACTCACTAACACAGGCAGCCCTTAATGTGTATGCAAACTCAAACACACAAATATAATTTTCAAGAACTAGCATAGAAACATTTTCCTGGAACAAAGATTTAAATATCTGATCTCTCCCTTTGAAGGTAGAAAATTAAAGTGCATATAAAAGGCCCTATTAGATATCCAGAGGATATTAGCCCCTTTCAATGTCAGCAAACAGGTGCATAAATGGGTGAAATACAAGAAAGAACAGAAAGAATGAAACAACGTAAGTTGTGCCACAAACACATGAACTGATCTTCTGAAAAAGATTAAAAAAAACCCACAAGGGCAGTCAAGATATTATGTTCAAAAGTCCCCTGAAAAAAAGAACAAATTTCAAGACTCCTTTAATTAGTGTATCCCATTTCCATAAATATTTTTCAATTTCCACAATTAATTGTAGATTAGTAAATTATTTTGCAGTTTCATGCAGATTTTTCTAAAAGACATTAATTTTACAGACTTCCTGGAAAAAGATTTGAGTGTCTTACAAGTTCAGACACCATAGGATTGTTTAAAATTGTGTGTTTTCTTCCTTCAATTTACACCTCAAAGCCATATATTAATGTGGCACATGAACATCTCACTTTCAGTTACACTTCATATTTTCTATGTCTCTTCCTTTAAAGTAGTTTTTCTGTTTGAACAATAGATAAGCCACTTAGAGAAAATATGTTCTCTACATGTCAGAAGTAGAATCAAAAGCTTTGAATTTGGTCCTCTTGGACCTTCAATAATTCCCATTTTGTAACAGCCAGTTTCCATTTCCATTATTCCTGACTGACCGATAGACTGACAGATGTCTTACTTTAGAGATCCCAAACAGACTATTGGTATCTATTTCAGCCACATCTGTTCCTAAATAGCCTTGGCAACAGGCCACTATGCACTTGGAATTAATTTTAAGTCCTTTATTGCTGACTCTTTCACTGTTGAAATACACCAGTGATTCTTTTTTCTTATTGCTGCACTTACATAGAATATCAATAAATCTGTATTTTAGATGAATATCAACAAGAACTATAGCATACCATAGATAAGAATAGCATACTTAAACAATATATTAATTAGTTTTAATTCATTATAATTTGTTTTATTCATTATGAAATATACATTCTGTAGTACATTAACCTCTGGATTGCTCCAAGATCTTATTTTCTCGTTCATTAATTAATTTATAAATTATGTTTAATTACCCATACTTAAAAAGCAAGTTTTTTGAAATTATTGCTATTATTATCCAAATAGTCGGCCCAGCCTGCAAGCTATCAGTCAAAGAATAACCTCATATACCATTCAGTTTAATACACACACAAAAAATTACACATATAAAGTTTTTCATAATGATCAAAATCCTCCAAACTTCACTGGTAAGCATTGGACAAGTGCAAGTTAATCTTCCTACCTGACAGAAATCTGTTGAAAAACTACAGTTATTGTTAATTGGGAAACTCTGTGGCAAAATTTAAAAACATGCTGGAGGCTTTAAAATTTATCAGAATTAAAGTCTTTATTTAACAACAAAATACTTATATGCATAAAGAGGATACAAATGATCTTCTGAGAACTTATAAAAATCACATATAATACTCAAATCTGTACTTAAGCTTTCTCTGCTATAGTTTTGAAGCAGCATTTAAAACGAGAACCTCCACAATTCAGGGCAGGATTATTAATAAAGAAGTCTTGCCTTTTTCTTAATTTCTGTGATTATATTTATAGCACAGGAATGCCACAGAAAGAAGCTAGAGAAAACAACTATCAGCTACTGAGCATGAGCTCTGCTTCTCACTGGGGCAGCCAGTGCAGTGTTTAAAGCAAGCAACCAGCTATGGGTCAGAGGGTTCTGCCTCCAGAGAGGAGAAAGGGCTCAGCTGAGCTGCACACCCAGGCTGGAGCTGCAGCCTTTCCCAGGGGCAGCTGGGCCGTGCCTCACACTTGTCCACATTCCCACCTGACACATTCCCTCCCCAGCTCCACACCCAGACCCCTGCCCAAGACTTGCTTCTGCCATAAGCTTTGTTATAATGAATAACACACAAAATTCATAATGGGTCGTGCTTATTTCAGAGGAAGGAACTTTGCTGCAGAGTGAACAATGAAGGAAGTAATCAAAAATCATCAGCAGCAAGCCAAAAACCTCTTGGAGATGGAAGCTGCAGAAATCCAGGACAGAGTAAAGAAGGAAGTCCTCCTGATAACCAGGCTGCCCAGAGCCCCACAGGAGCAGCTCAGTGGGGCAGAACTACACATCACTGTGACACCACTGGGTGTCCCCTGCTTGGGAACTTTGAGCTCCGCTAGAATCGGGAGGAGCCAAGGCTGCCCAAACTACCACGTGTAAGAACAATTGGAGCCACAGAGCTGCAGATGACAAACCACAACTTCAGCAAAACAGGAATTCATCTGGAGAACTATGGGGGGTGGGAGGTTAAGAAAAAGGGAAGAAAGTATAGTTCTCTGATTATAGTTCTCTGATTTTTACAGATTGTAACAAGTGCCATAGAAGAAAGACCTTTCCCTAAAATAGGAAGAATTACTACATACAAATCCAAGAGACATTCAGCAGCATTTGCAAAGCATGAAGACCTGGCATGACCTCAGAGCCCAAGGCAAACCACATTGGCTGGAGAGAGCATGCATAAGCCAAATCCCAGTGGAGAGACGTGTCCAGAGAGCCCTTAGCCATCTCTGAACACTCCACTGCTGTACTTATCCATGAATGAGACCCCACCACAGATGGCTCCTCCCAGCACCAGTACAGACACCGCAGGGAAAATGCGACTGGGAGCCAAGAATGAGGGAGAGAAAAAACATTCAAGCTCCAGAATCTGCATTTGACTGCTGCAACTGCAGCCTCTCAAAAGTTAAACCATTCATCAGCTCAATGCCACATAATATAAAACCAAATTGTCAGAGAAAGAAGTTTTAGCATATATTTAATATATGGGCAGCAAAAGCCCAAATCCTGATAAAATTGGCAGCAGCTTGTCAGTGCTGCCTTCCATAGGACTCCTGAAGTCCTGCCATCTGCTATAGGTCTGACTTTAGGCACTGCATACTTCATTACCTTTCAGGAGCTATGAAAAGTTTCTGATGTCTGTATGAAAGTAGCAGCTGAGAGGGATTCATTTTTCCTAGGAAAACAAACAAACCAAACCACCCAAACAAAACAAAAAAGCCAAAAACACACTAATCTCAAAACACAGAATATACTCCCCATCTCTGGAAGCATGGAGCAATATACACCAAAATTTATTCTTCCTGTCTGCACCTTAATATCCCTCACTGACGACAATTACAAGACAATTACAAGACAATTACAGACGCTAGTTCCTGATATATGGCAATTCAGCCTACATTAAAGGAGGCAGAACAAAAAGTGACACTCTTATTAGAGCTCTACACACAGAACTAAATAATTAATAAATCACATTACAGACCACATACACAGAGACCTGTAGCTAGTCCCACATGGGAAGGAAGAGAACCTTCAGCAGTAACAGCATCACTTGTGGCTCCCCAAGAGGAAGGACTGTGCAGCCCCAGCGGGGGCAGGGGTGATCAGAACTCAGCCCTCCTGCTGAAATGCAGGTATTTAAGCGTGAGTATTAAGCATTTAAGCATTAACAGGGTTACACTATGCAGAGGAGAGGAGTCAACAGCAGGGCATGACTGTGTACTTGTTCAGTTTCAGTAGCTCTGCTATCCCGACATGGTTACATTAAATGAACCGTATTGACTTCATCTGTGAGCATCTGACTACTTCTTTGCTTCTCTAAATGCTGACTTCAAGGCTATGAGATCTTACCTATAGGGACTTTTAAGTTCTGCCCAATACACTGCTAAAATAAGCGTGGTATTCTAAGCCTGGACAAGCTAACCCTGCCATCCCGGAAGGCAAACACGCTGCCTGGAAACTGCATTCCTGAATACAACTTCAATTTCCCTTTCATGTAAGCACTGGGAGGTCACTGCAATAAACAAGCACCTTTAGGAGTGTGCACGCAGTTTGAAAGCTACATATATGTTTACACAGCTTCTAGGAGAGAAATATCCATTGGGATACGTTCAAGCAGCATTCCTTTGCTTCTTAAACTTTTGTGTATAATTTGTTTCACTTGATCAAATCCTTTACCCACACTTTCTCAGCATGTTGCCGTGTGAACACCACAGAGCAACGACAGGCAAGAGAATCCTCAGCACAAAACTCAGGCACACCCCACAAAATCATACTCTCCTCTCTGCGCTCCAGTTTATGTATCTGCCAAAGAGCATAAGCCGGGAAAAGTTGATGCCGCAGAAACAAAACCAAATCCTCTTACTGCTCTGCCTGGGGCTAAGAGGCCATAAAAACATCCTCTCTACCTTCTGTCCCTTTCGCATGACCCACCGGGAAGGTAAGACTCGCCAGAGACAGTTGCTTGGGGTACAAGACCCTCAAAGCGTTATGATCAATTTCTTTCCAGCCAGCGAAGCAGGCTGGAAGGGAGCAGAGGTGCCCGGCAGCACCGCCTTCGAGCGCTTTTCCCGGTCCCGGCCCGGGGACACCCTGCCCGCCCTGCCCCGTCCCACCTGTGGGGCTCTCGGGCAGGATGGGGCTCCAGCGGAGCCGCCGGGCGCTCAGAACCACGTCGCAGCTCCTCTTGTCGATCTCGAAGATGCCCCTGAGGAGCGGCTCGTCCCGGCCCGGCGGGGCCGCGGCCAGCGGGGCCACCCTCCGCCGGCGCTCCTGGGGCGCGGCCCGGGCGCGGCGCTGCGGGCGGGGGAGCGGGGCAGCGGCGGTGCCCGGCATGGCCACGGTGCCCGCTCCGCCGGGATCCGCCGGGATCCACCGGGAACCGCCGGGCTCCGGCCCCCAGCACCGCCCGGGCCCGCCGGGCCCACAGCGCCCGCCCCGCCCCGCAGGCGGGGCCGCACCGCCCGGAGGCCGGCGGGAGGGAGCCCGGCCCGGCGGGGCTCAGCTGTGTCCTCGGCCGGCTCCTGGCACGGAGGGGCCGGGAGACAGACAGGCTCGGCCGGCTCCTGGCACGGAGGGGCCGGGAGACAGACAGGCTCGGCCGGCTCCGGGACACGGAGGGGCCGGGAGACAGACAGGCTCGGCCGGCTCCGGGCACGGAGGGGCCGCGCGTCCCTCCCGGTGTTGGGAGCCGGAGCCGAGCCAGGTGCGCTGCCACGGGGAGCAGCGGCCCGAGGGCACTCGGGCATCTCTGCGCTCTGCTCTCCTCAGTTACTTCCCCAAGGAAGGAATGCTCCCACTACAGAAATTAATTTTCCTTGTCAGAGTCCCACGTCTTCCACTTTTCTGTCATCATTAACAATATTGCTGTTACTTAGCTTCAGGAAACTGCGACGTGAAGTTCTAGTAGCCCTTCCTCACAAGCTGTGGCTCTGACATAACCGCAGTGTAAATGCCATGTTGGCACTCCTGCTGCAGAAGAGATTATTGCCATAAGCCCTCTGGAGGCATCACCCCGTTAACCCTTCATTCACAAGAGCAGAACAGTGACTCGGTGTCTGATACCGACTCCTGCAAGAGCAGATCTGTCAAGTGGGCCAGGGCAGAAGGAGTACCCAGAAGGGTTCCCTCATCCTCAAAGCCTGAATGCAGGGAAAGAAGACCACTTTACTCTTGCTCTATAAATTATAGACTGTACTGCTGAAGGTGTGACAGCTTTACTCACAGGCGCTGTAAGATTCACTGATGACAATCATGTAAAGTGCAGAGCCAACCCCCATTCATAAGGTGCTTCTGAGCCAGTAAGGGCTAAACTTGTACACTTATAAAGTTTTATCATGTCCTGGTGGCTTACTAGGACGTGAAAAGGATATTCTTAAACAAGAAGTTTAGTAACTTTATCTTTAATGTTTGTAACAAGACAAGTGTAAATATCCTTCTGAGAAATAAAGCAATAAATTGAAAATATTGCCTTTTGCTGATGGATACAAGACACAGTTTAAGCCACATATTAGAGTATCCAAGGCTCTTCCTGTGATATTTAGCACTTTAGTAGAAGAGAAATGTTGTTATGGATAAGAAAATCTGATTGCAATCAAACCAGCCAAGAGCTTATGAGATGATGCATGCTCTCAACACATGTTGCCTTCCTTAATAATTCCATGAAAAACAGTACCAAGCTACTAATTATGTAGCTGAGAAGAAAGGTTTAAGGCAAGTTTTAAAATTCACCCCTGTACAACTTTTTTATTCTTATTTCCCTCTATTACTTTGCCATATTTAAAGTATATTCCAAATATTTGTTAAATATGCAACCTGTTTTCAATTTGCATTGAGCCATTAATACAGCTTTCACTGAAATGCAGCCCTCACCAATTTGCCTTTCTGAATCACAGCATGACCACATAAGGTTTATGTTTGCTTAAAGCTTTTAGTAATTGTCTCAATTTTTGTTTTGTCCCTTAGGTCTTCTTTGTTGAAATATAAATATCTCAACTGCAAAGTAATCAGACAGAATAAGGTATAAATAATTTAAGTTATGTGTGGAGTGCAGAAGTTTTATGCAAAATATATATTTAAGCAAAAAAAGTGGGTGATGAGGCAGGAAAAACCATGAGCCAAACAAGCTTGCCTTAACATTTTTCATTCTGATACAGCAGTAGATGAGCCAATTCAACTTGTGCCTGTTATTTGGTGTCAGTGATCTTTAACGTGCATTCAAAAGGAAAGCTAAATCATTAACTGGAAGATAAAGCACAATGTGAAGCTAGATATAGTTAAATCTCTTTTGAGGCTGTATGCCCTGTATAACCCCCTGCAGTCATTTGTATTTGTTTCTGGGACAATTTACTAGCCTATACCACCTAGTGTATCTTATATATTATCACAAGATAATTTCTTCTAAGGTAGAGGAGAGGGTAAACTGATAACTGGCTTAGAACCCTAAAATCATAGTCTTTTCAGTACCGCCAGTGGAAAACTACTTCAGTTCCTAAGAGATTTGTAATATCCCTCAAGTGATGTAATTAAAATTTCTAACACCTTCTTTTAGGCATTACTTGAAAAGTCTATTAAATCAGGAGCAGTTTAGGTACAAAATGTATTAGGTAAAAACATAAAATGGTAAGAGAGCTGTGTTATAGTAACAAAACCCATACAAGTCTGTTCAGTGTGTTTTGCTACTGTTCACAAATCCTCAATCCCCACAATTCTTTCTAAATCTGAGACAGACACTATTTTCCTGGGGGGGAAAGTTCTAAACTAGTCTATTCTAACAGACCTCTTTTTTTTTTTTAGTTATCACAAATTTCAGATTTGCACACTGAATTTGGAAATGTATTAAATAGTCCAGCAATATATTTTTATCAGACTTTATTTAGACTTGATTAGATTAGATAAATCACAATTAATCTAGACAATGTCTGGAACTGTCACACATAAAACTTCCTTGAGCTTTCTTGTAAGAAATGGTTGTGTGTTGATGATCTAATGTAGTTTCTTCTGTACTGTTCTCATATCAGAGAAAGAAAAAGAAAATGCAAGACAATCAGTAGGAATTGCATAGTAGGCATTCAGGCAGCATAGAGCACTGAGCCTACAGGCAACAGCCTTGGTTTCTTCAACATCTTTGACATAGCCAATTTTGGAAATGGAGCATTTCAGTACCTGTGACAACAGAATGATCAAGGGACTTCTAGATATACAGTGTGCTGCACAAGGAAATGGGATGATGCAGGACACATTGCAGGTCAGCCAAAGCAGGTAAAGTGTGTTTTACTTTCCTGTTCTCTCACATGCATTTTGATTCCAGTAGCTGAAAGGAGCTTACAAGAAAGATGCAGAGAGACTTTTCAAGAGAGCATGTTGCAACAGACAAGGGGGAATGGTTTCCAGCTGTGAGTAGGTTCAGCCTAGGTATTAGGAAAAAGTTCTTTGCTGGAAGGGTGGTGAGGCACTTGAATAAGCTGCTCAGACAAGTTGTGGATGGCCCATCCCTGGAAGTGTTTAAGGCCAGATTGGATGGAGCTCTGAGCAACCTGTTTTAGTGAAAGGTGACCATGTGCATATCAAGGGTATTGGTACAAGATAATCTTTAATGTCATTTCCAACCCAACCCATCTTATGATTCAATACCAACAGGTACAAGAAAATAGAGAAGCCGTGTTCACCCCTTAATAAACATTAAGTTGAATAACATGTTTTATAATAAACCTTCAAATTAAGTTTTGAAACTTTCCAGATGGTTTCCAGAGAGGATGTGGAGCTGTCTTAGCAATGGTCTTCACATTTTTATTTGGTGGGGTTTTTTGAGACAAATATCTCAGGTAAAGTCAGGGGAAAAAAAAGAGGGCGGGGGGAAGAAGACACACACCAGAAAGGGGAGCAAAGCCATTGTCAAGAACAGCAAGGGCCAGCTGCTCCCTAAGGAATAGGGAACTGAGAAAGCTGCCAGTGCTAGCAAGGCAGGGACTTTTCTGTCCAGGACCCACCTGGAAGTACCTGAGCAAGGAAGACTGGGAGGGTGCTAGAATTCATCAAAAACCCAAATCATCAGCCAAGCTTATAGTGATGAGGCAGGTCTGGATCATCAGGGTTCAGAGCCAGATCAGGATTGTGGCTGAGCTGCAGACCAGCATCAATCAGCATCTGTAATTGAAGGAGTTGTAGTCCCAGACTGACTTTAAATAGAGCTCCAGGCTCATGTGTAGGGTCAGTGAGGGGATTGCAGGTGGGGATGCTCAAGACTTTTAAGGCTCAGTAATGGCCTCATGGGCCTTGCAGCCAGAAGCACAAGAGGAGGAATTCTGAGGAGCAGTAGGAGCAGGCTGCTTCATAAAGGAAGTCAGGTAGGATCCCATAAATCTGACCAAGGTAAACAGAACTAGCTAAGTTCGACAAGAGCCCAGATAGCCAGACTTGTATCAAGGTAGGTCCATCAAGCTTAAAAGCAGAGCCATTAGGCCAGGTCAGGTGACAGTAGCCCAGCAGCCACCAGGAAAACTTGTGTTATCAGGGTAGGTCCAAAGACAGGCAAAAATATCAAGTTTGTGGGTCAGGACCTGGATATGGCACAGACATGGCTGCAATAAGACGAATGCAGACACCACACATAAGAGCCTCTTCTAAATCATAGATCTTGCATGAGAGAAGGGACATCTCCCTTGTGGTTTCTTAGAGTTTCTTCTCAGCAGTCTGGACCCAGGGGAGGTTTTACCCCAGGTCAGGGTGCTGGCCTTGAGCACAACCAGATGGCCTAGGAGGGGGAAGCATCCTCTGGACCAAGAGAAGAGGTAGTAGGAAACAAAGAGAGGAGCTAAGCTCTCCTTAACCAACAGTGTTTCTTTCTGGAAATCACCCTTTGCTCTCTAGATGCTAAGAAGTAGTGAGAGCCTCAGAACTTTTCTAGAAGAACCTTGTGAAGAAAGAGGTAGGACAACCTGTGAGAGAAATAGTGAGTGAGGGAAGTACAGCTAGTGTTAACTGAAGGACAGCAAGCAGGTAAAGCTTGCTATTGGAAAATATGTCCTCCCACCTCAAGAAAAATGTCTGTAAACATGCAAGAAGGTAAGTAGGCCAGTTTTGGATTAATAAAAAAATGTGATGTTCAAGTTAAGGAACAGGAATTTAAACAAGAAGAGATGAGGGGACACTCTGGGGAAAACACCTGATCCCCATTCCAGAGCTTTTGACTGAACATTTCTGGTATATGACTTGTTTTCTGTAGCTAATGGAAATTTCCTTCTGGAGAAACATGAATTTTGAAGTTGGCAGCATACTCTTGGCTTGTATGTTTTTCTGGCTACAATGTGTGTTTATGCAATGAGGGTTTAGTGTATAGCCAGTTATACTTGAGCTGTTCATTCACAGATATTAGTCCTCCTAATGCTTCCTTTCTACATTTCTACTTTAGAAAATAATCTTTTGTAATTCACAATGTTAATTCAGCTCTGTTGAGTTGGTTTACCATGAAGAAGTGACATTAAGCAAAACACAATTTTTTTTCTGCACAATAAGCAAAGCCATAAACTGTTCTGAGGAAAATGGCATCAATGGTCTGTAGAAGAGAGCATTGCTATTGCTACACATCTTTACATTTTCAAAAGAAGGAAAGCATTAAAGAACAGATAAAGAAAAGTAGGAAAGGAAATGGACAAACCTTTGCAAAGAGAACAACAAGAATAAGTGAAATTATTATGCAGGTGTAAAAAGCTGCAGAAATGCAGTCTAAAGTTGCAGCCATTCCTGATACTCCCATGAATTGAAATTAATCTTAATCAGAACAATAGAGAAAAATGTGGTAATAGGAAGAATATAAAATGAGAAAGAATTGATCAGAGTATTTTTTTTTTCTTTGCATTAAGGTTGGTATGCTATCTTTTTAAGGTATTTTTTCCCTCTGAATCTTATTTTCTATTGCTCTGTCACAGTGTTGGTAAACATGTAAATATTAGTTGCTTCTATTTTATTTCATGAAAAATTCAGTTAACTCTATGCTGCAAAACCACTACAAGCTAGGGAACAGAAAACTAGGGCTGATATTCTGTTTCACATACCCTGTAGGCAACCTAAATACTTAAGAGAGTGCTTTGAGAGCATTGTCAGTTTTAATTTTGTATTGCATAGCTTCTGACAGTTTGTTAAATACATATATGAATTATTTAAAAAACATTTATGTAGATATCTAAACAACAGTGTATTTGTAGATCTTCAGCTCACTGTTTCAGTATATGCTTATGTACTGTGCTTTTCATGGTTTTTTTTTAATATGAGATCTTCAGCTAAGGAAAGAGTGTAGACAATTTATAATTTCAGAAATAATTACCATACAACCCATCTTGGTCAATAAAAACAAAGACCAATTTCTGCATATATTCCCTGATACAGCACCAGGCAGAACTCCAAGTTTCATTTCTGTTCTTCCTCAATAGAAATGAGTGGGGTTGGTTTGATTTTTTTCACCTTAAGGTACCTTTTATATATATAAAAAAGAGAAAGAAATTTAACTCTATAATTTCTAAAATTAATTTACAAGATGGTTCTCTGAACAGAAGTATTTTTTTTAAAGAAGAAACTCATTTTTAATATGTCAAAAGCAATTTATAAGGTCCTGGTGGATCTATTTTTAATCAGTTACAATATTGAAATAATTTCAAGATTTCTTTACTATTGCAGATGATAGAAAAGACTTGTTTTACTTGCTCCCAGTATTTAGTTTAGAATTATTTCTATTAATCCTTATTACCTTTGGAATTGCATGTTGCTTTTCCATTTAGTTTACTAATATTCTGTAAGAGTATCTTTTGGAGAAAGTGGCTCTGTTTTCTTCTGGTGAATTCAGGAATATTGGCTTTCCTTGAATCTACTTCCCTTCACCTGGAGACTCCTTCTGAGTGCACTGGGCCAAGGTCTGATGTTGCCCAGACCTGTTGTTCATTTGGGCTAGGAAAAAACAGGGGCTTCAGTCTCTCAGACATCTTGTGGATGTAACCTGGAATTCCACCATTTCAGATTCCTCTGCCCTGGCTGGGGCTTCAGCTGTGTCTGGGTCCACAACCTCCACAGATCCTCTTCTGTTGTTCAGAGCACCAAGAAGGGAAAATCTGCAAGTTGTGACTGTTTCTTACGTACTACAGCTCCAGATTTAACCTCAAGAATGCACTGGTGGCAGAGCAATTTCTGCTGTCAAAAGCATGTTATAAAGAAGAAGGGAAAGGCCATTGGTCACAACAAAATGGAGTTTTAGGCCTGTGCTGGCTGACCCAGTATGTGTGTGGGTACAAACCAACCCCAGAGTTTTCTCTGCGTGCGGAGGTTTGATAATCCCCCTGTAGCCTTAGCTAATTAGCGATATGTTCATAGGAGAGGAGCAGTGTGAGTAATTCTTTCCATTAAAGGAGACCTTGATAGACCTTCCTGTGGGAGTCATGAGCAGAAATTTCAACATTTGGCTTGATGTTAATAGTATGAAAGAAATATCATGGAGACATCAGAAGCATCAGGAAAGCGGGGGATGGGAGAAGGTATCCAATATTTTACAAGGGTGGTGTTAGGGAAAAAACCACCCAAAACTAATTGAAATAAGAAAACTCACCAGTGATTTGTAGAATAGAGCCTCTAGTTACCAAAATGCCTAATTAATTTTCCTTGTTAGAATGCTCATAGCATTAAAACACTACTTTCTCTGAAGTATCACAGTAGCAAATATTGAGATTGCCTAGGTAGATCTTTTAAGTAGGTTGCATTGGCTGGAGGAGTTGAATTTTGTTATCAACAGTGGAAAAAGAAAAGGTAATTGAAAAGGTTTCTTGTGCTTTGGAAATGCCTTCCAAATATTCATTAAACATTTAAGCAACTAAATTTGCAGAATATGTTCCTGACATTGGCACTGGTTCTGTGGTATTTCTCTCATCAGATGGAAGTACTGTGTGTTATGCAGAGTGCATTCATGCATAAACAATATCATTTTCATAAATTAAAACCTCCCCTGCAGAAGGAACATCTGTGCCTGCCTTTGAATAAAAGATGGTGGCATGTGAGTTGCCCCTTGACTGACTAGAAGAATCCTTGTATTTAGGAAGAAGGTGCATAACCAAAAGGCAAGCAAGCCTGGGTCAGCTTTTTCAATTTTACCTGAAAAATCGTCATTCATCCATCCATCCATCCCCCTCGGTTATCTAGGGCACATGTACCTGTATTGCCACTGACTGGGAAAGGTTAATGGGTGCTTGAAAAGTTGCCTTTTGCTTTCTTTCTATTCAGATTCAGCAACAGTCTTCGAGTGTGGAGCTGCAGGCTCTGGCAAAATGCAGGGAGATGCTGCAAAATGCATCAGTCGGCATCTCAATTAAATTTTAGCATGTTTTTAACGGGGAAGCCTGGCAGCAGAGGCTGCTGAACTGCTGGGACAGGTTTGCCATGCTTACACCTTGGACTTCCGTAGCTACAAACACCTTTAAAAGTGACGCCAGAAGCTCGATTTCTCCTGGGGCAAAAAAAAAAAAAAAAAAAAAAAAAAAAAAAAAAAAAAAAAAAGCCCTTATCCATAGGAAAGCGTGTTTACTTTCTGCTAAAACATTATTAAATACCTCCGCTTTTTGACAGGCTTCATATAAAGTATTTCAGGTAATATCTTAAATCTGTTTCTGACGGTCGCAGGCAAAGACCTGTTGATAATTGTTCCTGGTCATTAGGGGAATTGCTCTCCCGCAGGTTGTGTCTCCGGGTTTCCTAAGCCTCGGAATAATCAGTGAAGATTAAAGGAATACGTTTCCCGTCTGGGAAAGGAAGGAACGATGAATCGATAGCGCGGGTCCAGGTCTGCCTGGCCGGGTGGAGAGGGGGGAAGGAAGGCGCACCTGCTGCCGGCGCGCCGGGACCGAAGCGCCCGCTCCCGATGTGTGCGGGGCGGCCGGGGCTGGATGCGGGGCCGGCCGCGGACACCCCGCGGGCCGGGGCTGGCCACGGACACCCCGCGGGCCGGGGCTGGATGCAGAGCTGGCCACGGACACCCCGCGGGCTGGCGCTGGCCACGGACACCCCGCGGGCCGGGGCTGGATGCAGAGCTGGCCACGGACACCCCGCGGGCCGGGGCTGGATGCAGAGCTGGCCACGGACACCCCGCGGGCCGGGGCTGGATGCAGAGCTGGCCGCGGACACCCCGCGGGCCGGGGCCGGACGCGGGGCTCGGGCTGAGCCGCCCCGCGCAGCCCGTGCCGCAGCCGCAGCTCCCAGGCGAACCGCGCTCCTGCCCCGTTCCCCTCGCCCCACAAAATCAGCATTGCAAATAGACGCGTTCGCTGTCAACAAACGAACACCCCCGCCCCGAGAGTCCCGCAAGGTAAGCAAAGAATCCGCGTCCTTTTTTTTTTTTTTTTTTTAGTCCAATTTTATTCTACAAATAATAAGTGTTGCACCTTTCATGAGCTATCCGAATAAAACAATAATCCCATAGGAATTACATACACTAAGAAAAAAAAAATCACATTTAAGGAAAAATGCAACATTCGACCAAATGTTCAATACTATGTTGTTGCCAAAGGATGGATGTTTTTTTTTTCTAAAATCCCAGTGTGCATTACACCATAATATACAGGATTACAAACAAAATTACAGTACAGATTGATTCCAGTTGAACCAGCGTTACATTTCAAACAGCACTTATTCTGGACTGCATTGTACATGCAATAGCTATTGTTCTAATTACGGATTAAATGGTTTGAATTTGTTTCAAGCTACCGTACTAATCGACTACAATAGGTATATAGCCCGACTTTAACAACCTGATTAGATTTCGGTTCGGATTCATAAAATGAGCATATGACAACCACGGATTGTGTGAACATGTATAAAATCATGCATTTATAGCGCCTGGAAACATTAACATCTTCAAGTTATCTTTAAAAAAAAAATAAAACAAAAAAAGAAATCCAACGAACCAAAACCACGGAATGCCAAGGGGTTCAAAGACTAAAAAGAAACAGTGCAAATTGTATGTGATAGTCAAGCAGCTTTCGATTTAAAAAGGGTGTTGGCATTTGCTTATAATCTTTATATACAAGTTTGTGCAAGTAATGTGTTGGAATGATATGTTTTAATAGAAAATAAGTCTATCGTTCTTATATCTTCTCAAGACCTAGGGGATCTGGTTCTTATTGTACGGGAGAAAGGAAAAAGTAACTGGAAAAAAAAAAAGAAAAAAAAAAAAAAAAGAAAAAAAAAAAAGAAAAAAGAGACTTGCATGGGAAAGAAATTGCCCGGATTGTGCATTTTTTTTTCTTCTTCATCTATTTGAAAAGGAAAGAAGTGCTAAGGCAACATAACTTCTCTAAGCACTTTTCTGCTGGTTTAAATTAGTTAAATCATTTTGTATAAATTAGATATAATTCTACCTTTCCAATATGTATAAAAATTGATGAAGCTGCATGGTTTAAAATAGGAAATTCACGTTATAAAAAGTCATTAAAAATTCTGTACAAAATCACAACAAAATAATTCAGCATGGGAAAGGTAACAAGTAGTAAAACGTTGGTTGAAAAATATAGATTTCATATATATTTTGTAATTGGCCCATCGCTAGTTTAAAAATTGCATAGATCCTAATTATTGCTTGTGATTTTGTTATCCCGATCAGGTAATTGACGCGATCCCAGTGCCCCTACCCCAATTTAGAGCGTCGCTCGGAGGAGCGGCAGCAAAGACAGCGGGTGAGCGGGGGGCCCGGCCGGGCTGCCCCTGTAAACAAGGCGGTGCGGGCGGCGGGGCGCGGCTCCCGGCCCTCCTCAGTCGTGGAAGATGGCGTTGAGCTGGGCGCTGAGGACGCGCTCGTGGTGCGGGTGGCCCTCGTAGGGCGCCAGCCCGTCCACCGGGATCTCGCAGCGGGAGGCGGCGGGCGGGAAGATGGCGGCGTGGGCGGGCGCGGCGGCCAGCGCGGCGGCGGCGGCGGGGTAGTGCATGGAGAAGGCGTAGCTCTTGTCGAAGTCGGCGGCCGGCTCGTGCTTGAAGGAGAAGTTGCCGTTCACGCTGAGGGGCGGGCTGAGCGGCCCGTCGAAGGCGGGGCTGGCGCCCTCCGCCAGCCCGCTCTCGAAGAAGGGCTCCAGCGCGGCGCCGTAGGCGTGCGGCGGCTTGAGGTGGAAGAGGTGGGAGCTGTCCATGGTGCCGTAGGGCGGGCTGGGCAAGCCCGGCGACTGGTAGGGGTAGGGATGCGCCGGGAAGGGCGCGCCCGCCGCCGCCGCCACGTGCGGCGGCACCTCCTGGCTCTGCTCCGGGAGGAAAGTCCGCGGGTTGAGCTGCAGGCAGCCGGCCACCAAGTTGGTGGTGGGCTGCGACAGGCCCTTGCAGAGGGTCTGCACGAAGGACACCAGGTCCGGGCTCTTGCCCGAGCGGAGGATCTCGGAGAGCGCCCAGATGTAGTTCTTGGCCAGGCGCAGGGTCTCGATCTTGGAGAGCTTCTGCGTCTTGGAGTAGCAGGGCACCACCTTGCGCAGGTTGTCCAGGGCCGCGTTCAGCCCGTGCATGCGGTTGCGCTCCCGGGCATTGGCCTTCATGCGCCGCAGCTTGAACCGCTCCATGCGCGCCTTGGTCATCTTCTTCTTCTTGGGGCCCCGCCTCTTGGGCTTCTGGTCGTCGTCTTCCTCCTCCTCCTCTTCCTCCTCCTCTTCGTCCAAGTCGTCCTCCTCGTCCTCCTCCTCTCCGTTCCGCAGCGAGTCCTCCTCGGCCTCGGCGTGCAGAGCCTCCAGGTCCTCCTCCTTCTTGTCCGCCTCGTGCTCCTCGTCCTGGGAGCTGAGGCACTCGTCCGTCCAGCTCGGGGGGCCCTGCGGCTGGGGCTCGCCCATCAGCCCGCTCTCGCTGTACGACTTGGTCATGGTGAGCCTCTGCATCGCGGAGGAGACAGAAAAGAGACGTGTCAGCACCCGGAGCAGCCACCCGCGGGGAGAAGTTGCCCGCGCTTCGCTCCCCGGTCCCACCACCCCCTCCCGAGGGAAGCCCTGGACTCCCCACCGTGCCAGGGCAAACTTTTAATTGTCTACGCGTTTCTGCCTTGTAATTAAGTTGACATATGTTCAGATACCATTATGTAACTCGCCGATATTAGCGGGGAATATAAGTAGATTATGCGTGTGGAAGGCAGCCCGAGCGGCACGACGCAAGTGGACCAAGCGAGTGGGTTGGTTTGTTTTGTTTCGGAAAAAAAAAATTCTCAAACATTTTTACCGAATAGGGGAAGGCGGACACAAGGCACCTGCAGGGACGGATGGCTCCTGTGACTACCGTCCCCGCCGCTCTCCGCGGCTCCCCCTTGCCGCTTCCTTGCGTGGGGCTTGTGCCGCCCCAGCGGGCACCCAGCACCTGCTCCCCGGTCCCGCCTTCGTCCCCAGGACCGTCACTGGGTGCCCGCGGCGGGGCTGCGCACCCTGCCCGCGGTAACAGGTGCGGCATTGGCCCCGGCTCCCCGGCTCCGCCGTCTCTCTGTTGCAAACGAGCATCGCTCCCCCCGGTCCCCGCGGGGACCTTTCGTGTGGGGCTGCGACCGCCCCCCGGTAGCGTCGGGCACACCGGGAAGAAACAATGCCGCACGCCCGCCGAGGCGCAGCCTGCGCTGGGACCGTGGCGATCGCGCTCCGCGGAGGAAAGGGAGCCGAAAGTTCGGAGGTGCATCGGTGGAAGCACATCAGCATATGTGATGCGCGTCTGTATAAGCGGACGCACAGATACATATTTATATTTGTGTATGGACGCATATACACATTTACATATATATGTACACACATATGTATGTGTGCCTGTATGGATGGATACAGGTGCGCCCGCTCACACCCGCAGGAACGACCGCAAGTGACAATAAACCTGCGGCCGTTCCGGCAGAGGCAGATCCCGTCCGCCCCGACCTCGCAGGGTGCTCTCCCACCCCGGCAGCCGCCGCGAGCCCTTTTTCCGGGGTAAAACACGGTTTCCCGTTACCTCCGTTGCTCAGCCTCTCCTGCGCGGTGACGGTCTCATAACCCCGGCACAGCTCTCCGTGCGAGGGCGCCGCGCGTGTGAATGTGCGTGCGCGGTGTTTTTTTTGCCGAGGTTGCCCAGCGCCGGGCTCCCCCCGTTATATAGCGGGACGGAGGATGCGCGGCGGGGGCCGGCACCGGGACCCGGGCCCCGCCGGCCGCCGCGCCCCGCGCGCCTGCGCCCCGCCCCGCGCCCCGCCCCGCCCGGTGGCACGCGCCATATGGCCGCGCACGTCAGGCGCGCGGCGCCCCCCCCACGTGACGCGCCTTATTTGTATGCGGCCGCGCGCCCGCCCGCGGAGCCGCCACGCCCGCGCTGACCCGCGGGCCGCGCCATCTGTCACCGCCCGGCCGCCCGCACACCGCCGCGCACCGCCGCACACCGCTCAGCACCGCTCAGCACCGCTCAGCGCACCGCTCAGCACCGCTCACACACCGCTCACACACCGCTCACCACCGCTGCACCGCTCACACACCGCCGCACACCGCTCACACACCGCCACACACCGCTCACACCGCTCAGCACACCGCTCCCACACCGCTCAGCACCGCTCACACACCGCCGCACCGCTCACACACCGCCGCACACCGCTCACACACCGCCGCACACCGCTCCGCACCGCGCCCAGCGCCCGCCCGCCGCGCCGCATTGTTCCCATTGTTCTGGGGGGAGGGTCCCCGCCGCCCCCCCGTCCATCTCCTAACGGGCGCCGCTGACCCCCGGTGATTCCCTGTCACGGTCCCTGCCGCTCTCGCCCCCTCTCTTTCCCCGCTTTTCGCGGTGCTGGGGAAAACGGGCGTCCCGGCGCTGCTGTGACACAAGCACACACACGGCTCCCGGTCTGTCCCAAAGCCCGGTGGGAATACTGCCGGTTAACGGGAAGTTTGGAGGAAAGACGCCGAGCGGGGTGGTTTTGGAGTCCTTAAACGCCTCGGCGGAGTTTGCAAAGGCCGCTGAACCTTAGGGATGCTCTTTAAGGAGGGACATAGCCCCCTCGCATGATAGCTGTGCTACCGCCCCTCATTATCCGGATATTTGTTCAATAAAATAAAATTATTTTCGCCTCTTGAGGCTTTAAATGCGAAACAAATAATTCCGCCCTAAGGAGATGGATTTGGAAAATAATTTTCCAGGTCGGGTTGTTCCTAAAATGTTTCTCTCCTGTTGGTGACCTACATAGCCCGAGGCCGGCGGGGCAGCAGGAGGGGACTCCGGGGATGTTCTCGGTAATCGAACACGGAGGGCAACCGGCTACTTTTTGTTATTTCAGAGCTGGCCGGTTCTCCGCGGGCAGCGAGGGCCAGCAGCGCGGTGTGTTCCAGGTCCGGCGGTGGGGCTGGAGCGGGGCACCCGCGGGTCACCGGCGGCTGCGGCCCTTCGCGGGGCACGGAGGGGAGAAAAGCACCGGCCCCGAGCCGCTGATGGATAGCCCCTGCCCGTGGCGAGCCTTCTCTGGGCACAGAGGTGCCCTTGGGCCAGGGTCCGGGAGCGTGCCCGTGCCCGGGGCGGCTGGGCCGGGCCAGCGGCCCCCGAGAGATCGCGACCCCATTAACGGGAGCTGCCGGGGCAGCCGCGCTGCCGGAACGGGCGCGTTTTGGGGGCGGAGAGGCTCGAACCGGTTTGGAGAGCGCAGGAGAGAGATGGGTCCGGTCCAGCCCTGTCTTGGGTGCTGGAAAATGTCCCTTTGAATGGGACTGTCTGTGAATACACCCGGGAATGTGGGGCTCTGGGAAACACTAGGAAAAAATATTGGGAGGAGGGCACTGGCAGAAAACTGGATCTCGGGAAGCGGTGAGAGCTTTGGGGTGCTTCTGGGTGTGATCAACACAGTCATCTTCCCTAGGAGCAAAATAAAATCAACACGTTGTCGACTGGCAGGTAACTAGAGAGACAAATAAAGGAGCAGGCAGTCGGACAGAGGGGTTTAAACCCACTGAGCCCGGCTCGTTCCGTCCCAGTGGGTTGTGGCGAGGGGACACGCGTGAATAGCCGGGCCGACAGGTCCGAGGCGCTGCTCCGTGCCGCCCGTCGGGGCCGGGGCCGGGGCCGGGCTCGGGGCTCTCTGCCGCTCCGCCTTCATCCTTCCCGCTGCTTCGGCCCTGCTGCTTCTCCCGGTCTCCCAGGCAGTCGGCTCTGCCTCCCCTACTCGGGCCGTCCCCTGGCTCAACGGCTCCAGTTTCCCACCTTCCCTGTTTCTCCTCTTCCCCCCGCCGCTTGATTTTATTGCTCCAAGCGTGTCTTTTTTTTTTCTCTCTGACCTACAGACTCCTCCTTCTCCATCTGGCTTCTAATTCGGCTTCTGTTTATTTTTCCTCCCGAATCCTTTGGTTTTCTTTCCCCTCTCTATTTTTTAAAATTATATTTCAAATTTTTCCTTTTGCCTTTCCTTTCCCCTGTCTTTTTAATTTCTCTTTTTCCCCTTTACTTTTATTTTCTTTTCCTTTTCTTTTTCCTCGCTGCCCTCCCTCCCTCGCCCCCTTCCCGCCCCCTCCCCTCCTCCCGCGGCGCGGCACGCGAACCGCACGCGTCCCAACAAAGCTGCGCCGGCCGGGCCGCCCCCGCTCCCGCCCCAGCTGCTGCCCCGGCCCTGGCGGGGGGCGGGAGCGCTCCCGGGGCCGCCTGGGGCCCGCCGCGGCTGCGGCCAGCGCGGCCCCTCCGCGGGTGGCCGCTGGGGCCGAGCCCCGTCCCAGCCGGGCGGGAGGGGGGCTTCTTGCGGGGGCAGCGGCGCTGTGGAAACGCCTTGCAGTTGTCCGGAGCGCGAAATCCGCTCCCGATGAAATCTCTTGGGTTTGCGGCATTATCTTAATTAAGATAATTGATTCATATTGCACCTGCGAGAGTGCGGGGAAAAGATGCCTCCCCAAATAGCTTGGAGCTATTGGAGAGAGGAAGCCGCGCTTATAATTGAGCGAGTGATTTACTGCCCGGGCTCTCTCCTTTCGCTGCCAGGTTTCCCGTTCTCTCCTCTCCAGAGAGGTGCTCACACAACACGCGAGGGTTATCCTGAACCAAAACAGAGAAGGGAAAGCGTCTCTCCCCGCTGTCTGTCCTGTCCCTCCGTCCCAGCGCACCGCACCGTGGGGTCGGGCTCGGGAAGGGCGGCTTGTGCTTGCCCGCGGTGCTCCCCGCTCGCCCACTCACAGCTGCGGGCACAGGAGGGGACGGGAGGAGAGCGCAGCCCCTCCGCCCGGGTGGCTCCGGGCTGTGGCAGCCTGCTCCGGTGCGTGGCTCGGCAATCTCCGCCGGAGAACAACGCTCCGAGCCGCCGCTCCGGTACCGGTTCGGTGCGGGGCGAGACTGCTCTGCGCTTCGCAGCGTCTCTCTAGGATACAATGTGCATCTGGGCTCGAAAATTGGTACGGCTCGTTAAGGTGCCTTCTCCGCTCTTTCCCCCCTTAAAACTCGGTGTATTAATTTTATTGAGCCTTTCCCCGCTAGATAAATGCTGTTGTTACTTTAATTCTATAAATGTAAACTTCTATTTAGTTAATGGAAAATACATCACCACCAAGGTTTAATTATCAGCTTTTAAAATTACTCTTTTAGTCAAGTGCACACAATTATGAAATCACAATAGATTTAAAATATAATTCAAATTGATTAAAAAAAAAAAACAAATCAGAGAAGTACGTACCATTAAAGCAAATGTCTAAATTGTATTGGTAGGCTGGCTACCGCCTGAGCTACCGTTTAAATAGCGTCAGCAGTCTTTGCTATCGGTGTCAAACCACCTCTGTTATTAGGAAAAAGGATTCTTATCAGAAGGGATTTAGATGCTGTTGTAACTGCAAAATCTAATTATTTTTGATCCAGGCATTTACCCCCAGAGTCCCACCTTGTTTAAATAAAGTGTTTTCTTTCCTCTTGAACAAATGCATTTCCATTTGAATTAAATATTGATAATTTGACCTTTTAGTTCCTTTAACTAATCAAAAGGAAAAAAAAATTCCAAATGTAGATCCTAGTGCCTTGCCCTAGTGGGTCTTTCCGCTTGAATAGACACTGAGATTAAATGAGTCAAACTTCCTCTTTCATTGCACTCTCTTTGCACTAATTGCTTATGCAAAAATGCAGATTTGTATTAATTAGTAACTCCACTGATTAGTTCGGTGGTATTTTCACGTAATAAATCATGCTGCAGACACGATTTTTGGCACATCCCCAGTAGTGGCTCAGGATGCAATAAGTTTTCCATATTAAATAAAATCTTAGCCTAAATCTACCTTTTCGTTGCAGGTACACTGTGTACCACCTGCTGTACGCACCTGCTACGGGAAATTGCCTTCTGTCCCTGGCAAGCCTCTTTCCTTGATAATGCACTCCTCTTCACAGGGTGTAGACTTTAAAATGGGACACATGAATCAAAGAAGGAGAGAAATCTGATGTTATTTTTAACCCTTTCGAATGAATAAAGCTCGTTTTTAAGGGGATGAAAGATACATGTATCTATGTAAGATACATGTAACTCTACACCAATGTAGAATTGTTTTCCTTTTCTTTCCTATGCCCAGCCACATTATCTCCTTTTACACCATTCACTGTGTGCCCAAATTATCAAATCCAAGCCCATTTTTATTTTGTACAATTATTTATCTTTCCTTGAGCTGCAGAGGCTGAACTTCTACAAGCACCACACTTGTTAACTGGAGCTCACATCTCAGTTGGATGTGAGGCCTCAGCAGCAGCAGGACTCCACAGCATCTCCAATGGTATCTGCACGGTACCAATCCCATCCCCTCTTGCTTGTATTGTGAAACCTCTATAAAAGTCTCTCTACATCACACACAGGCTGATGCACAACCTCCAGCAGCTGAGATCTCCGTGTGAAAAACCTTTCCCAATTCTTTCTAAAATCATCCTAGATATAACCCTTCTCCTGGTTCCCTCAGGCTGAGTGGTTTATACTTCACACCGTGTCCTCCAGAAAGGCTGCACAAGGCAGTGCTGTGATATTTACAACAAATAATGTCAATTGGTGCAGTGCTTGTTAAAAAGAATACGAGGCTCTAAAGGAATATAAAAGATGATGACACTGGTGTAATTTCCTAACAGATGATACTTTCAAGGGCAGACCCTGACCAGTCTTTGCCTCTTTTCTCTAAAACTCTCTAAGCAGGACTGTTGCCACAAACACACTTGCAGGATCTGGCCTTTGGCCTCAGTCTAAGCAGTGCAATGGGGTGGAAGAGCATCAAACACAGGTGCCAGCAGATTATCCAAAGCTTTCCTGAGATTAAAATCTTGTCTCAATATGAGTTATTGCATATTCTCTAAATAGAAATCTCCTTAGTGGTGGCTTTAAAAGGTCTGCTTTTTTTTCCTCTGAGAGAAAATAGCAGTTGAACCCCAGGCTGTGCACATAAAAGCTTAAGGGTTTGTTCCCTATGGCCATCCAATCTGAACATTTTACCAACATTATGCACTTCCTAGAAAAGATATTGCTTCTGTTAGTGTTCCTTTATAGAAGAAAGTTAAAGCCAAAACTCTCTTAAAGGGGTTATACACAAAAATGGTCCTGATTAATCTCAGAACATGGTTACTTGTTTAAGCAATAACCTGAGAACAAAACAAGAAAGATTAAAACAATGATCCACAGGGATGGAAAAAGAGATTCAAATAATCATTAAATCTTATTACATAATGCGGCTTTGTTTTTACCTCTTGGAGTGAGTTCACACCTGGATCTGTGCTCTAAGTGCTCCACAGTGAGCTGGGCATGATGGAGAGTCATTTACCATCACAGTGCAGGGTAACCTCTACAGCTGTACAACAGAAATAATCAACTGAAACTCTTGCTAAGAATTTCGAGTGCATATGAGGATATTCTTAGTTATACACATCACCACATTTTAAGAGACTGCCTTCCTCTGCCGTTCCTGTCACCGTTCCCTTTTTACCCCCATGATTATCACTGTCAGCTCACAGCATTGTGCCAAGTGCCTAAGAGTGTGTGTCATCACTTGTGACTGCTTTTCAGAGATGCTCCTGGGACAGTAACTATCCCAGCTGTGTGTGTGATTATCCCAAATCTACACTGACATGATGTGCTCTTTCTCTGTCTATTGAGGGGGTCTCATCCTCTAATCCACAAAGGACAGGATACGCATTAAATAGCACATTTTTTTACCTTCTTTCACTGAAAAGATACACTTGAAACGTGGTGTCTTGTCATCCAAAAAAAGTATTTTTGTTCTTATATCACTTCCTGCAGAGTGTGATTTTATTGCCCTCCATCAGCTGGGGGCAATCTTCAAATTCAGCTACAGGTGGTATGGATATATCAAGGCTCTAGGGCTGAAACCAAGCACAACATAGACATAAATATACTGTGTTCTAAGGACTTTCCAAGACAATTGTCCATGAGGATCAAAAATATGTCCAAACCCCAAAATATTTTATTGTAAGTTCTTGTGCAAAATTAACTTTCTGTGATCTTTCAGTTGGGAAGATGCAAGCCTTGTTGAGGTGCTCAGTGTCAGAGAACAGGTGGCTGTGACTCTAAGTGATTGTGGGAGCAGTGTGGACAAGCCTGAAAAAAGCAGTAGATGAGGAATGATCTCCCCACTGTAGCCTGCAAGGTGCCTTTTGGCTTGCTCTAGTGGAGTTATGGCATGAGCAGCCAGCTAAGGATGTTCTGGCTGGAGTAATCTTGCAGAGAGACATCCTAAATTCTGAGCTTTAGTCCACAGCTCTAGGTGGGAGTATTTCTGAGGTGCTGGGTCTGAAGTTCTGTGCCACAATGCACACTCACTTCTCTCATGTACCAGGTAAATCTTTCCTATTAATTTGTGATGACTCTTGACCAGGAAAACATTTTTCTTTGCTAGTCATCTTCTGAGCCCAGAGGAAAGTATGTCTTGAGAACCTGTAGCTCTCTCATCTGGCTTAGTCCTTCTGTCAGAGTTTTTTACTCAGTGCTGAACCTTTGCTTGGTTTATGTGGATTCCCTGGAGAGGAGGAGCATGCTTGCAAATCACTGTTTTCCCTACAACTGAGCTCCAGTTACATGCCACTATGATAATATAAATATTTACTCATTTTGTCCCTCTTCACCCCTGCAAGTGGATAAGAGCATCTGGCCCTTTGTTAGAAGTTTATTGTCAGTTTGCTAGAACATCCAGTTGTTTATGTTCACTTGAACAAGAGCACATAAATAACCCTTGTCTCCACTGCTTTGTAGAGTGGAATCATAGTTGAAAGGGAGTGTTAAACCTCTCCTTCCAACAGGAGTGGAGACCTCTCACCTGGTCATTCTTCAGGTGGCTTGCAGATCTGTAGTTGACAATTTCACATGTGAAGCCATGGAGAAGAAATATATGATTTTTTTTTTCCGTATATTTATCCTCTGACTTCATGCTGTGGTATTTACAAAATCTTTTTGGCAACACAAAAAACCCTAAAAACCAATGACAAGGCAATGGAGAATGAGATCTAGCACTTCTTAAACTGACTGTAAAAAAAACACTGGTGAAAGCAGAAATACAGACTATAACATTAAGATGTATTTTTTAAAGATCTGTTTCAAACTGTCATCTGTAGTTCTTCTATATTCATGTCATCTCTAGATAGACTGATGCTTTGTAAAATTATCAGTAAAGAGAATGACTACATATTCTTTCCACAATTAATTTAAATGTTACAGTTGTCCAGGATTGAAAAGCAACTGTCAGCAGGGTTGTTTGTTTTTGTTTGGTTTTCTTTTAAACTGGGGTCAAGGTTCACAACAGCAAGAATCTCTACCTCTGATAGATCAATATTTCTAAAATGATTTATTATTGAAAGGGTTGGCAATTCCATTTGGTGTCAGGCATACGCTCAAGTGTAATTTATAATCCATTTCTTCTACTGTAGATCCACAAGTAGTTATAAGTTTCTTGGATGACCTCGATTTCAAATTTTCTGTTGAAAGTTTGGGGCAGCTCATTCAGTATGCTGGGAGCTGTGAAGGGGAAGGAGCAGTAGTGAGGAGTCAGCCTGGCCAATGTTTGGCAGCACTGTTGTATTCTCACCCTTGGATTAAGGACTGGGAAAATGAGCCCGAGTGTGACAATGCAGGTGCATGTAGCACTTGAGGGCTCAGTAAAAGCCATGTGGTTACTGCAGGGCATTGTGTCACCGTGTGTCACAGGTGATGCTGTTCAGGGTGGGAAGGCTCACTCCCTCTGCCTGCTTTCCTATTTCCCTCTTCCCTTTGCTCTTGTTCATGTAATCTGCCCCATCCTCTGATACAGATCTGGAGTTTGTGAGACTCAGTTTAGAAAACTCTTTTTTCACTGTGCTATTATATTTACGATATTTTTGTCCTTTCCTCATTTTTAGCTTTGTAGCAATGGCAGAAGGGAAGTCCTGAGATGTCTTCAGTGAAGCTGAAATCTCCCTGGATGGCTTAAACCCATGTCACCCTACCCATTGCACTGTCCATCTGCAACAGGTTTTCTTCTCACTCCAAGTTAACCCCAGAGTGTTCCCTGTGCTCATTCACCCTGAAGAAGAGACACACAGTCCTGCTTAGATCTACATTTTCAGTTTGAAGAGATGGCAGCTTTCGTTTATCTGGCCAATAGAATTGTTTTAGTCAGCAATCAAACTAAGAAGGAGATATCCAGCCAAGCACTGATGTTCTTTAAGACCAGGTTGAAGGGAATTCTGTAAAAAGATTCACACCAATATTTGGTAAAAAAACAGACAAGAGTCTGTATCAGGCTCAGAGAAGGAGACATTCAGTGTCCATCACTAGTGGTACAGGAATTAATGCACCAACCATCAGAAGCTTGCTTCTAACCACCTTAATGGTAACATTTATTTGATTTAAAAAATTCTAATTTTCTATGAATCCCTTTTACAAAGGATTGAAATTGTTAAATAGGCTTTATGCTAAAGTTAACTTAAGCAAGGCTTTGCTTTGCTTTGTATCCAGTTAAGTGCAACAGAACATATCTTCATTTCTTTGCATTGAGTTGCAAATCAGAGATAATGTTCTAGACCATTATGGTGAGATAGTTTACAAAAGACTGAAAACAAGCCTTCAGTGACATACAGACATTAGAACATTAAAGGAAGCAAAAAGTAACCGATCAGATATTTTGCTTCACACCAGCAACAGAGAAGAAATGGAGCACCTGCACGAAGTTCATTTGTGTGTGCTAGTGCCGGGCTGGAGAGATGGATGGCCATGGGGGCAGTGCTGTGCAGATGAGTGGGAGGAGTGGGGGAGGACGTGAAACGAGGTAACTTGGAGCCATTTCTGAGCTCATTTGCCTCCTGCATATCCAATCAACTTCTGAAATAAATTAGAGGAGTTGAAGAATGTCTCCAACTTATACCAGCTGCCAGTTGCCTCGCACAATTAAAACGTGCAGAGAGGTGCTGCTGTGCTCCACGGTCTGCAGGGCCGTGGAAGCTCTCAGCAGTTTCTGGTGCATCCTCAACAGGCCCCTCTGCTTGTCATCCAGGACCATGCCATGGTCACACAGCAGCAGGATTCTGTCTGTCGGTGCTCTGTCCTGCTCTGGAATTGCAGTAATGTCTCAGCACTAATTTCTTTTTCTCCACCTCTGTCCTCAGTCCAGCTCAGAACATATATAATTGAAGATGGCACAGAGGGGTTGCTGTAAAGTAGCAATAAAGTGATGATAATGACATTGACTCTCTTTCACAAAAATTGTGTAGGTTTTGTGGCAGAGAAGATGGGGATGTCCTTTTATTGTATACTCAATAGAGCAAATATTAATTAGATGATGAAAATAAGAAAGCTAAACTGCCTCAAAAAAACCTATCTTCACATCTGCGTTTATTTGATAAAAACAACATTCTCACATATCCTAGACAAGAAGCAGGAATGCTCTATGTGCTCCATTTATTTCTGTACAAGTAAATTCATATATATGTATATATTGTATGTACTGAAGGATTACAAAGCATGGTACAAATTATACAATTCAGACGCAGAAAAAAATCAACTATCTGCCATTAGACTGTGTCATTCTGTTTAATAAGTTGGCAGAAACAAATCCCTATATTGGCATTTCCTCTTCTGGACCCTGCACAAGGGTGTTCCTGCAGATCGTGCCCACCAGGAGATGGCACTGAAGAACCTGTCCTCCAGACAGACCCGAGAAGGCAGAAATCACAGATTCACAAACCGGGTCTGTGCCTGTCAACGCAAAACAATTCAAAAGGTAGCTCTCCCCGGTAGTATTTGCTCTTAGGAAGGACTTAAGGCTTGGTGGTTTTTAATTTTGTTCTCAAACGATGAAGAAGAGGCTAAAAGGTGAGCAACCACAGTACCTAGTGAGTGCCATCTGGGTTTGCCTAGCGAAGCACATTGATGTTTTCTCAAGCAAGTCCTCTTATCAATCTACAACAATGATAAGCTTTCAAATACAAGATCTTAGGAGCAAAAAGGGGCTTTCTCATATAATTATTATTTATAACACCTGTTTTCTGAATGAACAATCAAGTTATTTTGAATAGAACTAATTCTGACTGATAACAAGCAACTTCAGCAACTTCATGTGGAAACACATTTTTTCAAATTTTGATTAAAAATGTAAAGGATTTTCTAATGACATGAACATTTCCACCTTTTATATACTTATCTGGTATACACTAAATCTTTCTTTGGCTTCTTGAAAAATTTCAGTAAATTCATACTCCTGTCTTAAAATGCAAACGGTTCTTTCAGATAGGTTGGTACTGAATGACAGCTGAAGGGATGTAAATCTTTCAGCTTTAGCAGCAGAGACATGAGAAGAAATTAAGCATATATAATATTTTTGGGAGAAAGTCTAGTCACTTAAGAGAACGTAGAGATTACAAGATGGAAACTTGCTCACATCTCTTTCTCTCCAATAGCTGTTACTTCTCATGAAGATTGATGAAAATGTCTTCAACGTGATCTAAATGGCACTTACGCCTCAGGGTTCACTTCGTGTCTTTTGATGCGTCCCTGATCAGGCTTTGTTTTGGGAGGTGTGATGGTATAGGACCATTAACCGTTACCAGTAAGTGCTAATGTTAATTACATTAAGCACAATCCTCCAGTTGGTCCATCTGTTACTCATTTTTTATGTGCTACCTATTATTGTTTGGGGCTTTCTCTGTGCTCCAGGAAGATATCTTCTAGTTTTCCTCTTGGCTTTATTTAAAACATGTTAATTTATGTATGCCTCATTGAAATACTTAAACACATTTCAAATTTAGCTTTCATTTTAGAGTAATTTTTAAAATTTTTGCGTGTGGCTTTAGTATTTTAGTTATGGTGTTGCACCTGAATGTTTAGCTTAGTAAACCACTTCGGCATCTTGTATTTCATATAGTGTGCGTCTTGAAAATTATAAATGTCGTAACTTTTTATGAATTTGGGCTGTTTTCCTCACATTCCAATATCACAGTTTGTTTCTTTTCTACCATTGTGTGCAGATTGCATTGGTTTGCTGTATTTCCCCTTATTTTTCGGGTAACTCTTTACTGAAATTTGTATTTTCGGTATTATTTACTTGCTGTTTTACTTCTTGTCGCACTCAGCTGTGCCGCTGGCTGAAGACGCAGGGACAGGGACAGGGACCAGGGACAGGGACAGGCTGCCGATCTATAGCTCTCGGCCCGCAGCGCTTCGTGCACCGCAGCTAATTACTGCAAAGTCATAAACCAACATAAAGCGGTCAGGTTAGGATTTAGATAATTGCAGTGGGTTTAAACTGGGGCTCCTGCTGCAGCCGCAGCCCGGGAGAGATGCGGAGCAGGGCAGGGATGGGAGAGGAGCCGGGAGAGAGACGGGAGAGAGCCGGGAGAGGGACAGGAAAGGAGCCGGGAGAGGAGCCGGGAGAGGGACGGGAAAGGAGCCGGGAGAGGAGCCGGGAGAGGGACGGGAAAGGAGCCCGGAGAGGAGCCGGGAGAGGGACGGGAAAGAGCCGAGGCAGTAGCGGGCGAGAAGTCAGGATAGGAGCGAGAGGGGAGCCGGGGCAGCAGAGAGCGAGGAGCCAGGGCTAGGACGGGAGAGGAGCCGGGAGAGGGATGGGAATGGAGCCGGGGCAGGGACGGGAAAGGAGCAGGGACAGGGACGGGTGAGGAGCCAGGGTGGGAGCGGAAGAGGAGCAGGAACAGGGACCGGGATAGGGACGGGAGCGGAGCCGGGGCAAGGACGGGAGAGGAGCAGGGACAGGGATGTGACAGGAGCCGGAGCAGCAGCGGGAGAGGAGCCGGGGCAGGGACGGGAGAGGAGCAGGGACAGGGACAGGGACAGGGACAGGGACAGGGACAGGGACAGGGACAGGGACAGGGACAGGGACGGGAGCGGAGCCGGGACAGCGAAAGGGACGAGAGAGGAGCAGGGACAGGGATGTGACCGGTGCCGGAGCAGCAGCGGGAGAGGAGCCGGGGCAGGGACGGGAGTGGAGCAGGGACAGGGACAGGGACGGGAGCGGAGCCGGAGCAGTAGCTGGAGGGGAGCAGGGACAGGGATGTGACAGAGCAGGGACGGGGATGTGACAGGAGCCGGAGCAGCAGCGGGAGCGGAGCAGGGACAGGGATGTGACAGAGCAGGGACAGGGATGTGACAGAGCAGGGACAGGGGTGTGACAGGAGCCGGAGCAGCAGCGGGCTCTCAGCTCCCCCTCCCGGGCAGGGGCACTCGCCGCCCCGGGCAGGCTCCTCCGACCTTCCCCCTCCGCCTTGGCATCTCTCAGCCCTGCCCTGACAGCCAGCTCACCGCCTCGAGCCTGCACCACGACACAGAAAATCCCAATAACTGGGGTTCGGACCTGGAAATCTGAGCACGGAGAGAACTGGAAAACTCAAGTTTGGAGCAGGGGGTTCTTTTCCCTCCCATGCTCAGCAACTTTCTTGGAGTTAAGCAGGAAAGTGGCCCTGAGAACCACTTTATTTGTAAAACTTGAGATTACATAAAACAGAAGGAGGGCTTGAGGTTAAGATTCAGTTTAGGATCTGGGGAAACAAGTGTTGCAGCAGCAAGGTTTCTGCTGGATTTGCAGTGCCACGGGATTTATATATATCCCTGTGTGAATGTCTTGTCAACTATCCACAGGTGTTTGGGCACCTGTAGTCTGACAGTTTCAGGTTTTGGAAAATTTATTTTGGAGACATCTTACCGGTTATATGTAAGGTGAGGCTGCCTGAGGTAAGGGGAAAATAGGTCTGGAAACATGGAGTGTCTCATTCAAACTACCTGAGCAGCAGGGCAGTTCAGGACAAGTTCTGGAAAATCAGATCTCAGCAGCAGTTTCCTGTGGTCACTTGAGATGTCCTTCCAAACTGTCACATATGAAAATAGTTGAAAACCTTTTTTTTCTTAATTTCTGCTTAAGTCTTGTATTCCCTCTTATGGGCTTACAGTTACAGATAGAATTAGGGGGACATGAAATACTGACAGGAACATTTCTTTCTCCAATCTGTAGGATACTCTGAGGCAAGTTCAAGGCTGGTTTGAGTGTTGTATTTCTATTTAGCAGGAATTGTAGGTAATCTTGAGCTTTCTAGAAGTCCAAGAGTAAGTGAAGCACAGGGAGTTAGGACAGTAGTGTTCAGAGATGGATCTCTCCTGCAATGTTTGGCAAAGTTGGATGAGATCATTGGGGACTGGCCTCATGAATCTGGTGCTTTATTCTTAATTTTCAGTCTCTGCATTTGTGAATGCTTTAGAGGAGTATGAGACAACTAGGACTGCAGGATCAGGTTCATGTATTCTTGCAAGATATCTTCAGAGAGGAGAAAGAGCTGGTACAAAATGATTGTTTCACCTGAAATTTTGGACAGCTCTCCTGGGAGTTACATGTCGTCAATATCCGTTTTTGGGTAGCCATACAAATAAATACCAAGCTGAAGGCAGGAGAAAATAATATGGTATTTTTATTTACACAGGGCTAGTATAGATAGATGTGATATAGATATATGTATGTGTAGATATATGTGATAGATGTGATATACTTCAAAGCAGCCATGAGTTTCTGGGGTTTGGTAAGGGCTAGTGTTAAGGTTTGAAATTCTGCAGGAGCAAGCTAATACTTACAGGTTACTTTCAGCAGGTTATTAGATGATGCCTGTTGCAGCTGGCTTGGGATCTGTAATTGTGGATTTAAAGAGCTTAGTTTTTCGGGCAGCAGGTGGTGCTTGGTGACCACGATGCTGGCAGAGCTGTAGGACCGTTCACTGGGACACTGCTGCACGCTGCCCCTTCCCCACTGAGGGCTCTCTGCAGGACTGATGTCACTACAGGTGCTTGTGCCTGTGCAAATCACCAAGAAAACTGGCCTTTGTTGGAGGAGGGAACGTGAATGGGGTTGCATTTGAAGCAAATTACGATCAGGGTGATTATGATAAGGAATATCAGAAGTTAAAGGAGACAACTCTACTCCCTGCCTCACACAGCCTGGAAGCTGCTGAGACATCCACTCCTGAACCTGTCTCTGAAAAACAGGACAGGGAATCCACATCCAGAAAGCACACACACAAAGATCTGCAGGTGCTGGTGATTTCCAGGCTCCTGTGGGCATCCATGGGGTGGACACCCCAAGAAAAGTGCTGACTACAGTGGTTTCCAGCTCATCTTTCTTTGCCACAGCATTTTGAGATGGAATTTTGCCCTCAATCTTCTCCTTTCCATTCCCATGATCATGTTTTCACACTTGCACAAGAGACTAGGTAGACTATGTTTCAGAAGGTGACATAATTAATGGGAAGGACAGAGATGTCCTCCTGTGGCAGGCAGAGCAGTCCCCAGCCCAGCACAGGCTGGGAAGCCGTGGTAACATGATGCTCTGCCTTCTCCCACTCTGCCAAGTAGGAGATGCTCAGCAGGGGAGTGTGCAGGACTGGCACTGGCATGAACAGCAGCAGGCATGAAGCTGCAGCCAGGCAAGACAAATTAAGAAATTAAAATCACAAAAAAATACAGTGTTTTACTGTCAAAATGTGCCATGGAAATAGATGGGTTGTGACAGTTTCTTTGTTTTAGCTGGAAGGACTGTCTCTTCATTCCTGCTGAAGATTTTAATTTCATATCAACCAGAAAAGCCAGCTCAAAGGAGCAAAAGGATACTTCTTTGGTTTATCTGGGTAGTCTGTAAAGGCACTTCAGATAAATGCTAGCAGAAAGGGACTGAGAATCTAACAATGCTTGGGAAAAAAAAAAAAAAAAAAAAAAAAGAAAAAAAAGAAGGCATCAGTCATATTTTTCTTACTACCCCCTGAAAAATAAAAGCAGTGGTGTCACAGGTATGCAGAGCCTGACAGCTGTTGACAAGGCAGAGGCAGGTACCTCTCTGTTGGAGCTCCACTGGCCATGCTCCATGTCCTGTGACCCAGAGCCCTGAGGGACCCCCCTGACATGTCAGCCTGTGGCCAGGGGACGTGATGCTCGACAAGCAGCTGCACTCCAGTTCTCACACAGGAAAGGAGTTACACCTACAAATCTGTCTCTGATGCACGGTTAATGACATAACACTCCCAGAAAAGAGAAATATTCTCTCTGAAGTGGCCTCGTTGGCAGTTGCCATGTGCTGTGTCTGTCCCTGTAACACGAGGCAGATCCTCACCAATCACACACTGCAGCATATGGCAGCAGCTGAGTACTTGGGGCTGTGCTTGTGAGTGTGTAGTTAACAAACACAAACCCATTTAAGTTGTTGAGAAGGTTAGCATCCAAATTTCTATTCAAATTATCCCTTGTTAATTGGAAATGTATTTTTTTTCTGGAAATATTAATGTTGCCTTGGCAGAACACAATGGATCTGGGCACTTGGAAGAAGGCTTACAGCTTCTGTTGACACTGAAAATTTTCAAAACTGATTTTCAAAAATTTTCAAAATTAAACTGTTTTCATTTAGATGCCAGCAAACTGGTTTTTTGAATGTTTTCTCCTGCAATTCCTGTAGAAATCAGGTATTTTCCCAATGTGTGATGTTTTCAATGCTGACACTTGGTGGTGCTGCAGTTAACAGGTTCATATTTTTCTGCTGCTGTTTCTCTGCTGTGGCTGGTTTCCTCCTCTCCTCCATTTGCAGATGTGCTTAGGCCATTGAAGTCCCAGAGAAAAAGCTTTATTCATATTTCTGAGGGACTATGACCAGTTTGACAGCAGTTCTTAAGTTAATAATAAGAATTGGAACAGCAGCAGCAACAACAACACAGTTGCCTTCATGGTGCAGTTTCCTTTCAAAATGCACGAGCATCATTCAAGTGAAGAAGTGCAAATACAGACAAGGTCCAGTAATTATAAGTATCAGAAATTATAAGTATCAGCACACAGGGGAAGCTCCAAAAAAGGACCTGGAGAGACCATGGAGTGCATCCTCTTCATGAAGGACAAGGATAGCTGGAGGTCTGCCCCTTTCAGTGGAACACCAGTGCAGGCTTTCTGGGAATGCCTGCAATGCCTTGGTGTGTTTTACATGCCCATTCCCACACAGGATCCTGGCCTAAGTAAAGAGGGAGGGCAGGCACGTGGCATTGGGGTGCTTCAATCTGACAAAGATTACTTGTTTAAGTGTAGAATCTTAGTATTAATGCAAGAAACAATCAAGATATGTTGTTGTAATTAAATTGAATCTGTTCTTTCCTCCCTGAAGATTTCCCTTTCAATCTAATCTATTATTTGGTTGGTTAATCAGTATTAAAGACCTAAAGAAATGGTGGCTCACACATGATAAGCATGACCCAGAGCCTGACTGCTATTACAGGCTTCCTGGGAAATGCTCAGGTTTCAGGCTCCAAAAACAATGCTGTACCTGACAAGTTGCAGTGAACACACACACACATGGAAGAAACAAAGTTCAGGAGCACAATGAATGTGCTCCTGCTGAAACAACAGAGGCACTAAGCTGATGTGGAAAAATTGTCTCCTTAGGCAGGAAAACATGTCCTTACGTGGTGGTGAAAACCTCAAAACATACAGTAGGATCAGTTTTGGACATATTTTAATGCTTTTTAATATGTGAGTTTCATACATCATTGGTCTTGATAGGTAAAAGTGAGCTGCTTGTCACAATCTGCTGCTTCAAAAAGGCTCATTTTATGTGCAGACTTTGGATTTGGGGCAGAAAGATGGAACTATGTGCCACAAGGAAAAAAAAAAAAGAGATTCCATTGTCAAATTATGAATGGGAGAAATTGGAACATATACCATACACCACCATATACCATATACTCAAGCTCTCAAAAACGAAAAAAAAAAAATAAAAAGGACGAAAAAAGGCTGGAACTTCCCTTCATTATTTGAATAGAATTTTACTCTTTTTTTTTTTTTTTTTTTTTTTTCCCAGAAGAAAAATGTGTTTGTACCTTTATTTGTTTCCTTGGTTTATTTTTGTTGTAGCTGTTATTCTCTTCTTTTGTTACTATTTGAAGATTGGATATATTTTCTAAGAGAAAAAAAATTTGTTTAATCTATACCTGGGGAATGAAGTTTATTTTCCTTCTCACTATGAGGTCTGTCCTTTTTACCAAAGGATTATATTATGTGTGATTTTCCCCTGGGAATTATAGAGAAACCTTGACTCTTTTTGGGAAGTGACAGAGTAAAATGTAGTCTGTCTGACGTATTGAAATGGTTTTGCTGAACTCTTCTTCAGAACTGTGCTCCATTTTATTTTAAAACTCCCTTTAAACCAACATCAAACCCTGCCTGAGCTCTTATTTCAGTCCACAATGTACCTTGGTAAGTTGTAGGTCATTAATTTACAGATGCATATTTACAGATGTACTTGTGTATCCTGTTACTTCTGCTGAAACTCCCTTGTTATGGGAAAACTCTAGGAGGATTTGACCACTGTTCTCTAAGAACACGTTTCCAGAACTAATTCCAATACTTTTCTCAGGAGAAAGTGGTTTGGTTTTTAAAAAAATTTTCTACTTTTATTCACAGAGAGATAGATATCTGTTAGGCACAGGTATGTATTTCTTTCTTGTTTTCAGGGTTGTTTTATTTAATCTTGCCAGTGGGTTTGACACAGACACTCCCTGTTCTCAGGGTGGTTTCTCTCTTCCCAGAGTTGGATGGACCTGGACCTTGCAAAGGAAACCAAAGCCACAGATATCATGAGCAAAAGCAAGCAATGGTTGTTTGTACACCATGTACCCTGTGCACACCTACCTTATCCCAAATCAAGCAACTCAGCAGACAATGGAAGCGGATGTTGCCAGGATCTTGCTCAGCAGGAGCCCTGAGATGGCCAAGGCTCTTCTGCTCTTGCCTGCTGCTGTTATTCTCTGTCTTGGTTGGGGATGCTCTGGGGACAGCTTGCACCTCCTCCTGGGTTTGGGTGCAGCCAGATTGTGTGTTTATTTTGTTTTGTACACACTGCTACTCATATTGCTGAATTAGTTATTAAAAATAGTGGGGAAGAAAGTCATCTTTGGGAAAGATTGCATGCTTTTAGATTTGAGAAGGTGAAAACCATATTAAAAATATGTAAAAAAGGTAATTTCTGGCCTAGCCCCTTACTCCTGCAAGAGAGTACCTGTGTGATATAAGGTCTTTTTTTGCCTGTTGCTGGCTGTTGTTGGGTTTTTTTCCTTGAAGGTAATTTCTGGCCTAGCCTCATGATTCATACCATGGTCAACAACCTCAGCACATATCAACAACTGAACTGATTTTAATAAACTACTCCACTTAGATAGGAGAAACATGATGTGAAAATATCCTGGTCCTGAAGATTTCACTCTCATTGCTTCATACAGAATACAATGCTCCTAACCAGAGCTGGAAGTAAAGCAGTTGACTAAAGCATGTATGGCTCAGATTACAATGTTTGCCTCCTCCAGTGCCAAGGCAGATGGGAATCTCCACAGAGCCTTACTCTATTAACTGCAGCACCATTATTTTTCCCATTTCACCTCTTTTAAAAACCTTCTTCTGTCTTATCTGTGTACCTATACCCAAAACCTGACTTCCTGAGGTGGGTGATGTTACAGCTTCAGTGAGTGGCAGCCTGTGAGACACAGAGCACAGTCTGAGTGCTGCTGATGAGCTGTCAGGAGTTTTTTGACAGAAATCTTCCCTTTAAAAAGCTGTTTTGATTATTTTTGCTTTATAAATACATATAATGCTAGATCTTATTTGCAGGCTGCTAAACTGCACAAAAGGATTGTGGCCAGATGCTTTCTTTGTGCTTTGTGCCCTGGCTGAACCTTGTAAACAAGTTATAAAACCCTCAAAGCAAATTCCAGGTTACACATCCTGCAGGAGGTGTATGCCTGCTCTGCTTTAAGGCCATACACTGTGAGAGTAGATGCTACCTTTGGCATTCCTCCTCTAAACATGTAGTTTGTTATAGCTTAAAAACAAGTGTTTCAGTCTTTTATCTGTGCTGTGCTTGAAGCATATAATATTTCTCCCAGCAAAGTGAGATAACAGTGAACCATGATTGAGGGAACAGCATTCAAGAAGATAAAATTTGATCCATCTGTGCTAACATACCTATGGCAGTGAACTACAGCTGCCAGTGGGATGTGCCCAAGAACATCTGAGGCTGCATTACACCCTGTGAACAGCCAAAAAGGGGCACCTTTCTGGGGCACCCAGGCTCTTTCACATAGGGCACAGCTTGGGTCTCAGAAGTGTTTTGTGCATCACCTTGGTGGTCACCTTCCAGGAGACACCTGGGCCACGGTGGGGAGCTGTGGCTGGCACAGCTCTCCTCCCCACAGCTGTCCCATTCTCTCCCAGAAAGCACATCTGGGGCAGGGTTTAGCTTCATTCTCCAGGAGCTGCCAGAGCTGCCAGGTCCCAGCAGGCTGCCAGGCACAGTGCATGGCAAAGCCTTCCCCAGGCTGAATGGAAGGAAGAGGTGGTGTGAGGGGAACACCCAGTGCTGTGTGGAACACACAGGGGGCTGTGGCAGGGTGCACACCCTGCTTCAGGCAGCCTGGCCATCAGCAGGCACTCTCAGAAGCTCTCAGCAGAGAGCCAGCAGCCTGGCTCCTGCTCCCCTTTGCGTGGCAGTGTTGGGTGAATCCCAGCTCTGGGGCTGCTTCAGGGTGTGATGTGTGCCTGACCCCAGCTCCTCTGGCTGCTCACCTGGGGTTGTACAGCCTGCCTTTCCTCAGAAAAGCAGAAGTTTTCCCCCTGAGGACTCTGGGTTTGTGTCATCCAGAAATACACATCTCACCACACATCCCTTGGGCTGCTGCTGCTGCCCATCCTGGCCCTTCTAGGGAGGTTCTGCTTGTCCACTCTCTGCTTCTGCCTGATATCCTTAGCCAGAGAGACTTGCTGGAAAAGGGCAGTCCCATGAGCAGCCTCCTATACATTTACTTGTGTGTATTTGTGTCTGCTGAGCTCCAAGTTCCATTTAAAACAATTTTTAATGAACAGGACATTCAGAATATCCTTCTCTAGAGTGGCCTCCTGATTTTCTAGCAAGGAGTGGACTCTTACTCCACATCTCTTGTTGAGGTCATTAATACACCTCTCCCCTTTCCTGTGAAATGCAGGGACTTAATTTTCTATCTTCTCTTCTAAACTGGGCAGAAATAAGTCAGAGGCTCCTCTGGGAAGGAGGGAAAAAGGTGATGGCGAGCACAGATCCCAGTTTCCTTAGGAAAACAGCCCAGAAACAGGATGAAGGTGTATATATAGAAAGAGCCTTGCAGTTTTATCTCCTTTATGATAAAGCAATGCCATGGAAAGTAGCTGGGTACAGGGAAAGTGGCTTTTCAGGACGTTAAGTTTCCTGCAGTGTCCAAGCAGGGACAATGTGTTTTTTAGCTGGGCAAAAGAGCTGTTTCAAAAGGCCTTTCCTCCCCTCCAAAGCCTCACAGCCCCTCCTGTGTTTCTGAGATTGCATCTGGAAGGAAACAAAAGATGCAAAGAGCAGACCCCGTGTGCTAACTGAAAAAGATATTTTTTCAGTCAAGCAGATGGTGAATAGAAACCTGCCATAGAAACCAGCTTACACAGCCCCTCCCAGCCCTGTGTGCCTGGCAAATACAAACTGCCAGATAGAACAGCCTGATAGAGCTGGGCACAACAGCTCCTGTGTTAACACACTGACCTCAGGAGCACACAGAAATTCATAATGAACCCGTGAAGGAGACACAGCAGTGCAAACACGGTGATGTAATCCCAGGGGGCTGTTCCAAGAGGCTGCAGTTATGGCTTCTGTTCATTTGTAGGGCCCCCCAAACCCTGTGAATCACCAGCAGTGATGTGAACAAGCCCTCTGTGGGAGCACAAGTCAGCCAGGGGTAACAGTGCTGGCTCTGGAAGCTGCACAGGCTGGAGCCACGGGAACAGAGAGCAAGGCAGCCTCTGCTTCTGGGCACAGGGAAAAGCTGCAAGGCTGCAGGGAAAGAGGAAGGTGGTGAGGCTGCAGAGAGCACGAGGCAAATAACCCCTGTGAAGGTGGGATTGCCACAGGCAGTTCTGTGCAGGGAACAAGCCACAAGAGCCCTTGTGCACACTGGTCAGGTGAACATCAGATGGCACTGAAACCCAAGGCACAATTCCTTTGGCATGTCCTGACTCCTCCTAGGATGGCCAGGAGGATGAGGGCAGCTGAAGGAGAAGATGCAGCCCAGATATGTGTCCATCTCCTATGCTATGACACGTTAGAAATTAATTATGTGGATTAATTGTTTACCACGAGGACCTAAACAGACAACTTCAGCTGGGATCTTCAGTGCATTACGTTCACCACCTTCTATTTATTCAGGCCTCACCTAAAATTGCGGGTATTTCAGATGTAAGTGCTGGTTTAGCTCATCTGGATCTGTTATTATGTAGGAAAACATATATAAAGTTTGATTTTTTCTGAGGTGCTAGAGGGTATTTTCTATTGATGGGATAACAGGATCCAGTCTGTCAAAGACTGGCGTTTGATTTTAGATACTCTGAACAAACCTACTGATTTTACTGCTAGGGTTCTAACTCTCAGTTCTTTTTCCCCTAGATTTAAAAACTTTTATTTAAAACAGTCACTTGAGCCTCTCACATACTGACAGCAACTCTCCCGTGTCCACATCTTTCCTTCTAGAATCGTATTTTTGATTGACTTTCATGCAGCAGAAGCTCCCAGAGGATCTCGTTGAACCATATGGGTCCTATCTTTTGACATAACAATTATTGCCTGATAATAGCACAATAGCAATAGCAGCATGTTTGGGAATCAACAGTGAAATACTAATGAATGTTAATGCATTGTTTTAATTTACTACATTTGTTTTGTTGATGTACTTATTAACCTTCAGGTCTGTGGTTAATAAGGCATTCTATTTTAAGGTATTATTATCTGGGGGAAGAAGAGAAAAACAACACTGATGAAGTTAGACAATTTGTTCTTCATTTCATTCACACTTTGATTGGTACTTGACAGCAGATTTAACCACTGACCCATAGACTGAAGGGACATTGATATAATTTTATAACACACTGAGACAGGGACAGTTTTAAAAAGAGACAGCATAGCTTATTTTAGCAGTGCAAAGGACATTGTGGCCCCCCATGACAGGAAGCAGCCCAGGGACTCTCCTGGCCACACGAGCCCTGCACTGTGCCCAGCAGAGCCAGGGCCACCATGGCCCAGCTGCAGCACAAATCCATGAGAGGGGAGCTCAGGGCTGGGCTGGAGGGCACAGCCACTGCCCATGAGAAAGGCTCTTCCCCCCTGCTTTCAACCACTCCCTCCAGCCCCTCTGCCATTCCATGGCCACTCCTTCTGGCTGCTGTGGCCACACTGATGTGGCTGTACGTGTCTGTATGGCCTGTCCATGTGCACCCAGCCTGGCTCATTTAACTGGCACAGGACCTGGGAGTTCTCAAAACAGGACAGAGGGATTTCACTGGGAGGAGAAACAGCCTGAAGGCTCCTTCCTCTCATCCCCTTTCCAGAAACCTTTTCCACTCTGGATAAGATTTATGGAAGTAATCAAATGACATATTAGAGCATCCTTATCTACATTAATAAGGAAAATATCTTGAAAACTGCAATAATGGAGCCTGGAAGTATAACTTTTGAAGCACAAACTGTGTGTGTCTGTCAGAGGCCTTGCTCCACCTTAACAACTTGCTCAGCCCCATCTGTGACTCCACACCCTTTGCCTGGTCCCTATTTGAGCACAGCCAGAGATCACCATTCCTTTGTTAGGTGATGCTGTAGAATGCTGCTCTCAGCCCTGATGCTTTTCTGCCTTTACACTGTCCACAAGGAGGAAAGTTAAACCTCTCCAGTGTTTTGGAAAGAAATGGTAAAGTAGAGAACAGCTTCACAATTTGGTTTCCTAAGTAAATCCCCTTTCTTTATGAGAGCAAAGCTTGTACTTTAGGTCTTGAGTTGTACACTTATGCTGTGTTATTTGAAACAGCTAAAGCACACTTGGCTTGCATTAGAACTTGGATGTCTAATGCACTTGAATTAATTTGGACACCTCTCTTTGAAGCTTTCACTATAATTCCATCAACAAAATGCATTTAGTGTTTGACTCTCATATGTAAGTAGACTCTGTGTCTCCCAGGAGAAAGTTATGGGTTGTTTTTCCCCATTAAGATTTCTTTTAGAAGTTTTCCTTTCAAAGAAAGGAAAAATTCCTTGCATGTAGGGTGAGGGGCCTGGATTTTATATCACTGTTTATAGAAGAATATATGCACATGAAGCAGAATCTGCCATTCATTTCCTGTAGTTCTTATAGTAGGGCAGCTGAGGGAAAGGGAAGAAAACAGACAACAAAGGTAGCAGGGCATTTCAGTTAACTTAATCTCTAAGCTGATTTGGATGCTAAATGTTCTCTTTTCTGAAATGGGAAAACTCTATTCCTGTTAAAGCAGATAACTATGAAAGAAGCTATTTTCCTTTATCTTGTGCCTGTGTTTGGTTGTTTCTCTTTAGGGACCATTAGTGCACACCCCTGCTCAAGCATCTCTCTGGGCAGAATCTGTGTCCTTGTCTTAAGCTTAACTCCCCCTCAAAGGCTGTGCTTGAACAATAGCCTCAGATTTTACACTGAGACTGCAAAGTTTTGGAACAGGAACACACATTCACTATTCATCCGTGGGCTAAATAATGTGCCTTGGGATACTGGAGCCCACCAGTCTTTTAGTGACTGTATGCATACTGAGATTTTTATTTCTTTTCACAAAACCAGCAAGAGAATGAACATGGTGGACCAGAACCACTGCATTCATCACACTGGACTCTCCTTTTGTATTATCCCTTCTCATTCCTATTTCCTCTGAGGCAGCTGTTTATTATATACCCTGCTGGTGCAATTAATGAGAAAAACAAGTTCTACTTGTGCTGACTAATGCAGAAACCCCACAACTTTCCAACAGCCACAGTGGGAAGGCAAGGTAGGAGCAGGGATAGCTGCAGCCTGAAAGTGCTGCTGTTTGGTCTGTGCTCAGGAAATCCACCTTAATCCACACAGATTTCCATGAAAAGCAGTTGTACTGTCAAGTTACCATTCTTACTACAAATACCACCACCCTTCAAAAAACTTTAGTCTTAATATAACTCTAAAGATAGAGTTTGGTACGGAACACAACTATAAAATATTTAATAACTTATTTTCCCCATAAAGTAATCTAAAAGGAAATGCACAAATTTTTTTTCAAAAAGTTTTTTCCTTTAAGCCTTTAATGTAGGTGAATTATACAACTACTATCTCACTCTTTTCAGAGGTATCCACACAGTATGTTGCTTTTTCTTCAAAATCTTTGATTCCTTGGAAATTGTTTTGATCCATGGAAGAGAAACCTCTACAATTCAGTATGGTTTTCTTGTAATTCCTTGTTCATTTCCACCTAGATTCCTGTCCCTGTCCCCTACACAGCACAGGCTGGTACAGCATTGTTTCATCACTGTTCAAAGGATCCTCCAGGTTTTTGAAGGTCTGACCTGCATCAAACAGTTGCAGGGCAGTGGTATTATTGATTTGCTCTATGATGTGCCAGGTGGACTAGGGAAACATATTAAGGGTCACTTGACAGTGCTTAGAAAATAGACAGTAGACCTCAGAAAACACTAGAAATGCAGCCCCATGTCTATTTCCCCTTAATTCCCCCTGTTGTTAGAACTGGGATGTACAGATTCCTTAGCTGTGCTCTTTTGTGCACAGAATTGTTTGCTTTCTGCTTAAAAGTTTGGCAAAGAAACATTAGCCCAAAACCTTGGATAACTTTGAATAAGATAGTTGTGTGGATTTCAGGTTCATGGCACTGCAAGGGAAAGGCATCCAGGTGAAGACCAAACCTTAGGTTTTTGGTGTTTTCTTTGAAGTCTGGAAGGAAGTGAGTGCTCTTGGTGCTTGAGACAGAAGTCTGCTGTTTAGCAGCTCCTCTGTTTTTATGCTGCTCAGTAGTTTGACTCTTCCCACTCCTGTGAGGAATTGTGTAGGAAAGGGTGGATCCCTTGCTGGTTCTGCTGTGTAAATGTGCACAGGCTGCTCCACTCTTACTTTGCTCATTTGGAGGAAACACCTGAGCACTGCTCTAAGTACAAGCTGAGGTTTGTTAAAAGACAGGAAAAGGGTTTAAAGCTCCACTACCTGAAATGGATTCATGCAGATTTAAACTTCCAAGGTAACAAAACAAACCAATATAACCAGTGATGCTTTGTAGAACTGGAGTCATTAGAGGGGAAAAAAAGTCTAGTCAAAAACCCAGCAAGTGTGTTATTATCAAACAGATTGATAATGCTCTTGTCCATCAGAAAGGGATGTGACAGTGTACAGCAGCATTTTGTCATTCACATCTCAAACAAGCAAAACCTGTTCTTGCAGTCCTGTGACAACTCTCCCTCATTGCTGTATTTTAGGAACAGAAGTTACATTTTTCACAGCTTTCTCTGGAACAGGCAAATAAAACTGGGTGTATTTATAGCTCTTGAAGAATACAGGCACTGATATTTAAAGTGCAGCTGGTGATTCATGGAAAACTGATAAACATTAATTTCAAAACAATGGTATGGAATGCTCTCACTGTGCCCCCTTTAGCTGCCTTTTCATCTATCTTGCCTCTTAGTCATACATCCTGAAACACCCCAAGATCTTCTCTATGGCAGGATCTATTTGTGTCATATATGTACCCTTTGTAGGTTACTTGTGTTCTTAACATTGTTCTTAGTATGTCTGGGAAAGAATAATTCTGTCTCTAAAATATGAATTTGTGGACATCTCCTCAGACATGCCAGTAGGCCAGCACTATCACAAAAAATTGGTACTAGCCTAAGTGTCTGCTGCTTTTGCAGTTTTACAGAGCTATAGGTATTTTAGACAAGAAACTTTTAACTTTTTTTAACTTTTAACTGGTCTTTTTGTACTACAGCTCAGGGATTTTTTTTTTTTTTTTGCTTTTTTACTGCCTGTGCCTTGTCTGTCTTGAATAAACATAAGCTGCCAGAATGGACAAACCAGATTCTTTTTTAAGCATTAAGTACTGTGAAAAAGATGGTTGTATTCACTTGAACTCATTTCCTGAAACATTATATAACTTTTTTGTTTAGCAAAGATAAGAGGCAAAACAGAATTGGTACTAATCTCTCCTCTAAATTAAAACAATGAGGACTTTGGCTCTACAGTAGAAAAGGGGGAAGTTAGAAACTGTAATTCTTCAATTCAACCATAATTTCATCCTTTGAGTTGCCAAAGAGCTGTCACTAGTGTACTCTTCTGAGTAAGTGATTATAGGTGGGGAAACAGGGATTTAGAAAAGGGACTGGGAGGACTTCTTTTTATTTTATTTGCCAATTAAAAGAATTGGCAAGGATGTGATGATGTGATTGATGGGACTAGAAACCACCTTTGTGCGCCTGGGTCCCTGGCTGGTGGATGGAAGCCTCTGTGAGGGAGGGAGCACCTGCAGACTGAGCAATGTGGTTTGGGTACCTGTCTTCAGTGTGTTCTCCCTGGTGAGAGGGACAAAGTGTGCTTTCTGAATCTGGACTTGATTTCCTGTGTGAGTGCTCTCACTGCTGAACAAGGAGCTGCAAAGACCTTTCCCTGTCCTCTCTTCTGTGGTTAAGGCATGAAGTTTCTTTTGTGCCAAACCTGTTGGTTTCTGGCTGTCTCTGCTACTCTTGAAATTATTTTCTCAGACCAATTTTAATATGTTCTCTGTTTAAAACAGCTTCTATGTAGCTAGTGTGACAGTATCTGGACTGGATACACTGAGATGTGATTGATATGGCTGTACCAACTAAGGATGTGGCTTTTCCCCCCCAGCTCTATCAAGGCAGAGTAACTTTCTGATAAAGCATTTCCCTGAGAAGCATACTCAGAAATGCTAATTAAATTGTTAATAGAAAACTTAGCAGGGTTTTTTGGCCCTGGAACTGAATTGGCCTGCACAAGCAGGCCAGCTAGAGAGAGGTGCACAAGAGCCCCAGGCTGTGCAGTGTTTGCACTGGAGTAGTCTGGATGATGGCTCTTCCTCCAGTGCAAAGCTGGAATTGGCAAGTGAGGAAGGAAGTCCTCTGTTGAATATAAAACCTGTGGCTTGCTGTCTGGGAGGTGTTAAGATCCCACTAAACAGGAGCTCTGCTGAAGCATGAGACTGGTTCACACCACTTGACTCAGGATTTAATGAGTAATCCACAAATGTTAATGAATGTGGAAATGTAGTCTTCTTCTGGGTACTGCTGAGGGCTGGGTTAGGCTGCTTGCTGCATCCAGAAATGTACCTGCAGAGGGTTAAAGCAGCTCCAGAGTGAGCTGTGCCTGTTCATTGCAACCCTTTGCCCTCCTGAGTCTGTGCCACTTCCTGAGCTTGGATGAGAAATGACAAGGAGGTAATTGTTTAGGTGAAAGCTAATTATGTTATTATTGTATGTTCACTGGTCAATAACATGTACTGCTTGTCATAAATAATGGTGTTGGAAAAGAGTGCCTGGATCAATTCAGTTCACCCTCAACATTAAACAACCTACTTCTCATTTCTGCTGTGTGTGCATACAGAGCATCAATCTCATTCCTTCAGCTCCCTTATCTCCCTCTGTGTCAGGGTTTAGAGGGGGGAAGACAGTGGGGCAGCAAACCTGCTCAAATACATGCAGGTTTGCTGGGAAGGAGAAGCAAGGATCCTGCTGCCCTCCAATGTGAATTGTGAAAGGAGTTATTTTTATCACTAAGAGCTTGCATAAAAATACCTTTGTAAGCATCTCTATTGTTTGCTAACAATGGCATACAGCAAATAATGGAGGAAAAGTTATGAAAGAGTGGGTGTAGGTCTTATTTCTGCTCAAATTTTGGATTTTTTAAAAGATATGAAACTTGCATGTCGCAGCAGAAGAATGTTTTTTTGTTAGGACTTACCTTCCCACAGCAAATCAAGAATCCGTGCCAGAGCCTATCAGTGATAATTGCTGTGTTTTAATGACACCCAGAGCTTATGGGCTCTGGCCACAAAAGAGGATTTCTGATGTTTTGGTGCAAAAGATATGGGAAGTTTATGGCTGCCAGTCAGACACCAGTAATATGCAATGATATTTAAGCATTGCTCACTGGCACTGGGGAGCTCTCTTGACACAGGTGCTTTTTCAGCTCAGAAGAGATGCTTGTTAACATGACAGTCCTGTGGCTCGTGAAGTAAACCAAGCACCTTCACACCATGCCAGCCAGTCTGCAAAATCACTTTGGATATGTAGAAGCATAAACTACAGCACTTTCCAGACTACTTGTATTTTTTCCTGCAGGAGAAGTGAGAGCTGGGAAAACCACATCTGTCTTTAGTTTTTTACCTCTTTTGCTTACCCATGAGTTGTCTTCCCTTTGTGCTGAAGGGATCCCAGCAGTCAGGCTGAGAGGGCCATAGATTTTCTGGAGTAAGGTCACCTCTTGCAATAACACCTCCCCTCTGTTTCTACAGTGTAGGGAACTCTCCTTGTCTTTCCCAAACAATTTAAGTATTCCCACCTGAGCACTTCACATTAGATATATCTTGGGTAAAATGTGCAGTATTTTGAGTTGTAGGGGTGAGGCAGGTTTCCTCAGGGGTAACTGAGAAGCCCCTCAGTTTTGGGGTGTGCTCTGTAGTTATGTGCAAGTACTCAGTAGGAGTTTTGGTCTCAAAAGCCTAAAATCTCTGAGGTGGCCCTGGGGCTCTGAGGACAAGAATCATTCACTGAGCAGAAGTGTGAGAATCTCAAACTCACAAGAATTCACCTGGACTTTTGTTAATGTTCTTTACTAGCTCATGCTTGCATTCATTATCATTAGGGAAATTTCCTGTTGTGACAGCCTCCAGTTTTGGCATTTTCCCCTTCCACTGTAATTTTTGGTTCACTATTTTTGGTTCTTTTTCCTATTCTTGAATAGTCTCCCAATTATTTTTTCCATTTGTTTCTACACTTTCTGTATCAAAAGCTAACATCAGAATCATTGTAGTTAGACTTTAAGAGCCCAGTAATTCAAGAGCATGTAATTGTTTTCAGATGAAATCTGGATTTATACAAAGATATGCTGGACCGTATATTAGTCCATGGTGGGTCATTTTCATAAATAGAAGCACCAGCATCCTGCTGAGTTTGTTTTTGTCCTGCTTGTATAATGAAAGATTAGGCTCCAAATAAGCTTTTTGGAGTTGAAACTGCTGAAGTAGAACAGATACCTGATATCAGTGCCCTACATTTACAGGTGCCTGTGTGAAATCAGATATGCTGGTTCTTGAGAACACTTTTGCAACCTGCACAGAGCATTAGGAAAGTAGGATTGGATGCAGCAGGCAAACCAAATTGAGCTTGTTTGTTGTGGGAAGAGATGTTGAATCTCTTCTGGTCGCTCCTGTGTTGCTTTTGCATCCTATTTCAGTCCACAAATGGCCATGAGGAGCTCACAGGGCTGTCTTGTGTGCTGTTTGCTGCCCTGCATCAGTGCCACATGGGGAATCACTTGAGGGATATTGGAGGTATAAGTTGGAAAAGCACTCAGAAGAGCTGGGTTTCTGCCTGCAATCGAGTTTGGGAGTGACTGCAGCCCCAGACCTGTAACAGCAGATCCTGCTCTGTTTGTTTATCCTGGAGGGGCTCAGATAGACCAGCCTGGGATAGCTGCTGATGTCAGGAGAGGGCACAGGGCTGTGCCACCTTACAGCCCTCACACAGCACTGGCAGTGAGGAAAGCAGGTGCCTTTTGAAGGCATGTAGGTGAGGTCCATGCTAAAAAAAATGTCCTCCTGGATAAGCAACAAGTTAGCAAACAAAAACTTTAGCAAGATAAAAACTCGTCTGCCTGGGAAAGCCAGTTGTGTGTGTTTTGATGTTTTAATGTTGCTTGTATAATGCCCATCAGGAGCTCATTTTGATTAATGTAAACATAAGTGGCCTGTCTTTGGTTTGGAAGTGAATTCAGCTAAAATATCACTTGGGTTCTAAGTGAATTTGCCAGCAGAGGCAGTGAAGTGATGTATGGAGCTGTTTCTAGTCAGGCAAGGGTGTGAACTGCTGTTACTTCTACCCTCCAAGAGGAGGATATTGCATTTAGACCTTCTTTAGTAAATACAGAGGTGAGTAAAAGCATGGGAAGCTTTCAGCCTGCCAGCAGCAGGTCTCACCCTTATCCCTCAGGCAGCCTTGAACTCACCTGATGTGAAAACCAAGGACTTTCTCTGCAGTCTTATAGAAGAGCTGGGATTTTAACACCCTATTTTTTCCCTCCCCATGGTGAAATATGCCCTTTAGTCAATGAAAATGTAGCTTAAAAGTATTGCAAATATGCTTTTATCCAAATGTCCCAGCTAAGAAACACATACCTGAATTTTTAGGGCCTGATGCCTGATAAATTGTTGGAGTTATTTATGTGCAGAGCTGAGCAAAGGGTTTTGGTTTGGGGTTGTTTTTTTTTGCTTAGCTTAGCTTGGCAGTCCAGACTTGCAGAAGAGGAAAGGATGTCTCTGGTTAGCTGAAATATTTCACTTTGGTTTTTAAAGTTTGTAGCCTTTTTTTTTTTTTTTTTTTTTAAGTAGCCAAATTTTCAAATAAACACATGTAGAATTTTAAAAGTACTTTAAAGTGCCTTGTAGTGCTATGTTTTTTTGTAGATTTTTAAAGAAACTATTTCATAGAGACGTGTAGGGAGAAGAGTACTGCCACTGTTTTTCACACTCAAAAATTAAGGTTAAAATCTGTTCTATGTTTTAGCACATAAAGATTTCCCTTTCTCATTTACTCATTGAAGCAAACTTAAACTGCAGTGAAAACTGGTATTTTAACTGTATTCATGTGCTTTGGCATGTTTCCAGTTTCTTTGCCTTATCATGCAAAATCCCTATTAAAGAATATTAAATCTAATTTCCTTGAAATTATTTCTTTAACAATAGCTATACTCTGAAAGGGAGTGTAGCAACTAATTGCACTTTTTACAGATTTTTTGTTTTCTTGATGTAGTCATACTTATGCTTTAAGACTTTCCTGTGAATTTAGGGTTTAACCTAGAAATGGCCTGACTTGCCATGGGAAGAAGGGACAGCAGACAAGCACTGAAAGTGAGAAAATAATTTAAATGCTAATAAATCTGGCCTAAGCAAAGGTGTTTACCAAACAGACATGAAGGAAAGGAATGCAGTTTGGAATTACAACGGGAGATCAAAAGATGTCTGAAATAGGATTGCAAAAGGAAATATCTATGTTAAAGTGTAATTAATTTAATTAAAGGCTTTGTAAAACAGATACAGAAGTGGGCACAGAAGTGGATGAACGTTTGAGATGAGCAGCTGATGTAATGTTCAAACATGTTAATAAAAATATGGCAGCTTTTCACCGCCAAGGAGGAGAGGGTTTTTTCCTCTCTAACTCCAAATTGCTGATGTGTGGAGACAGAGAAGGGCAAGGCAGAGACACACAGGGATTCCTGAGAGGCGTCTTTGCCAGAATCTCCCTCATTACTGGCATGTCTCAACTGAGCTGGGGCAACCTCTTGTTTATGAAAAGACACTTCTGTCTGCATCTCCTGCTGCAGGGCCCTTAGAGCGAGCTGGCTCTGCTGGAAGGACTGCACAGGAGCACAGGGGAGGAAGGAGTTTGGCTCCTTTGGGCACTCTCTGGCTTCAGCTCCCCTGGCTGTGGGCAGCAGACAGTGATCCAGTCCTTGGCCATCTCTGAGAGGTGGCCAGCTGCTCTAGAGGTGGTTGTGCCCAAAGCCATGGGCAGTGCATGAAAGAGGAGCTGTAAGTGCATCCTCCTCCAGCACCAGGGTTTGAGCTGGTATTTTGTGGCTCACTTTAGTGCAGCTGGGAGCCAGGACAGGGAGGGTTCTGCTTCTGCAGTGCAAGGACAAGAAAATATTTGGCCATACTCTTGCTGTTTGCATCTCAGCAGCTATTTTCAGAGCAAAAGCAAAGTGTGTAAAGCGTTTCTGCTCAAAGCGAGGAGAGGTGGTTTTGCCAAAATCAACAGCGGGTTTCAAAGCCTTCCAGGTTCCCTGGAACACAAAGGCTGACTCAGAGCTGTGACTCACCAGCAGGAAGCAGGAGGGGGGGACCTCCTTATCTGCTTTCATATCTGGGGTGTGGGAACAGCAGCGGGGCGGGGTGGGGAGGGGCGCCTGGCGGTGGGAGAATAGAGGAAAGGTTAAATATTATGACAGCTTCCACTTCTTTGGAAAGCCATTTGGAAACAGCCATCCTTTCTTATGTCCTTCACAGCAACTGGAATTGTTTTCCTAGGCAAAGCATGGGAGCACTGTAGATCCATTGACAGCTGTACAGTAAATCAGTCTCTGGGTGAATCATCCATGTGCAAAGAGATTAATTTCTAAAGTTTTAGAAGAGATGAGAGTAACTCCAGGCACACAGGGAATTGTCATTGCTAAGTTAGTGATGACTCTGGGCTCTGTCATTCTCTGTGCCTGGCACTATTTGCAGCCACTCACTTGTGAGTGAGATATTGCAGGGCTTTTGCACCTGACTTTCAAAAGGTGCAAAAAAACTTTTGTGCCTGGATAGTAAAATAAGAACTTTCACTGGGGCTTTTTAAAAGCAGAAAGGTGCTCCAAGTCCTGGGATATTACCAGTGAATAATGAAGCACAGCATCTCTTAGCAAAGGTGCTGAAGGATGCAGACCTTCCTGCCTTTAGACCTGTCTGCACTATGTGCTTCTTTCAATCCTCTTGGCTTTGAGAATAAATAGTTACTTCAAGCTTCAGAAGATGCTTAATGGTTTTTGCTCTCACTTTGATTCTAGGCAGCACTATTCAATTATTTCATTGCTGTCATTTTTATTGCTCTCTGACAAACTGTCCAGTGCCTGCTCAGCCCTCTGCCTGCAGCAGATGTTCCTGCATTGTTCCTTGGAGGGCTGGACATCTCTTCCCTCCTAGCTCTACAAATGGAAAGGTTTTCTGACCTCATTGCTTATGTCTCAGGAGGAATGTCCCTCACTCTCTTGGCATGCCCTGGATTAGCTATGAGTGCAGTAAGTTGTCTTTATGGCCCAGCTTGTGTTTTGCTTGCCAGGAGTTTCCCAGGTACCCATCTCTCCCCAGGGCCCTTTGCTAACTGGGCTGTGCCTCAGACCCATTGCTGGGCTGGGCTTTCCCTTCCTTCTTTCCCTGCCTCGTGCAGAAGTATGTGTCTAGGATAAGTGAGGGTAGTGATTAAAAAAGAAAAAATCAACAAAAACACCAAAGCAACGTTTCTTCCTTCAGCTGGGCCCCAAGGAGACAGATGTTCCTGTGACATGTCAGCTGTAGAGCAATCCAAAGCAGTAACTGCAGCTTGAACTGGTTTGGGTGTACCTGCACAGAATCAATTTGCCTGTGCAGCAGCTGAGCCCTGTGTGTTTGGCCAGGCTGCCACACAGACCCTGCAGCTGGGGCAGCTCTCCTGAAACAGCCCTGCTGCTCCCCAGCCAGCCTGTGATGGGGATGGGCCCTTGGGGAGCTGCTGCCTTGCTGCCCCTGCCAGCAGGACTTGCTGACCCTGCTGATGAAAATGGGAGGGAGAAACAGGAGAGGAATGCCTGCTTTTAATGCAGAGCTTGTTTCAGCACTGTGTGATGCTTTCTGCAGCTCTTTGCTGGGATGAGCAGCCAAGGATTTGCTGCTCTTGTGTTGGTAGTGGTCGCATCTGGAGTGGAGCAAATGGCTGCACAGGTAAAAGGGAGTGGGGACTGCTCACAGCAAAGGAAACTCTAGAAGGTATCATCTGTGCTTTTCCTCAAACATCACTTTTGGATTGACAACACTAGAGCTACCTGCTCATCCCCATTTAGTGTGTGTTAGTGTGTGTAAGTGTATGGGAGAATTCTAAATTTACGTGTGTGTGTGTTTTAGATTCAATCTCTCTTGCAGAATTCACTGAATACAAGCTTGTGCTTTCTAGCATAAAGTTAATTTTGTGAGCTGCAGTGCTCTCCAAGCAAGTTCATGCTCTGTCATGTTCTGTCCCAAGTATCAGAGACCACAGCTGCTGGACTCCATTATGCCTGCAGCAAAAACATAGTGTACAGTCCTGTGTCATTTTCCTTTTTAATTCAATGGTTTTACCAGAAAGAGTCCTGTTGAGAACAAAAAGAAACATGCACTTTCAGAAAATTAGTAACTTTCTACCTTCTTTTTCAGGTCTTCCAGACACTTCCCTCTTTAAGTCCTATTTCTTCCTTTTCTTGATCCTTTGTTGAACATTATAATCCTGTGTTTATATCTGTCTGTTGCCATAGAGATAACTGTTGCTAACTAAGCTTGAAACTTTCTGGAGGCATAAAGCAAAAGGTTATTCCTTGTGATTGTTTCATCCGTGTGAAAATAAAAAGTCTCCAGATGGATTTCTCTTCAAAGGTCATGAATTCAAACTTCTCTATGAAACATGAAAGCAGTGAGGTCCTTCCAGTGGCACTGCACTTCCTTTCTCCAGGCAGCAGGTCTGCAGTGTGCTTCTGCATCCTGCCCTCCCAGCCTGCTCCAGCTCTGCCTCAAAGGGGTGAAGGATGGCTCAGGCTTTCTGCTCAGCAAAGCTTTGCATTGACCCCACAAACCATGTAAATCATCAATATTCCTTTCAGAAAGAGCTCACATGGTCAGTGCAGTGTCACTCACTCACTGCTGAGCCAGGGTTTGAATAGGGGGTGACTCTCCTGTCCCCCTGCTTGTTTGCCTCTGGAAGTCCCTGTTGGGTCCCTGCTGTGCCACTCTGCCTTGGACACACCTTTTGAAATCTACACCTAATGTATTGCATTTGCCTTAATGCTCCTTTTCAGATGTGGGGCTGCAAACAACCTGACTATGGATAAAGATGAGCCATGGTAGGAAAACACAGTGGCACTTCAAATCCAGATAACACCTCACTTGTCTTTTTGCTTGGAAAAAGCAGTGAAAGGGGATGTGCTTTTTAGTTTTTGGAATTTTTTTTATTGCATTTAGCTTATTTTAAATGTTATTTTTATGAAGGAGGGGGTTGTTTAACCCTCTTTTCCACTGTAGGGAGCAACAAAGCAAAGAATCATACAAAACAATGCAAATTTAAAAGGAAGTTTGAGACCCCTTGGAAGGCTGCTTTACATCCAGTGTGTGGAAACCATGGTCACCCTTGGGTAGAACACTCTCTAATTCAGCAGCTACTTCATGAAATAGGGCAGTTGTAGCTGTGCTGCAGCTCACCAGCAGTAGATTATTTGGTCTGCTAATTTTGGATAATTCTTGTCACTGAAAAATGAACCAAGCCCTATCCTGGTGGGATGAGCAGCTGTGGGTACCCCTTTATATCACTGGTCTTTAAAGCACTATATAATGACATTTTCTTCTTCCCTGCTCTTTCTTGAGTTTTAATTTGTATCTTCTCCCTCATCTGTCAAATAAAGCCATACCAATTCTTTAACAGCCCACCTCAATTATACTTTACCATTTCTGTGCAACCTCAATTATTCCTTAGCATTTCTTCCTGAAGACACTTCAGCATCTGTAACGTGGGTTCAAAATTTCAATAGTTCTGCACAGCCCAAAACTTACTACAAAAACATTATTTGGTATAATGAGCTCCATAGTCATTTAGAGGGTAAGTAAATATGCTTCATATGGATCAACTGAGGAATAGACTTTTTTTAAAGGTCATAAATAATTCAAAGACAAAACAAGCAGTGAAAAAGACCCCATGGTAAGCTAAACTTCTTATACTAGACCCAGATATAATTCTCATTTTAAAACTGTCTGCACTGTAACAACATGATGTTAATGTAGAAAGAATAAAGAAAACAAGAATTGCAACCATTTGAAAACTTGTATGAAAAATCAGTGGGTCACCTTGGATGATAATGATAATCTGTTTGAATGTTCCTCTACTATTTTTATCTCTATTGTTCTGTATAACTTGTTCAGCCTTTAAAACAGGTAGTAAATGTATTTGAGTAGAAGTCCTCACAACCCTGTGACCAGGGTCCTGTGGTGGCTGCTACAACTTTGGGATGAAAAAGCTGCTGGAGGTACAGTAAGGCACAGGAAGGGCACTGCCCCAAAGTGTTAGACACTTTGTTGTTCCAGACACACTCATGCCCTTCAGTTTTATTTGTGGGCTTTTTTTCTCTATGTCTTGGTATTTCTACTTGTGAAAACTCTTCTCTGTGTGTGACATCAAATATTTACATAATGACAACATTGACAGAGCTTGAGCATTTTCAGAATTTTCACCACGTCCAGAAGCATCTGTTTTACTCTGTCTTTGCCTTGTGTTTGTCAGAGTTAGGAAGAGGAACCAAAAAGGAAGGATGGCAAGAGGGTAGAAGGGACAGCAGGAGTGGAGTAGATGTGCAATGCTTCTGTTCTGGTGCTTCAGGTTGTGTCCATCTGTCCTTCTGCAGAGCAGAATGTGGTTTTCCTGTTCAGTTTGAATCCATAACCATGCTGACCTTGAAATATCCAGATGTCTCCATGCTTCATGTGCTGGTCTTGGAAAAACAAATTGAGAGTGTTGGGAAACAACTGTTTTAGCACATGCTAGGCAGTAACAGTTGCTTTCCATAATTTTAAGTAATTGCTGAGCTCTTTGAGATGTGCATAGGTTTGGGTTTGGGGTTTTTTAGAGTACTGACTTCTTCAGGGGTAGCAGGATGTTGGGATCCACACTGATTCCTAATTTGACTATCAGCCACAGACTTTTTTTTTTTCAGGAAGTTTTTCATCATCTATGTCATAAAGACAAATCTGCTCTGACTTGATAAAAAATTAGTCTGAACAGCAGCAAGTGTAAGTGATGAGAAGCAGAGCTGGCTGCTCTCCAGCTGCCCTTCCTGTTTTCCTCATTAATACTGCTTTTTGGGTAATGTCTGACTCCAAAGCAACTCTGGAACATCACAGTAGTGACCAAGTCCAACAAGGCCAGGATTTAATCTTGTCTTGTGTCTAGAGAGGGACAGATCTGTCCTTTCAAAACCTGAGGTAAGTGCAGAATGAGACTATGACTCTGCCTGCCTGCTCCTAATGATCTCCTGTAAAAGAAAACAGATGTTGAATACAGAATTTCTTGGAAGCTCAGTATAGCAGTAATTTAACAGGCTGGAATTTGGTTATAGCATCCTGACCTTTAGCAATCCTCTCATAATTTATAGTAGCTTTCTGGTTAAAAACTTGCTTGGATAAAACCTTCTTCCTTTATCTCAAATTTTAAACTGAAAACCCTTAAATGAATGTGAAAATAAAGTTTGCTGGGTTTTCGTTCCTTTATCGATTCAGTTTCCTAAGTGTCTACAAGAAAATCAAAATCAAATATTTTCTGGGATAATTAAATCCAGTATTTAAATAAGTAAGGGAAGAAGTCCTATAAAAACATACAGTTGGAAGCAAAAATTGAGAAAAAAAATATATGTTGCAAACCATAACTTGAAATATGTACCTCAGATTGGAAAGCTCTGGGAGGATGGTGCCTGATTGAAGGAGAGGCAGGAGGAATCCTGATTTCTGCTTCCTGGCCTGAGCCAGCATTGAGCTCTGAACAGAGGTAGGTGCTCAATTCCTTGAGAGCTGCCTTTTCTCAGCCAGCACCCAGGCTCACCTGCCTCTGCCAGGGGCTCCTGTCCTGCCATGGAAATGAGGAGTCTGAGGCTGTACAGACAGGAGCTGCCTGTCTGCAAGCAGAGGAGGGTGATTTTCTCCTGTGGCTTTGGATGCTGCCTGGACTCAACCTTTTACACTTGGAGCAGGGATTGAACCATAAGCAGTGATCAGTGTGTTGCCCCCTGGACTGTGGTTCTGCCCCCAGATGGAAAATTCTGGAAGAGAATTCTAGTAAACACTTTAATTATTCCTCATTTTGCTTATGGTTAAGTATTTACATGGAGTAAATATTTTAAAATGCTTTTCTTGTTGATCACAATTGCCTTAATCATCTGGATTTTCACACTGAATCCCTCCAGGACAAAGTTGTGTCCTGGCTGACCAGATTTCAATTTTAAATTCCCTTGGGAGCTCTTAATTAGTGTTGCTCTAAGTAGGGAGGTGAAAATGCAGCTCTTGATCATGGAAAACTTTGTATTTAATTTCGGTGGATAAGATGTACCATGCTGGTTTTTAAAATGTTGCTTTCAACAGGATACAAAGGAGCCCTTGGCCCCTGTGACAGCCGGACTCTCATCACCAGGGGCACAACTTGTGCTTCTGCCCATGGGCATGGCTACTTACCAACCCAAGAGTGCCAGCTGAGACTATGGTAAGGTCAGTAATTCATTATTTTGTAAATGGGTTTGTTACTGGGGCTATAAAAGGTGCTTCATCCTTCGAGCCTGGGTCAGTTTGTCACAAAAATACCCTGAGGTTACAGGAGGCTGAAAAAGGTGATTTTTAACTTCCTGTGCTTTCAGCAATAACTTCCAACCCCGAGTTACAAAGCACAGAAGCAAAGAATCTGGGGAATGTGCTCAATGGCTATTGAGCAAAGCCCAGCTCCTTTCAGTAACCAAGTAACCGAGCTGGAGCCCGGGCTCTGCCCTGCCAGGGCTGGGAAGGGCTGGCAGGGCTGCCCTCCCCTCTGGGGACCCCAGCACAGTCCTGTGGAAATCCATGGATCCCCTCCCCTCCAAGGGCAGCCAATCCCTCTCCTGAAGCTCGAACCACTGTTCTGCATTCATTTTGTGCTGCCACTGAAATGTTTGGGCATGCAAGAGTAAAAGGTTATACTGTAGAAAGGCTGTGCTAGCTGAGAGCTGCTGCAAAAGGAGCTGTGCATGTGCAGTTTCTGGGAGAGGAGCCTGGAACAGCAGGGCACTGCTGTGCTGTCACCTTGAGGGCTCTGGCACACACAGAGATGCACAGATCAGCTCTCTGACTGGCACTGAGCTAGGAACAGGGACAATGGTTTTACACTCAAAGACCAGCTAAGAGGGGCATTTTTACAGTGAGGGTGGTGGAACAACGGGACAGGCTTAGCAGAGAGCTGGGAGATGCCCCCAGCCCTGGAAACACCCAAGGTCAGGTTGGGTGGGGCTCAGAGCAACCTGTTCTAGTTGAAGCTGTCCCTGCTCACTGCAGGAGGATTGACTCAGATGACCTTTGAGATCCAACCCAAACCATTCCATGATTCTAGAGAACACTAGGTTTTGCCTGTAAAAACATGGGAGTTTATATTTATTTAAGAACTTACAAGTGCTTCATTTTTATATCTTAAGGAGTAGAAGAAACAGAGGGACATGTGGCAAGCAAACACTTCAGTACCTGAAGTTAGATTGACATGCTGCTGAAAATACTTAGCAGGGATGGGAGTGCTGCTCAGGAGGGCTGGGGAGGTGCCCAGTTTGCACTGGCCACAGGGGCAGCCCTGTATGGACTTTGCCTGGTGTGGTGAGCTACAAAGGGGGGAATTCCTGTGTAAGCAGGTGGGATCTCTAGAATAAGTTGGGGTTGAATGTGGTTATTGCAAATATTCCAGTGGAACTGGGAGCATGTTGGGCTGGTCTGAGAAATTTAATTGATTGTGCAGGATAAGAGCATGCAAGATACACAAATTTTAGTCAATTTGCCCAGGTTGGAGAATGTTGCAAACAGCCATACAGTACCTACAGCTATCTTTTTACAGAGCTATTGCTGCTTTTGTCACAGTCTGAGCTTAGCAAGATTTTTCACTGTTCAGAAATGAAATTTGCATTCACCAAAAATTTAGCCAGAGTTTAAAAGTTTATTGTGATCAGTTCTTGGGCTGGATTGTTTCTGTTGGACTACCTCTGAAACTGCTGTCTAAGCTATAACATTAAGCAGAAGAATCTAAAGAAAATGGTGTAAATTTATTTAATTGCCTTGCCAAGTTTCCTCTCTCATGCAGGGATTCAAGTCCCTATGAATTATTTGCACTGCATGTATGTTGGTTTACACCCAAGATATACTCTGAAGTAAGTTAACCAGACTTATGTGTGGGCAGGGAGCAAGTTTTTCTGCTCTGCTTCCAAGTGTGGACAGTAGGATAATGTACATAAGAAACCAGAACCCACATGAAATGCAATTGCATCCAGTTTGCATCATTTGCATCACCTATCCCATGGATCATGATGGGCCACCCACATAAATAACAAAGGCAGTGTAAAATTACCTCCTGTCTGGGGGTGTCTGTGTAAAAGCATTATCTGGTGCACAGTGGTTGTGCCAGAATGCATCAGAAATTCAAATTACCTTCCTTAACACACTGAGTGCAAGTGTTAGCTTTTCACTGCATCTGGAGCACTGCCATGGCAGTGACTGAGATGTTGGCTCCACCAGAGGCCATGTTATTACCCTAAATAAACTTAACTGGAAACTCCAGTGTCACAAAAACACAGTGGAGTTCATCTGGAGCTCCCCCACTAATGCCCTTTGCAGCTGTGTGTGACAGTGAATCACAAAGGAAAGCCAGGAGCAGAGTGGAGAGCAGGAGCTGCTCCACAGGGTCCTCAGCTCTGGTGAGCAGTGAGCAGAGCACTGTGGCTCTCAGGGAAGCAAAGGTCTGACAATCCAAAAGGGGCAGAGCCATGGATGGAGCCTGTGAGGTTTGTTAGGACACTCCATAAGTGGCTGCAGAAAACTGGGTGCTGTGTTGCTGAGCTTCTGCACAGACAGAGATCCTTCCAAGTGACCCTACTGGTACCATGGGAAGAACAGCTTCTGAAAGGGCAACATGGCACAAGTTAAGAATTAAAAAAAAAAAAAAAAAAAAAGGTGGTGCAGCTCAGTTAAACATTGTCTGGCCAAATTCTACCACTGGGATGTTAACAGAACTGTAAGAATAGAAATACATAATCAGTCAGAGGAAGAGAACCCATTAAAAAAACCACCTCTATCAACAGATTTTTTAGAAAACAAGAAGGAGGGGGGGAATGCTTTTGGTTAGATCTTTTGCCTGTCTTTCCTCTAGTGTTGACTCATGTTTCTTGCTGGATTGGTGTTTTGAGCATCAGACTTGTCATATTCTTGAAGCTTAGAAGCAAATGGGAAATTAGCAGTCCCAGCCCAGACCTTATTTCCTGTGCTACAATGCAGAGACAAGGCAAAGGACCCTTAAGGTCAGTAAAACAGACATTCTTTATTCCTCTGTTTAGAGGGCTTTTTTTACTTATTTTTTACTTTTTTACTTGTTCAGCCCCAATGCTGGCAGCTGGCACTGAGTGTATTTTATCTTGATCTTTGGCTTTACCCTCCATGAATGGTCAGCTCTGTACTTCCTGTCCTTATCCTGTGCACTGAGGTCTGTAGCTAAAGGCAACCTACCTGCTGCAAACAGAAAAAAAAATTATTGTCTAGGACAGAGCATTGGTACTTCTGAGAGAGTGCTCAGGTATAAAGGCAGGAGAAGCTGCTGAATGGCTCAGCAAAAAGGGGAAAAATTTGTCTTTTTTGCTATGAACAAAAAGTTTCAAGGAGCTGGATTGAGATTACTATTGACAGGTATAGGATTTTAAATAAAAAGTTATCCTTAACTAAGTTTCTGCTGGAAAGAAAAATGTGCCAGAAAAATGTCTTTTATTTTCTTTCTACAACATCCATCCTAAAACAGCATAACACTGACAAGTTTAATCCCAGTAAAATCAACTGATGAGTGAGCTAAGATGATGATATTGTCATATGCAATAACTCTGACAAAGCTGATGGAAAAATAACTCTTGGTTTAATGGAATAAACTCTGCTTTCCCCACTGGTACTATTTTCTCCTCTTTTTCAAGCAGAAGACAAGTAGTTCTCCAGCATCTGTCTTCATTAGTTGCATATTTCTGATCAAGTCCCTTGAATTATAATTTTACAGTTGTTTGTACTTAAATGAAACTCCATAAAACTTGATAAAGGAGCTGCCCCAACCTTTTTATAGAAATTTTAACTGTTGCAGATTAACATTATACTGATTTATTTTAAAAATTATATATTTCTACCAAGTATTCTGCTACCTAATTGATTTCCTACAAGGTTGTCTAAAAGTCCTCTGAAGCAATTTGAGTAAAACTTGATTACCAGATTTGAAGTGTTGCACTGACTTAATTGACTTATTTGTAGTTTGGATAATTATTTGAAGTCTCATCTACCTGGAATGAATAAGTAGCATTACTAATTTGATAAAGGTTGTATGGCCTCTCTTGAAATGGTAATTCTTCACTGTTGCTTTTAAAGTATCTCTGGTAACAGCCAAACAAACATACAATTTATGATATCACTTAAAACTATGTTAATCTACTGGCCAACTTCAGATTTTAGTTAAAAATGTCTGGTAGCACTGGAAAAAACATACCTACTTGGCAAACTGTCAACTCTTTTCTGGGTCAATGCTCATAAAAATCTCTTTCATTTACCAAGATTAAACAATAGCAGTTTGTTTTCCATTTACTATCATAAAGCAATCATGGCATGAAATCTGGTACATTCTGCTAAGAAATATAGGTCCAATTAGTTCATTTATCTCTGTCAACTCTTTGTCCAGGCCTGCATTTACAGCTTTTGATGGTTCCAGATCTATTTTTATGGATTCAATTTTAGCTCTGGAGACTGGAACAATCTCGTGTACAATCTATCATTCCAGTTAATTTTTTTTTTTCAAAGATGAAGCAAGACCAAGTCATCTGTTGTATTATATATTTGTTTCCTTTTAAAGCAATAGCAATTATATATTTACCTGAATTTGATTGATTGAACATTTCTAGGTTGTTACGTTTCTGGACTGAACAAATAGTCCTGCACTGTGGATCCTCAGCAGAACACAGTTTTCTTGTAACAACTGGTGTTTTAAGCAAGTAGAGCCTCAAAGTGATGTTAACCAGAATATTATCTGTTTGGGTTACAGGATTTTCTTACATAATACTCTTTGCTGTTACTTCCAGAGTTCGGCAGCTGTTAAACAAATATTGTTCCAGAGTGTCTGCAGATTTCAGTGTTTGATTTCCCCATGGCTATTGTTTGTCATTCAGCAAAATACAAGTGTGAAAGGCTGATCAATAGGAAGTGAAAGTGGCTTCATTAAACAGTGTCTCAGAAAAAGCCATGCCTTTGTAATCAGTTTTCTCTAGCTTTCACTCCAAAAGAGGCAGTGTAGGAAACAATAGTTATTTTTAAGATAGGAATTATTTTTTATTTGATGACATAATAAAAATAATAAAAATATCAGGAGGTTCATGGACAGACTGGGTCAGTAATAATGTGAGGAGCCCCTTCATTAGGCTCTTGGTGAAGATTTGTTTCCTAGTAGAAGTTTGGAGCTTATGTGCCCAAGGTGTATTTTTTAATGACATTTGCTTAATATTATTTTCTAGATAAGTAATGACCTTGTTGTGAATTATATTTACTTTGTCTTAAGCAGTGACTGCTTTGTGCTGTAAGAGTTTAAAATGGAATTAGCTCATGAAAATCATAGCAGGCAAAAGAGTTTTAGAATATAAAACTGAGGAGAGCGCATCCCTCTCATTGCTAGATATGTCTGACAGTTCCTTCTAGTCACAGAAATGTGTTTACAGGCTCAGAAAGGATATTTGTCAACTTTTGAACTCTGCCTAAAAGACAAAGCTCCCACCACCTTTATTTAAACCTTAAAATGGAGAGAGCTGCCTGTGAACTGTAAGGCAGGAGTCTGACAAGTGTTAGTGTTTCACAAGTGTGAGGGGGAGAAAGCACAGAGAACATGGAAAAAATAGATATATATGTGTAAAAATAATAGATATATATGTGTAAAAATATAGCACTGAAAATGAAACACAATGCCCTGGTAAGAATGAGCCCTGGACTGTCAAATGACCTTCCCAACCCTGCTGTCATATGTGACTTTTACTGACCCATAAGCAAGCAGTTATGTTCTAACAGAACATGATATTCTGCCTTGAATTAGTTGAGGGGAAAAAGAACCAAACCACCAAGTTTTTTCCTCCTTTATTTTACATAACTTTGCAGCAAGAGATGCTACAGAAAGGGAAGGAAATGAAACTTGAATCATGAACTTTAGAAAGGGTACAAATAAAATGTCCAGGCTATTAGTTAAACCCATTTCCAAATGAGCAATCTAATCTCTTGTCTGTGTAATTTCATTATCAACAATTTGAAATGGGCTCAAATATCTCCTCCAATGTTTTAACAGCAGATGTGGACTGGACTACATTAATTGAGAGAGATTGTTTTTCCAGTTGCCAAGAAACAGACAGCTTTCTTTGAGAATGCAGGATTGTGCTCCCAGCCTCAGCATCCTCCTGTTCTCCTGCAGGGCTGGGGAAGTTGATGTTTTGGGAACTAAGCTACCCCAGACAGGGCTGAATGAGCTCAGCTCCTCTAATGGAGAGAGAGTACTAGCAGACAACAGCTGATGCTCAAACATGTTGAACTTTCAAAGAGAATACTTCAGTTCTGCCAATGACTTTATACCTTCAGGAAAGGGAATTAGATTTTCATGATGAAAAGAAGGGAAGATACATGTTTAAGTGAAGATTGCTGTCAGAAAAGTTTAATAGATTAATAATAAATCCATTCTAAGCTGGCTGCCAGGTACTGTGAAAAATTCTGTTCATGCTATCTGAGTGGTGTACTTACACTTTGTGAGTTTGCTTCCTGATATCCTGTTGCCCTTTTTCTGACATAAAATGGGCTAGGAAACCTGGAATCTTTAACTCATAAGACTAACAAACCAAGAATTATGATTAGCTTTGAGCTATGAATGTTTAATTGAATGGATGATGGATGCTTGATAGCCTTTTCTCATGTGGTGTGCTTTTTATGGCATTTTCCACTTTGTAATTGAGGTATTTGTTTATTAAATTGCAGTCATCACTTTTGTCAGTCATTCATGCCTTGTATTTCCAGCTTCTTGTTTCCATTTCAAACTTCTCACCTTCCTACTTCCAGTCTCCCAGCTTGCTGCTTGAGGTATTTGTGTAATTTTCTGCCACACTCAGGGCTGAGCAGGGGAAGGCAGCTTCTCCAGGTGCTCAGTGTGGAGCTTCTGCTCACCTGGCAGTTTTACAATCTATTTTAGCAATGTCTTTTGTTTGGCCTAGTGAGAATATGCCAGCCTTCACCTTTCTGTGTCTTGATGCCTTTTGGAGGGTCTAGGCTTCCTCACTGAATAGTATCTGTCCTTTTGTAATGTACAGTGCTTTGCAGCAATTACCCTTAGAACAGCATGACTTGGCTCTCAGCAAACTTCATCCTGGATAATTCGGAGAATTAGTTCATCAGAGTTTGTTAGAGAATGTCAGGTCAGATTTTTTATTTTTTTAAGGTACCTATAGAGCTAAAATGCAAATTAAGGCCAAACACATTCTCCTACATCTAAGACAAGCCTCAAAGAGCTCCAGTAGTTGCACACACCCAGACATCCATGGGGATCCATATTTTTGCCAGACAAGCTGTGTAGGCTCTGGGAGTTGCACTCAGCCTGGTCAGAGCCACTGCATTTGCAGATAAGCCTCTCTGCCACCTGGGATCCCTCATGCAGAGCCTGCCTGTGGGGCTGATTTGTGAAATGTCATGTGAGGATGAGTAAGATTCAGTCATTAGAAGAAGGTCAGCAAAAAGCACAGGACTTGCATCCCTACTGTCACTGAAAATTACAGTAGGCTGCAGAAGAGAGCATTGTTATTGGACAACCTGGAGACCCTTGCTGGGCTGTGAGAAATGAGCTCAGCACCATTTGCAGCCAAAAGGAACTGCAGGTCACATTTCTGCTGGGCAGCAAACCATAAACTCTGCAGCTCTCCTGCTAAAGGGACCCCTTCACCCTTCTCTGTGACAGCCATGAAGCCACAGTGTTCCAATAAGATATGCACAGGGCCAGGGGGGCCTGGCAATGTGGTCTCATCATAAGAGAGACTTCCCTTTAGGGCATGTAAAAGTTTGGTTTCTGGTTGCTCAGACAGAAGCTGCTGCTATATTTTGTGTGGATGCTGGGAAAGCAAAGATATGTGTACAAGAGCAGACTCAGAGTCCCTGTCTTGACCCCTGTGTTGCTGTTGTGGGGTAAGCCTGTTCTTCCCTGCAGAATGACACAGACATTTCACTTCCAAGCAGATTTGGTCTCTAATTTGGCATTTGGATGGTGCTAACACCTGGAGAAGCTTTTCAGGTGCTCTTCCACATGGATGTTGTACATGGCAGCTGCAGGCATTGAAGCCTTTCACTGCACAGAGGATGTAAGGACTCCACTCTGGATTGCAAATTTCATTCCTGCAGCTGAACACCACCTGTGCCATCAAATGGAGCAGCATCTCTCAAGGCTGAGCACAACATGACTGGGGCTGTCCCTGTAATGCTCAAACTGTGCCATGGGTTAAGGCTGTAACACCATAGGCCCTAGGAGATGTGATTTGCAAGATAATGTAGTTATTCACTATAAAATGGAAGGGTGTTCTTGGCATTTTATAGAGATAAACATTGACACTTGGCATTCTTGAGAGATGGATTTGTGCCTGAAAATAATATTACAGCTCTTTTTAATCAATACTTCATTGCTATTGGAGCTGTATAAAGCTGTATCTCTTCTTTCAATTAGAAGCTACTGGACAACACAGCTGAAATTCCCTCCCTTGTATTATCAAACCACAAGTTCACTCACCAAAAAGCAAATGTTTTTAATATTCTGTGCAAGCTACAGGTTTAAATTCTCATGTTTTGTGTTCCTCCAACAATCTGTTAGTTAGATTAGGTGGACACAAATATGCCCTTTGTATTAGTATTCGTATTTACTGGTTTTCTCTGTAACCAAAGTGATTTTTCATCAGCTTGCTTGCAGGTTCAAGGTATCCATTACTAAGAATTAGACATATTTGACTTGAACCTACAGTAGCTAAATGCAAAAAGTGTAATATACTCTGCTCCTTCACAGTGCTGGGAAGAACTCCAAAGGCCTGGATTGAAGAGAGGAGATGTAATGCCCATACATGGGGGTAAAAACAGCACGAGACACTGATTGGGAATCATACATTCAGCCTACAGCCATTAAAGGGAAACAGTAAGCTGAAGCAGAAGCCTTTTGATCTTTTGCTTGTCAGACTTCTAAGAAGTGCTTGCTCTTACTCTGTCACTTGCTGTCTTCAAGCTGACTTATTCTCCCAGGCAGGGGAGCAGCACTTAATGCATCCCTGTCTTTCTCTTAGTGCATGCCCAGACTTGAGCAGCCAAAAACATATCTTTGCCTGGCAAAGAATTGTTTACTAAATCAAAGCATCTCAAAGACCAATATGGTTCTATCAGCTACATAATATGAAGTTTCTCTTTGTTATAGCAAAAACTTCTCATCACTCCTGTATGTATCTCTATGGTCTCAGTTTTCTTTTTCTGGCTAACACTTGGCTATAACAGTTCATTGCTGACCCCTGTGCATTGTCTGTACAATTGTTCTCAATCTTCAGCTACAGCAAAGCCCTTCAGGGGCTTCTTCCAAGAAAATGTTTTTTTTTCATTCCTGTCACCTCCATGGCATTTCTCTCTTTACTGTGCTTAACTAAAATTGCATTTTCTTCCAGTTTTGACACATCCTTAAACTGTGAGAGAGGGGGCTGTGAAAGTATGAAAGATATCCTGTTGTTCACTGGTTTGTTGGTTCGTTTGTCATACAGCCATCACGTTTCAGACACTACTTTTCATGCAGTCACCCCTCCTATAAGGTGTGTTACATGCAGCTGTAATATGTTTGTAGCCAGAATTTTCTCTGCAACCAGCACACACAGTGCAAGATGACTTTTTTGGTGGTTGTGCAGTGGGATACAGCTGCAGAGTGCATCCAGCCAGGTAAGACAAAGGAAACTTTTCACCAGTTTCATAACAAAGCCTGGAATTACAGGATCCTAATTCTTTTTAAACTTTAAACAAATGGCCTTGAGCTTCTTAAGAAGGAATTCTTGGGCTCTGTTATTTTAAGTTAGTTATGTCTGAAGGGAACCACATGCTGTCGTCTCAAGTCTGACTTAACAAGCTGTAAAAAAAACTTGCACAACTGTGTGCAAATAAACAGCTGTTAAAACCAGCCAACCAACAGGGGAGCCAAATCTGATAGAAATGAAGCAGCAGAAACTACGTTCATATTTATTCAAATGCCAAAATTAATTGGATTTTTTCCCTTATTCCTCCCCTCTGTCACTCTAGGTGGAGCTGATTCAGATGCTTTCTTAGGAGGAGGGGGTAGAGAGCCCTGAGAAGTGTCTGGGTTATGTAGAGGTAAGAGCTCTCTGAAAAAGTAAAAGCCATGTTTGAGATTTGTTTGCCATTGTGTCTTCCTGTGCACATGTGCAAGTGTGTGAACCTTTGAGGATTACTGCTTGCTGTATCTCAGCTTTTTCTCAGATTGTGATTGTTCAGACAGAAGTAGTGTGGGCTGCTGAGCCTGCCAATGGATTCACTGTATGCCATCATTCAAAGGCTAATATTGGCCTCACCCAGGAGGCATTTGATACACAATGTGCCTCTCTTACAGTCAGTCTCATCATGACATTTGCATATTCTGCAACATCCATTTAAGTTTTCTTTTCTGAAATACCTTTACTTGCTTTGAAGAGAAAAATAGTGAGGAATGCTGTCCTTTTGTAAGCAAAAAGAGGTTGAACAGGGAGCTTGTGCACTTGTTAGTGCTGTAACTGGCTGAAAGGCACAGAGCCACACTGCTCCCCATGGCTCTGCACATTCACTAGCCTAGAGCTCAGCAGCTGGAGTTTGGATCCTCTCCATCCACTATCCACTTCTACTAACCAAAACTGCATGTGTGACTCTATACCTGTCCTCTCTGTGCCTGTGGTGGCTCCTTGCTTGCTTTACTGAAGGAATATGGAAGAAAGTTTGGAAGCAGATCTCCTGCAGCCAGGCCACAACCTGAAGAGCCAATTTCACTGTGTTCTCCTTTCTCTCTTCTCCTCAAACCCATCTCCCTCAAAATCAGAGGACACTGACCTTTAACCTTTCACAAGCACTTCTGGAAGCCCTGCCTTGGTTTGCCCATACACATTGCTTTTTGGAGAAACAGGAAATCAGCTTGTGCTATTTTAATCCTGCTGCTTTCATATAAATATCTGCTATTATTTTTAACAACTCTGCGGAAGGAAAAATATGTTTACAAGCACCAAAAATTGTGTCTCCAGTACAAAATACTAATCTGAAAAATAGTGATGGAAACTTGATACTGCCTCATAGATACTGTAAGGTAATTCCACTGTTGTTCATGTCACTTTCATTAGTTCAGATTCTTATTTCTTCTATCTGTGCAAAATACAAAGGAGTGCCTATGTCATCTTTTCATGGCTAGTTGATATTTTAGGGATGGCTGAGTTGAATAATTAAAGGGCTGAATAGAACAGTTCTTCATGCCTCACATCCTTCACACTCTGATCTAAAGCACGGCCGTAATCACAGCAGGAACTTTGTTGAGAACAAATAAAAGTGAAAGGGTAACATAGCTGGAATTTCTTCTTCAAGTCTCCCACTACAATAATCTTATTCCATCCAAACACTTATTTCAAGCAACCACAGTATGTTTCACTAAAATTTTTACTGGACACGTTAACTGCACTTTAATGGCTCTTGCATAGCTGATGTATTTGTAGCTCTAGGGGAAGGAAAAGCAAGGCCACTTTGATATCAGTTTATGTAACAAAGATTTTGTTTCTTGGAAGGCTCGAGGCCATTAAGAGTATAAACTATACTGGAATATGTTCCATATGGCAGTTTCTCAGGTATTGTGATAGCTAATCCAAGTTAATAATTAAAATCCACTTCTATCACTCTTTGCTTAGGATGCAAGAAAGGGTTGGAAGTTTCCTTTTACCACCATATCATCTTTTCCTGAGTATGTGGTCCTGTCCTTACCACCACAGCCTGCTTAATATTTTATTGTGTAATATTTCATTTGGGTAAACTAGCCAAAGGAAGGAGGGTTCATTTGTTCTCAAAGATATTTTTTTTTAATACAATGGGTCCACAGTGATACCAGTGATTGATGGAGCACTGCAGAATAGTAGTGGAAAGTGCCCTCTGCTCCCTTTCTCCTAGCTGCACATTTCAATGATGCTTTTATTTTGGTTTGGGCAGCCACAGAGATGCTGTCCTTGTGCCCAGCAGCTGCTGTGCTCAGCATGCAGTATTTTTGGATTTGTTTGTCCATGCTGGAGGGACTTTCAGAGGTTGAAGGTATGAGAGTCACCATGAAAGAGAGATGCAGCTCAGAAACCTGGTTTCATGGTCTTGGAACATTTCACTCCTCAGTTATAAAAGTTTTTTGTCGAGGTTTTTGTCTGCCTGCCTGGCAGGATGCTGTGATCTCATGGACACTGGATGGTGCATGCCTTATATTGAGCCCATAAAGGAACTACCACTAGTACAAACACAGGAAAATTATCACACTTCAGGCTTGTTTGTTGGGATTTTCTGCCCACAAAAAGTTATTCTAGGAGAAGAAGGCTATGCATAAAATGTAGACTATTCCAGTGTTCTTCTTCAATATATGGAGATAGGTCTTTGGTGTCCTAGCACCAAACCAAAAGAAAAGGTTTAGACTGTGTTACCTAAAATGCAAAAGAAAATAAGTGCAGTTCCCACTTGGCAGGGCAGCTCCTCCTCACAGGTGTGGGTAGAGCTGCCCAGGTTTGCTCATGGCAGAGCTGTGATCCAGTGACTTTTGGATGTGACCAGCAGCTAATCTTCACAAAGACCCCACAACATCAACTGCTTGCCTTTGGCCTAAAATTTCCAAATTAAAAGGAGTTTACTTCAAAAATTTCCGAAGAGCTGCTGCTGGAAAAGTTGGAAATTGAGGAATATCCATCTGCAGATGCTTTCACACACTGTTAGGAGTGGTGTCCAACCTGCTCTCTGGCATGTGGGCTGATGGACTTGCCCTGTGCCAAAGATTCTCATGTCCTGTGTTTTTCCTACTGCGTAGCTGTCAGACAGCTTTGGAGTTCACAGTGGGAGCATTCAGACAGAGTGCAGCTGTGCCTGTTGCTCCAACAACTCCTTTATATCCCAGGCAGGTCACAGAACAAGACAAAAAGCAGCTGTGCTACCAGTCCATGAGTCACAAAGCATCTTCCACCTGGGAATAAAATGGTTGCATCAGTAGATTATGTAAATTGATTCTTCTAGTTACTGGGAGAATCAGTTAATTTCTGCTTAATATTTTGAACTGCATGACTAGAGCTAGCCTATAGCTTACAAGGGCAATACTTTTGAATTAAGAGGTTATTTTCTGTATTTTTACTAACATTCATGTATTTTTACTAAGCTGAGTTAAACACCTTTTCTGAGTGTGCATCTGACTGCAGATTTCAGCAACTTAATACTGAACATTCACCAATGAAAATTTTTATTCATGGAAATAGCTAATCAGACAAAACAAAGTTAATGATTTTTCTCAAATAATGCATGTTTATGGCAATGTTTTGGCTTGTGATAAAAAGAAAAAAATTGGTGAATTTTGAACATCATCCTCCTTTTCTTCTGGCACAATTTTTCAGTTACTTTCCCCTTTCAAAGCCTTGAGTGTTTGTGGTCAGAAGACCAGATTTGCTGCCACCTGGGACCAGAGCTGCTGGCAGTGCCCACACTGCTGCCTGAGACACTGTAGGCAAATCTAGATGGGGACACTGGCAGCAGCTCTGGTCTTCTGACCAGCCTGCCAGATTTCTGCCCATATCCACTGTCTGAGGGGGTGAATGCTGCATCAGTCTTAAAGGGACTTGGCTTTATTTCCTCCTTCCTTTTGGATTAATCCTTTATGAGAAAATAGATTGTGAATCTATATTTACTGACAGGTTTGTCAGTGCTTATCAGATAGCCTAAAATTCAGAAAAAGCCAGCACACATACTATTCTTTCTGGGGAGTAAACCTACCTCCAGGAATTTAGCTGGTTCCATTTATTTATTTATTATTACATTATTTATTTAGCAGATCTGGAAGAAAATACTTACATTTGATTTTTAATTACTTTAATTTTCATATCTCTTAGAGGAAAGCAATAACAGAAGTCAAGTTACCAGGTACATTTTACATCTGCTAAAACCACCCCCAGCAGGGGGAACAGCAGCTTCCCACTTCTAGTCAGGAGCAGAACTGCTTCTCCCACAACTGCTCACTGGTTTAAAGATGTTTGGACTTGTAATAAATTTTTGCTATTGGTTGTTGGGAAATAGTACCTATATATTGATTTATTAAAAACACCACAACTTCATGGTGGTTTTTGTAAGCTCTGGGTAATGGCCCAATCTGAACAAGTTTAGTGTTTTTTTCTCTGAAGCTGCCTTATCATCCTGTGGGGAGGCTGCCCAGAGCTCTGAAGTGTCTTTTTGTCCCCACTCATTCCAAGAACAAAGTTTGGCTGTGCCCAAGGACAAGAGCTCCTTCCCGAAGTCCTCCTGCAGTGTCAGCATGCCTAATGTCCCTTGGAAACTCGTGGGGACAGTCCCTGCAGTGCTCAGAATAGCACAGAATGCTCTCTGCAGGGCAAACACTTTGGAAAGAGTAAATTACTTAAAATCCCATCTATACAGCAAACTGGTGTAGTCAAGGAAGAGTAGGAGAGTCAAGAATCTAGCAGTGTTTAATATACTTTTGCAAGGACCACCTGACAGTCTCTTATTTTTTGTGATGTTTAGGAGAGGGAATTGCTGTCTTTCACCTCCCGTCTCTAATCCATTTCCTATGTGTTAGCAAAGGGTAAAAAAACCTTGGGTACTGCACTGCAACTGTGGTGACTTTATATGAAGACAAATTCCTGAGGCTGGAATATTGTTACTGGTCTGAAAAAATGTTGCAGATTCTTCTTTCTTCATTTAAATAGAAGCAGCATGGAAATTTTGCAAAGAATGGGGGTGGAAGAAATGTTTTCTGTTTTCCAAAAGTGGGCGAGAGGTTGAAATACAATTGCAATGACATTTTTTCATGTCCTTGATGTAGAGATGAAGCTTGTTCAGATGGAGTTTTTCACTACTTTATTTCAATTGTCTTAATCACAGTTCTGGGGACGTTATACATTCTATTTAGAGGTGAAGAGGAGCTCAGCTGGAAAGCCCCACTTTGTTGAAAGCTGAGTATCTAATTTTCCAGCAAGCAGTAAGCTCAGCTGATGTATATATTCACAATGTAAGTGCTGTCACAGCATTGTTTTGCATATATTAGAATACACATTAATGCACAAAAGACTTGTAAGTGGCTGTAGTTTGGATGTTGCAAAAATAGAGATCTGTATTTAGAGCAATTTATTTCCTCTTGTGACAGACTTCTAAAGTGGGAATGCTTTATCAATCCTTACTGCTGAGTGCCCTGGGACCTTTTTTGGAAGCAAATCAGCTTAGACCTGGCAGAAGTGGACGAGAAGGGTGGTTTGAATTCTGCCACTGCAGCCGGCACAGATCCTCAGCGCTGACTGCCTTTGGAGTCAGACAGAAAACAGGAGCTGATGCAAAGTGTGTTTTCCAGCCATCACCCTTTGTCCGAGGGCATCGATTCCCTAAACACCATCAGTGTGATGGAAACAAACGTGAGCCCCTTTGTTCTGCTTTTATTAGCTGCTAATGAGCTCCGTGAAACCCAGCAAAAGGGTGTTACCAGTTTATGACTCTGCCAAGGTAGAGCTGCATGTGGGAATGAAGCCTTGTTTAATCAGGTTTTGTAACTACTTTGATACAATTTTAGCTGAAGCGTGTTCAGTCAAGCAGTTCCTGGTTTAATGCACATACTGTTTCAAATTTAGTAGCAGGTTTCAGAAATCACCAAATTCCTCTTCAATAACCACTTTTTACCTTGCACACTGATCATCTACAAACGTGCCTGTAGTAACTGTACATTGTGGTTTTTATTTTTTTTTTTTTTTTTTTACTTAGGAAACCGGTTTTAGATATCAAATCTCCCTTGAAGTTACTGAATTTCTGAGTAGGTTTTAAAGATGAAAAAGATTCAATCCTCAGTTTGAGCTCCTGGTAGAGGCAGGTGAGCACAGCAGAACTTTTCCCTCTCTGGTATCACAAGCATGGCTCAGTTTTACAGGGTTTTCTTGACTTCCCTCTTAGATCTAGAGGAGGAATATCTTCCACGGAGAGGTGTAGCAGGGACAGGGCTGTTTGAGAGCAGGAGCAGCCAAGGGGAGCTCCCAGGTTCCAAGCTCTCAGCAGTGACAGCCTGATACCAGGGCACACCTCACTACTGGGAGCACACACAGGCTGCACAGAGTTTGGGGCAATGGAAGGTTGTTATTGACAGGCAGTGGGAAAGTTTATGCCTTGTGTTTGCAATTACAGTTGAGCAAATATACAGTGAAATTGTACTTTATCCTCTTTGTCCAGTTGCTAAACACCCAGCTTTCTTCCCCAAGAATCATACCTGTTTCTCTTGACTTCTTGATTTAATATCTATAACCAAGGCACTTATCAATTACTCCAAGGATTTATAGAACTGCTTTTTGGTTTTGTTTTACTTAAAAAACCAAAAAACCAAAACCAACCAAAAACAACTCACCCCCCACCCAGATTTTAAAGTGCTTCTGAGGGGAAAAAAAAAAAAAAAAAAAAAAAAAAGCTGGGGTTTTGGGTTTTTTTCCCTGAGAAGGGAACATCTTATAATTAGGAAAAACAAGGAATTCATGTTTGTAGCAAGTGAATTATAGCCTCCAAAGTAGCTTGAACGTTTTCAGTTGAAAGCTGCTTTGGAAGCTTAACATGCGATTAATTTTTGAAGTATGCCTGGACTATCAAGAAGTTAATTGATGGAGTGTGAGCTATACCCACTTAAAAGGCACAGACAGGGAAATCAGTGCATTCTCTGTGAGAGGCTCTTAATGATTTCCTTTCAGAGAATGTGCACACTATCTTAATTATACAGGAGCCTACGTAAAGGTACCATTGGATTGAGTCCAGTGAAAGCTAAAACAAACAATATGACAACAAAAAGGGCACTTGCGTCATTTCACTTTAGTATTTATAAGACAAACAATAACTAGCAAATAAAAAGCTCCTAGCCTATGGTGTGCTTACAGTGCCAGGATACTTATTGCTTCTCATGTAATCTTTAAAACAAAGACCTACATATCAGAAAATGTGGGACAGTCTATTTTTTTCTTTTCTTCTTTTCTTCTTTTCTTTTTTTTTTTTTTTTTTCTGTCTGCACAAAAGCAAGACCATCTTACAGCAAGGAGACATGTTTCCTGTGGTGCTCTGCTGGTTTCATGTGATTAATGACCCCAGCATTTCACAGATAAGATTTTCTGTGTGAATGTGATCTTCTGTGTGCACAGGGGCACAAAGCCACTAAAAAAATGCATGAGAAGGAATGGATGATAAAGCTAGCAGTGAAAGTGAGGTGCTGGAGCATTATCATTAGAGATGCCATTGTTCTGTGTAAAAGCATAGCTTTCTATATATTCAGTAATGGGGTTTAAAATGATCAGTTTTACTACATGGTAAGCCTTGCCATTCTGATCAAATCCACCTTGTGAAATTCTGTAGCCATGAGATCCCAAGATACAGTTTTGGAGATCTTAGCTTTAACATGTGGGTTCAGCTGTGGCAGTGCACTGCTAGCATGCTTATTCTAACAACCAAGGGGAAAATGTCCAGATCTTTGCATTTTATTTCCTAAAAGGGTACTGATATGGCTGAAATGTCAGGCCACTCTGGCATTTTTCAGCACCTTTGATCACTTTAGGCATATTTTGGTGATGCCATTCAAATATTTCTCAAAAACTGTTGCCACAAAGAAAGAGTTATTGCAATGTTGCTCAGCACCACAGCATCACCAAGCCACCTGGATGGTGTTGGGGAGCTTCCCCCAGAGGATGGAAGGTAGAGGAAACCTTTCTTACCTTCATCTGACCACTTTGGGAGCAGTTCCTCTCCCTTGAAAACTTCAACCTTTCTGTGAAGCTGCTGAGTGCCACAGCAGGCTTCAGAGCCACCTCCTCTTCTTCTGGGAGGCAGACTCCCCTGTAGGGTCTCCTGTGCTCAGACACACACTTGCTGCACACAGGGCACTTTGCTGTGTCCCAGGGTGTTTTGAGGAGTGCAGAGCACATTTTCTGTAAGAAGACAGGAAGATACACAGCCCTTCTGGGCATGAGTCAGAATCTCTGAAGGGTCTGCATGTGGCAGGACAGGCATCAGCATGACAGCAGTGACACTCAATACATGTCAGGCATTAATGTACAGCACCTCTCATCTCTACAGAGTATGGGACAGAGCAAGGGAGGATCACAAATGGCATGTTCTGAAGTACAGAACAGTTGCCTCCATTCATGGAGGGGTCAAAATAATCTTCAACATTAATAATGAATTTTTAAATGTAATTCATGTTTTCCAGTGCTAGTGAAGCCTAACTGGTATATGGAGAGTGTTTTAAAACCAAATTCTTGTTCCTGTCAGAAGGCCCCAGTTCAACATGCACTGATCCATTCCTCTCCATGGTGAGAGTAGAAGTTTGTTGAAAAGAGGGACATGCACCAAACACACCACCCCAGTCCAGTGTGTTCTGCTATAGCTGCACAGGTAGGAGCCTTGGGAGAAGTATGCTGTGCTCTTTTCCTTTAGCTGTGTGTTCTGTAGCATCTCCCCTATTCAAACTAACTCCTAACTTATTTACACAAAAGGTGGAGTCCTCATCTTCAGCAGGACAGGTTTTTTCTCACCCTTCCATACCTACCAGCCTGAATTTTCTGCCTGTGAGAATTGAACCATTCCCATAGTAAATGACTGTGTACTTGGAGAGAGGCACAGGTTCCAAATTGTGGGAGTCCTGCCTGACTGCAGGGAAGTGGGAAACTGCAGCAAGAGCTCTGTGGGTTTAACCAGCTTCCTGGGGAACCTGCAGTCACTGTCTCTCCCAAGTGCACAGTAAGGAAAGAAGGTTTTCCTCTGGCTGACAGCTAATTTTAAAGAGATAAAGTGATATTTTTGGAAACTGTGCTTGGAATTCCAATTAATATTTTAATTTATCAAATGGATATGGACAATTCAGAGATTGCAACTATGTGAGATTGAGCTAATTTGTGCTCTAAAGGGAGCTGAACAGATAAAGCCCTTGATAATGTAACACCAGAAGGCTTGAACTTCCTTGTAACAGAATAATTTCTCTAGGCAGGACAAATTTTGTTCCCATTTATTTTTGGTGTCAGGTTTACCAGCCCCTGCTATGCCCTTTAAGGAGCTAAATTTAAAGTTAATGGGACTTGTGTGCACAAAGGGTTGGCCAGGCATAACTGCAGACAGCAACAAGGCACCTGATTAGTGCAAAATGTGACGTTTTCACTACCTGGCCTCCTGCCCAGTGGCAGCCACATCTATTGAGCACATCAAATTAATTCATGTAAGTCACCAAAGAACTGCAGGCCAGGAATGCCTGTTGGTTGTTACTGGATTAAACCAGCTTCTGACTAGTCAACTAAAGAAATATCCTATTCTTCAAACACTGGGCTATCCATTTAAAAGCATTTAAAAATACATACAGCAAAATCGAGTTGTTAGACTGGAAAATCCTCTTCAGCATGATACCATCTGACCATTAAATGTCTATGGAAAAGAGTTGAAATAGTATAGTATCTCATCAAGGAGTTATTGAATTGTGTGAATAAATTTTTCTTTAGAATTTATTGATTGGTGTGGAAGAGCTCGTGAAGTCAAACGTGCTTGTTTGTCTTTAGACCTTTACACAATTCTCTGACTACCCCCAAATTAAAAGTAGTTATGTTAATCACAGAGAATCACAGAATCACTAGGTTGGAAGAGACCTTCAAGGTCATTGAGTCCAGCCCATGCCCTAACACCTCAACTAGATTATGGCAAATGCACACTGCAAAAGAAAACCACTATCTACTTCCTTTAATTCCAGCTTCATTTTATTGGGATTATAAACTGGCCTTTTAAATGCGGAAAAAAAATTCTTCTGTTGCCTTCTACGATAGTTTTTAATTGACATACTGTTATTGGCCAAAGGTTATCTCAAAGGAGCTGTAACACCTGGATCCCCTCCCTCCCTCCTTCCCATGCTACTGTTGCCATGGTTCAAATGGATACCAATGCCCTCTTAGTTCTATGGTTTAAACTGATGTCTGAGCACTGAATGAATGAGATTCATAGCAAATAATGTGAATTTCTCAAGACTATCTAGCCCACCTTAGCTGTGGTTTTGCTTGGGAGCTCTTACTGATTTCTGTTTAGAATTTTCTCCTGATGCTTTTTGTTCTACCGCTTGTCACAGCTATAGGATAACTTGGTCAACGCCTTAAAGTCAATACTATTATCACTCTGGAACTCCTTGTACTGCCCAGGGAAAGGAAAAGCATTCATTTTAGAGCTGAGTCAAGCCCAGAAATGAATTAGCACATTGAGTAAATATCTGACAGCACATTTCTAAAAGTAACTAGTCACGCACCCTGAGCAGCGCACGTTCAGATGATGAGCAAGGGACATGTCCTCTGGGCTTGCTTGTGGACAGCCTTTGTGTCAGCTTTCTGTTTGTTTGTTAATCTTACTTGCTATGAAAACTGGTATTAAGTGGATTCTTTTCTTCTCCTCCTCCTGTTGTACTTTCTGATCTCACTGGCCAATTTCAGCCCAGATCTAGAGAGGAAAGAAGACTCAACAAAGCTGAGTACTCATTATACTTCATGGTATAGATAGTTGGAGAACTGAGATGCAAAGGCTGCACCATGAAGTTGCTCATTATCTGACAATAGGCAATATATAGAAGAGACACATTACGAATGCTCCAATGATGAAAGTCTTAATGGAAGCAAAATTATCCAATTTAAATCCATAGAAAATATTATGTATTCATTCTGGAGCTGATGAAATTTTATTTCACTGATTCATTGCAAAGACCCAAATTAATTCAGTGAGTTTTCTAAATGGATTTGGAAGGAAATGTAGAGTAAGTTGGTCAGCTCTGGATATGCTGAGTTCCTTTGTTTTGTATTCCTGCAGTTTGCTGTGAGTGTGGACAGTGTACTGCCTACTCCCTACCTCAATGAATGTTAGAAAGCTTAATTATCCTAAACACACGTTCAGTTTTATCAGGGATCCCAGTGAGAGCAGAAACAGGATGAAATATCAGCTGAGTGCTTTTGAATGCGAAAGATAAGATAAAGAAAAATTTTTAAAGTGCAGATAAATATCTCTCCCCTTTATTTCTCATGTGTAGTTCCTTTATCAGCCTTTTGGAACACAAAAGATTTACAACATATGAGCAGTAACAGTATTTGTAAATGAAATTACCATCCTAATATTCTTCAACTGTAAAAGTAGAGAACAGAATTGTACAGCATAGGAGACAGATGCATAAATGGACATGGTCCCAGTGCCATAGTCTTGTAGGGCAGTGCTCAGAAAGGGAATGAACAGAGTCACTAAATGTGAAGAAAGACAGCATTGAATGAGAAAATGCACAGAATTTGCTTTAAAATTAACAACAGCCTTAATTTCCTGAATCTGTGGATTTATTTCCTTTGCCTGGTCTCTTGGTAAAGATATGAACACCAAAAATTACAACTACCTACTGACATAATTCAGTGACATGAAGTGCATTTACTTCTTGAAAGATTTAAAGCTGCTTTTCCCTCTTCCCCATGCTGCTTGTTTTGACACATTTACGTGTACTTGGCCTCAGCTCTCTCCATCTGACTTGCTGGTGCAGCTGTAATCCACTTCAGTGCAGATATCCGGCTCTTCCTTTAGAAACTTCCTCTTGCTATGCTATAGCTCTTGTAAACGCCCTGGAGGAAGTGGCTTTTTTCCTCCTTCCTACTCCTGCAAGAGGTCCCAGAAGTACAAGTGGCTTACTAAACCAGACAACATTTGGTTTGAAAAGAGCCTGAAGAGATGTAGTTTGCCTTAACTTTAATGCATTTGTTTCTCAGCTTATAGAAACATCAAGCATATCACTCATGTTAAAACAAAATGACTGGCAAAGCTGTAGCAGCTGTAGACACTGTCCTAACACTTTAATTTGTTAGAGTAAAACTGCCAGGTTACTTTCCATCCTTTCTATTCTACATATTTGAGAGAGAACATCTGTCTGGCAACAGTAATGGTTCCAAGTCAACTATATGACTTCTTCACAGAGAAAGATAGCTGAGTGATACTCTAGATGTAATTATCTTTCACTTGAAACATTTCCCTTTAAATACGTAATTTTAAAAATAAAAATTTAGGAAAAATGTGGTATGCATATTATTGTTGTTTCATGGCATAATTTTGATTATGTATCATCTTAAAGATGATTTTGTTATATATATTTTATAGGATAAAAGGAGACAGTCTGTTCTGCCTTAGCAACATAGTACTCTGGTTACTCAGTTTGGTTTTGGCAAGACAGGACGATATGAAAACAAGTGAGGTTTCCATTTTTAAGTATGTTAAGAAAATCCCCAAAAGTCTGAAATGGCAGATATTATGGGAGTGCTTGCTTTCAAGCAAGACAAGGCTTTCCAAAGGCCTAAAATAATAGACAATGGCCTAAAAGGCAAACAAAGCAAAAATAAAGGAGGAAAAAAAGAAGCATTTGACTGGTAGTGAGAAGACTACAGATGTTTGTAGAAGACAGAGGTGCTGGTCAGTCTCCTAGCTAGAAGGGCCAGGGAGGTGAGATATACATGGAGAAGCTGGGAAGTTGCCAAACCAGCTTGAAGAAAGGCAGCACCTCTTGCTGTCCTTTGCAGGTGCAGGCTGGAAAAGCTAGGAGACAGAACTGCCCACCCCTGTGGTGGGCCATCTGAACAGAAGACTGCAAAAGGCACTGGTGGGCCCTTTCTCTTAACATGGAATGGATACTACCCATGTCTGGCCAGCTTGTCTTTCTCATTCACAGCATAGCAGAGGCCTCAGTAGACTTTTTAATTTTATTTTTTTTAATAATCTTGGCTTAGAAAGAAATTGCTTAATTTAACAAAGCACATTTACTAAAATGGAGCTGTGGAAACTTTAAAGATGTGCATGACAGTGGGTTGTGTGTTTCTTCATGCATTCTCCAGCTCTCAAACACAGACCCTGCCAAAGCAAATAACTGCACAGTATTTATCATAGTTTTGTTACTATGTAGGAATATTTTTTTGATGCAATGCTTGCAAAGGTGAATTATTTGCTAGCTCCTCCTCTCTTCTGTCTGCCAATAATATGGAAATCCAATTGTGGTCATGAAACATTGCTGACTTGGAGCTGCAAGTCCCAGGATCAAACCACATTAGGCAGTAGCATGGAGTTTCTCCCTTGTCAGGAACCGGTTCTACTGCCACGTGAAAGACCAACAGAAGGTTTTTGTCTTATTGCACTACTCCTCTGAATGCACACCCATGAAATGACTCCCATTACTCCTGTCAAAGGAAGACACAAGGCACAGAGAGAGTTATGGGGGGGGGGTTGGTGGTTTTTGTTTGTTTGTTTGTTTTTGATTTTTTTTTTTTTTTTTTTTGCGGGGTGGGGTTGTTTGGTTTGGTTTTATGGGGTTTTAATTTTTTTTTTAAATTTTATTTTCTTTCTATTTTTGTCTATAAATCTATTCCTAATTACTCTGTCTCGTAGCTTCTGTATGTGTAACCCATTTGTCACAGTGTCTCCTCTGTGGCAAGATCTGCCAGTGGGGCTTTGATGGTTGGTCCTCCTGTAGATGGTCATCCCCAGGGGCTGGGCTTAACCCTCAGCTGAGCTGGAAAACAGAGGAAACAGATCCCAAATCTGACCAGTCCAGATCTCACCAGCACATTTTGATCCCATTTCCTCCAACCCTCCTCTAGCACTGGATGCCTGCAGTTCCTGGGAAGGCAGCAGAGGACAAAGCACAGGCTTTGCAAGGGCCCAGCTATGCAGCCTGGAAATATTTCTTTGGTTTCCAGAGGTTATCTGGTTATGTCTATCTTCCTATACTGTATGGAGGGATATAGATAAATTGTGCAATCTTTCCTGAACACTGGAGGCTCTCCTGATGTACAGAACTAGCAGGGACACAATGTGCTCAAAAGCATAGGGAAGTCTAGCCCAACTGTATCAGGAAAATGCTCCTTACAGTGCACTCAGGCATGGGAACAAGTGCTCATAGGAACTGGTGGAAGCACCTCATTTATATCTTTGAGTTATGTAGGAATGTATTTTTTCACACAATACTGCATCTGAAAGAATTCTCTGCAGCCAAAAATTGAACTAAGTCCTCTTCAAAGGCTTTTGTTCTTTTAAGAAGAAAAGATAGTGATTTAGTAGTATTTGTTGGGCTAAATTGTATTTCTCTTTGAGTGTATTTACACACATATTCATATGCTCAGGGTCAGCACCCAGATGACAAATGTGAGAATTATTATTATTCTTAAAAACTGTGTGTCTATGTGTTTTTTATTTGGTAGTACTTAAGTAGTACTGCTAATGGTGCTGTAGTTATAAATCTTCCTCTAGGAATTTATAATATAATGTAAAGCACAAATTATCCCTGATCTAATTAATGCCTACACAATGTTTTATTTGAATGGTTTCAAAATAATTTGGGGGAAAATTGATCTAATATAAGTGACAAGATGACATGACTTTTTCCGAATCAGCTAGTGTTTTGAAGTACAACTAACAAATTACATTCTGAAGCAAGAGAAACTTTTACTACAGAACAAATTGACTTTTTGATTACAAGTATTAAAAGAAAGAAAAAGCCAGATATTTTTCCTTGAAAAATGTTCTGCTTAATATAGGATTTGATTGTGCAATCCTTCCTCATATAGAGACAAAAGGGATCTTGCTGGTATGGTATGAAGGTGCAAGAAAGAGCCCAGTGCTGTACTGGCAGGACTTCATTGCAAAAAGCTATTGGCTGCTGTTTACATTTCTGACATTCTCCGAGTAAGTGTTGTCACAACAGACAAGCAATTATAGACAATAATGTCAGTAATTTGTGGATTAAGGACTCCTTAAGGATGTATTGGCACAGCCAGACAGTAGCTGCTTTTAGCTTGCGACTGTTCACCCTTAGCTGTGCCAGTGAAACTGTAACTTTTAAGAAGAAATTGTGCTCCCTCTTAAGCAGCAAACTTCTCCAGGCCCTCCTTGCCTCTGCACAGCTCTCATCCAGGCAGCTCAACCTCAAAGGGCCATTTTTTAATAGGTACAGCTATTTATGCATACACATAAAATTGAAATATTGGACATTGTGTTGAAGTAATGCTGTGCTAGGCACTTGCCAGCAAAAACAGAAAAAATCAGATTTTAAGATGCCAGTACTATAAATACACCTGTGAGGAGCCTCAGCCTCAGTCCAAGCCCCGGCACACGTTGTGGAGGGCACAGGATCCCCTGACTCATCACTCGGGACACCACGGCTTAGGACATGCTCCACATTAGCTTATGCAAAATCTGCAGAGTGTGAAACCTGACATTTCCTTGCTGGGAAAATAATTTGATTATTTTGAGGATCAACAAGAAAGATTCAAAAGTAGTTTGCTCTATTTTTTAAGACATTCAAAAATACCATCTCAAAACAAGTACAGAAATGACGTGTACTTTCAGGGTCAAATTAAATACAAATGCATTTTGTTTGTCCTTTGTGCTACTGTTCTTCTGATTTTATTTCAACACAAACCATTCAGAAAATTAGCGTGTGTTTAGGAAAATGACTTATGATGAGGGGAAATTTATCTTAGTAAGTCTGTATATGTGTAAAGTAATGGGTGGACAGGAGAGGTTTAGGAAAAATAAGAAATATTTTTTTCTTATCGAGTCAATTTTTTATCTTATAGGGAAATTGTCACAGAAATTCCTTGAAAGGTTTTAACTAAAAATCTAGGTAATGAAAGAATATTTATTGGCTACCATTAACCTGGTTCTTCCAAAGGATGGTTTTCCTTTAAACACAAAGTACATCATATGCCTGGCTGTCAACACTAGTTTTGCAATTCCAGACAACATGGGTTAATTTTGCAGCTTGTGCTTACTAATTCAGCATCTTTACATGAAAATGTTGCAAAAGACCTTTTCCAAAAGCTTATTTCTCCCAGCTTCTGTCCCTGCAGCCCCCAGCCTGTGCCGGAGCAGCGGCTGATCCAATCCCACAGCCCTGGAAGGGGGCAGAGGGCTGTGTGTACCCAGCGCACATCCTGCATCTTTTCCTTGTGCCTTCCCTCCCCACACGCGTTCCTCCAGCATAAAACCCGGCAAAGTGCCTCTGTCCCGCTCTGCATCTTTTAAAGTTTGGAAACATCCTTTACGGGCCCAGGCCACGGGCGGCCCTTCCGAGCCAGGCCAGGCCCGAGGGGCCGCGCTGCCGCAGCGCCAGCGGGCCCGACCCTGCATCCCTTCTCCGCATCCCTTCCCCGCATCCCTTCCCCGCATCCCTTCCCCGCATCCGTGCCCCGCATCCCTGCCCGGGACGGCGCCCGGCCCCGGCGGGAGGCCCCGCTCTGCCATCACGCCGTCACGTGGCCGCCGAGTTTTCTCATCCCTCAGCGGTATGAGGAAGTCAGAGCCGCCGCCGCCGCCCGCAGCCCGGGCGGGCGCAGCCTCCGCCGCCGCCTCGCCGCGGCGCGACATGTGAGTACCGCGGGCAGCCCGAGCTCTGCCCGCCCCAGCTCTGCCCGCCCGCGGCCCCCGGGCGCCGGCGGGCCGGGGCTGACACCTGCGGGGCCGGGAGCGCCCGGCCGGGGGGCGGCGGTGGCCGGGTCTGGGGGCGGGCCGGCGAGAGAGCGGGGAGGGGCGGACGGCGGCCCCGCGCCCCCCGGCGGGCCCGCGGCCCCGGACGGGCGGACGGACGGACAGCCGGACGGACGGCACATCTCCGCTCGCCCGGCAGGCTGGCTCTCCCCGGCGCTCGCCCCCCGCCGTGAAGCCCCCGCCGGCGCCGCCGCCCCGATGGAGCAGCCCCCGGCGGCGGAGGAGTGGCAAGGGGCGACCCAGAAGAGGAAGGCCTGGGCCAAGAGCCGCGACTCCTGGCAGGCGTCGGAAGCGGAGGATTTCTCGGTAGCGGCGCTGGCCCGCGGCGAGGAGGAGGAGGAGGAGGAGGAGGAAGAAGAGGAGGAAGAGGAGGAGGAGGATCTCGGCGGCGGCGGGCTGCCGCTGGCCGCAGGAGCAGGTCAGTGCCGGGGGCGGCGGCCCGCGGGACCCCGCGGGGCGGCCTCGCTGTTACTGACTGTGGCTTCTCTCTCCCGCTCTGCCCTAAGGCTGCCACGGCGTTCCCAACGAGAAGATCGCGATATGGCTGAAGGACTGCAGGTGGGTGCTCCGCCGGCGGGGCCGGGCAGTGCCCGCGGAGGGGAGGGCAGGGGAGGGAGGCACGGCCGGGAGCGGAGCGGGCACCGGGCTGGCACGGCCACTGCCAGCCGAGGCACGGCCACTGCCGGCCAGGGCACGGCCACTGCCAGCCGTGACACGGCCACTGTCCAGCCATGGCACTGACACTGCCAGCCGGGACACGGCCACTGCCAGCCGTGACACGGCCACTGCCGGCCAGGGCACGGCCACTGCCAGCCGTGGTACGGCCACTGCCAGCCGGGACACGGCCACTGCCGGCCAGGGCACGGCCACTGCCGGCCAGGGCACGGCCACTGCCAGCCGGGACACGGCCACTGCCAGCCGGGACACGGCCACTGCCCAGCCATGGCACAGCCACTGCCCAGCCATGGCACGGCCACTGCCATCCAGGGCACGGCCTCTGCCCAGCCGGGACACGGCCACTGCCAGCCGTGGCACGGCCACTGCTCCGGCCGGGCTGCGCCGGCAGCAGCGCCGCCAGCCCGCATGGCCACCGGCGAGCTGGCGTTCGGCACCGCTTCTCTGCTTGGCGTCTCATTAATGAGCCTGAAGGCTTCCAGCCGCCGGGGGAGGAACTCAGCACAGAGTCACGAAGGCAGCATTACTTCGGAAGCTGCAGTGGTTCTCACCGAGGGGCTCCAGTTTAAAGCTTCCACTGTGTCCTTGCCTGGTTTTTTGGTGCAGATTTCAAGAAAATGCTTCGGCAGCATGGCCTCTGTGCTTACGGGCCTTCAGGAGTTATGGCACAATTTAGACTAACCTGATTTATTTGAGTCTTTTAATGCCTTCTCTCATTAACTCGAGGTATGGTCTATGTATTCCTTGTTTCTATTACTTTCTATGTTGCAAAGTAATCTTTGGTGTTTAGAACAGGTATTGATGGAATTACTTTTTCTTCACCCTCTGTCATATAAAAGCACCAGTGCTACATCACTAGCAGCTGCTTTTGTCGTGTCTTTTTCTCCATTCAGTTCTAACAGCCCTTGGAGGCAAAGCTGATGGGGAGAATCTAACAACTTTCCAGTAGCTAACAATGACATTTCAAGTCCTCTGCTATTTGATATTTCTGATTTCTTTCTCCTTTTAAGACCAACTATGCTAAGACAAGAATTTACCCCTGAGATAGTTTAGCTGTGCCTTTGTAATCTCTTGATCCAGTAACCAGCTGGTCTTACTTTGTAACTGAAGTGGGGGCTGTTTTATGGCTGCAGGATCCTCCATATAGTTTTTCAGATCTTTACAGGCTGTGCCTTGGATAGGGTGTTGGCAGCTACAGGCTTGAAATCATACTAATCCCTAAAATGTGATGCTCAGAGCTGACAGACCATTCTGCCAAAATGCTAGAATGAGAAAAGATTTTTCTGACTTTACCTCTCGTCTGGTGTCCTGTTGGTCTACTAAACTATTTTCTTAAAAATCAATAATACAAATTCAGTTCTTTCTTAGAAGTATTTTTTGAGTTGGGAGGGCAAAAAATGTTGGATTGGAGGGGGAAGAGGCCATTAGGAAGAGGCCATTCTTCCTAATGCTGCACTGCCACTATGTCTAAATCTGCAGGATTTCTGTCTAGAACCTTCCTTGGCCCTGTAGTCCTTAACACTTCCATGCAGAATTTAAGGAATAGCACAAAGCTGCAAACTGGCAACACGAACATCTAATAGGTGGCCAAAAATCTTGAGTAATAACACAAAGCTTGCAGTTTCATACCTGTGCTTTGGTAACTCTCTGTTGTTAAAACTGGCACCACACTTTTCTGTGGAATGTGTTTGCATCTCTGGCAGTTGATTCACAAAATAAGGGGATCTTGTTTTACAAATAACAAATGAAGCACAAGTTAACTCTTTTGCTAATACAGAAATGCAAATTTAGGTAATTCATGTTTGTGAAACCTGTTGTGATCCTTCCACAGAAGCCTTTTAAAGTACAGCTATTTACTATTGTCTTTTCAGAGGAATCTTCTGTTTTCCTCAGAAAGAAGTTTAAAAAAAAAATTTCCTAAACAATGCTATTCAGACAGGAGTTAGCCTCTGCTGTGTGGCATGCAGGATGCTAGCACGTGCAGTTCATGTCTGGAAGGTGCAATCCCAGCTGCCTGTGAAAGGGCTGCACAGCTCCTTGTGTTTGGAACTGCAGAATAGTTTAATTTTTTGTGCCTAATGTACGTGCGAGCAGTTGCTAGCATGTGCAGTAAAGTGATAATTCAATTTTCAGTGATATAAGTGATTGTATGTATAGAAATCTTGAACTGATTGCCTCTTGATAACAATGGACATAGGAAAAGAGGACAGAGGATGGAATAGCCCTGCAGATACTACAGTGTTTTGTTTAAAAATAACGATTGTGAAATTTACCATTTGTAAGCTGCTCTCCCTGAAATTTACCATTTGTAAGTTGTTCTCCCTGAAATTTCTTACTTGTTTAATAACACTGGTTTTGCTGTCAAGCTTTGATTGCTAAAAAGCATGGGCATACACAAACGGAGCTTCTGTTTCTGGTTCATGGCACAACCTTATTCTTACAAGTTAGCTACATAACAAGTTACCATGTAGCTATTACTACAAAAGAAGATTCAGTTACTGAACACAATATTTTCTCTGTTACATGCTTTCTAAAAGTAGTCCTTCACTTTTTCTGAGTTTCTGTACCTGTTTGTGAAATCAGAAGAAAATTGGTACTTTTTAAATCTCATTTTCTGGTTTGAGCTGGCAGCTGCACAAAAAACCTTAATATCAACTCACTGCATAAATAGACCTGCCATTAAGATTTATTCCTTTGCTTGTTTCTAAAGGCATCAATAGTGTTCTAATATGGATAAAAAGAAGTCCTAGTCGTCCTTTGATATTTATATTAGTGGGACTTTTATTACTTGGCATCTCTGTTTCACATCTGCTTTAAAGCAGAGGAGAGTTCTTAATATCCCATGTTATTTACCTTAGTAGATACCCATTTTGTTATTTTGGGCTTTTTGTAAAGAAATAAGTAGCAGCAAAAAGCAAAAGCAAAAAAGCAAGTATTTATCATACTGTGATAAGAATCATGGGGGTATAAAAAATATGAGATGTTAGTCAAAGTCTCTGGTTCATTCATGTTTTGGGAATCACATGCTTTTGAAAAAGTCCTCTTTTTCTCCCTCCTCAGTACTTTGAAAAGGCATTTTGAAGTAATAAGAAAGCTCATAAAAGTTGAAGCACAAGTGTTTGTGTTATGCTGATAGATAAAAGAAAATGTTGTCAACTATTATGATGACGTGTATTATTTTGATTGAATATATTTAAACTCTGCCAGTAATACAGGGGATGTGGGAGGTATCTAGGAGCCATCTCCTGTAGATATGCAGGAAGTGAGTTCTTGAAATGCCTCAGAAAGAAGAGATTTTTTGCTTCAAGTTTAAAATAAACATGGCTTCTGCCCAGATAAGGTTTTAAAAGCTGAGGTTTAAACACTTCCACGGCACAGTGCAAAACCCTTGTCCTGTTCTGAGAGACCACCTGACCACAACTGGTACAAACTGGACAAACAAAGCTCTGGGATGAGAGGAAGCCTTGAGGCTGGCAGAGACCCCATCCTGAGGGCACAGCAAGTGGCAGGGTCCCCCAGCTCTAACATTCATCCCCAAGTGCACAGGGCTGCTCTGGGACAGAGCCATGGGCCTCACTCGTGGAAAACAGCCTGGTGCAGAAAGGCAGAGCTATCCATACTGTTGTCCAAAAGGATTTTTGTGTGGTACTGGTCTGTTGTTTAAACTCATGTTTTGTTTAGTTCTTAAGAGCAAGGCAGCTGTGTGCAGCAGTGCAGGTAGGGCAGCAAGGGGTGGTTGACAAGGATGCTTTTCTGGTAGCTGCTGATGTGCTGTGATGGTGACACATTTAATTTCTAAAGGCAAATGCCGACTTTGATGGATGCTTTTACTGCTTTCTGCCAGCCACTGCATGCAGCACTGACCTTGGCTGTCAAAGTCAATGCCAGCAAGTTTCTACATCGAAAACATAGAGGCATGGGAGTAGCCACCAGGGAAGGAGAGGGAGAAGCTTGGGAGTGCACCCATCAGACCCAGGGAGTAAACAACCAGCATAGTTATTACTCAGAACATCAGGCTTCTTGTAGCATGACAGGTTTAGACAATATATCCTAAGTTTTTTCAGACTCTGACTGGACAGGCATACAGAAATACAGGAGATCTGAGCCTCAGCAGAGTGTCCCCTGTCACCTGGAATGTGCTTGCACCTGGATGCTCTGGCTGTTTGCCTTGGAGTCCCCCCACGGTGGGGCTGGGCTTTGCTTTGCAGAGGGCGTGTTGAAGTGAGCTTGCTCCATATCAGCAGGCTGCATCTGGAGAGAGTGAGCTCTTTTCAGAAGGAAAGGAAAAACAAGGCTGTGAAGTGTAAGGTCTGTTAGAAAGCAGATGCAAACTTTCTTTGCTTAATTTGGCTGTGGCACCAAAATAAATACAGTATCAGAGCACTGTTTGCTTTCAGGTCTTTGGGCGGGTTTATGTGTCTGTCTAATTAAAAATCCAAATGAAATACGCATAATGTAGGTGCATAAATCATCTGCTTTCACCTTCTTTACGAGTATTATATTTCTGAATTTGTTTTGAGCTTTGAAAGTTAATGCTTTGCTACTTAGAAAGTGACAAGGCTTTGGTTAAACATGTCTGAGAGACAAGGTGTGGAAACATCTATCTAAGTGTCAACAAATACTGTGTGAACCCAGAGCGGGATTGGACCTGTCATTTGTGAGGCTTCTGCTGCTGCTTTTAAGCACCATGAGGTTCGGTAAATCCCCTGCCCTTCAGGCAACAACTATGGGAGGGATCATCCAAAAAAGAATTAGTGTGAAGAGCCTCTAAGTGTCAGGACTGGCAAGTGACAGCTAACATAGCTGTCAAGATTTTTTATCTTGGTTCTTCCTGATTCTTCCTAATCATCAAATACAACCTTTCACCACTCTCTCCAAGAAGTTTTAAACATGTAGAAAAATGGCAACAGTTTTTGCTGCATAAATGAGATTGAATGAATCCATTCAAAAATTCATGCTTGTTTTTTCTGGGTGTTATGCTAAGAAGTCCGTGATTCAGGGGCTTCTGTCCCTGAAGGTGTTTCAGCTTTTGCAGTTATGATGTTTTGTTGTTTTTGTCTGCAAGGTGTATTTATTTAGAGGGCTGGGGATTGTTTAGGAAGATATTGCCAGTCAGATGTTTGTGCTTTCTGGGGGCGGAGGGAGGGAAGAAGGGAGGGAGGGACAACTGCTGCTATCACAAGTTTGTTACATGCTGTAAGGAAGGACATGAAGCAGCAAGTTTTTTAAGTAGTGCTAATTTCTTCTGTGGTTTCAGAACGCCTCTGGGAGCCTCCCTGGATGAGCAAAGCAATCCTCTGTTGAAGGGTAAGGAAGGGCTTTACCTACTGAAATCTCTTTTGCTGGAAACTGTGTTTTCAAGGACCTTCATGTGAGTGTCTTTAGCAGCAGTAAAAACCACAGCCAGGCCAGGGTTACAGAGTTATTCTCACAGCAGAGCAGTTGTGCATGAGAAACTGGAGAAGGGGGAAAAGAACCCAAATAAGTCTTTCTGGAGATCTTAGTAAGGTCTAAAAAAACCTCCCAGATGTGCAATACAGGGAGGTGATTCTGTCTCCAAACTGGTGAGCATTAGACAGTCTCTGCCTCTAATAACTGTGGTTGCCACACCTGAAAATTTTACTATCTGAGCAGGTCCGAATACTAAAGTTCAAAGTACAGTGGGAATGTGCAGGTAGTGACAGGAAAGAATAGAAGTGAAGAATACAGTGAGGAACTACTTGCTGTGCCTGGAATCTTCACTTCAGCTCCTAATCTGGTACAGGAAGGTGAGAGGGCAATGCCCCAGCTGGACTCAGACTCTGGATTCTCCTGGTAAGATGTCTGGAGGACAGATAATGCAGCAGCAGAAGGCACGGGTGTGCTGAGTGGTACCTCCAGGTTCCCACTCCCATAATTTGCTCTCATTTTGACTTGGAGGTGTATCTGAGCACTAAACTAAAGCAGTGTTGTAGTCGTTCCCTTTCAAAATCATTTTGCTGTGTTCTGAAATGTAACTTCTTGCTTCTTAATGCATTTTAACTGCATGAGTAATGCAGGGATTGTAAATAAAGTCTGGTTATTTCTTGTGTCAAATGAAGTGTCTCGCTAATATCTTCAGATAAGCAGCTGGAAGGAAAACATTGGAGCATGGTAGTTGTTGAACTGCTAACTGTGTGTTTTCAGGCATGCTGGTGAGAAATGGAGGAAGTTTTGAAGATGACTTATCCCTGGGAGCCGAAGGTGGGTGTGGTAGATTATGACTCTTTTTCTAGCAAAAAAAAATTATACTCAGTCATCTGATTTTTATTGTGAAGGACAGCATTGCGTAGAAAATCAGGATGAAGCACACAGAAAAATGCAGGAAGATTTGCTTTTTGAAGTTATTTAGACTATTGCTAGAGTTAAACACTCTGAGTCTCTGACCCAAAGGTCAGAGGCAGCCCTGAATTTTCTTCTGTCCTCTCATTTTAATACCCATGATGACAGGAGAGCCTGGAGCACTTACCAAAGCTGTGAGAAAACTATTTCTCCTACTTGCTCTTCTTGTCCATGGGTTACTCTTGGCAGCCATGCAGGTCTCACTTCCACTGTATCCCTTGGGAGTGGCATGTGCGAGCTTTTGAAAGGAGGAATGAGATTCTGTCACCCAAGAGGCAAACCCATTAAGAGCTAAGTGCTTTTAAAAGTGAAAAGCACCAAAGCTGAGTAAGTATTTTGGATCAATCACAATATACATCTTCTATTGCTAGCTGCTTGCCTTTTCTTTCTCTTCCCTTTTTTAAGGGGAAGGAGATGTGGCTGTTCCCTGTGGACTTTGTAAAAAAGACTTCTAGCCTTGATGTTGATCATAGATTAGGGGTGTCCATAAACCAACTAGCAAAAGCACTGTGGAATCTGTTCTAGCAGCAGCGTTTTGAAGTAAAATAGCAAAAAAAAGTCTACAAACCTGGTCCTGGGGTTATCTGTAGGATGGGGATATAAGATGTTATGTGCTTTAAGTGTTAAAAAAACAACATAACTATTCTAGTTTAACTTTTGATGTTTTTGAATTACAGCTTCTGCCAAATTCCAGTACCACTGGTGTAGTAGAAAGCCTTTTCTTTCACATAAGTCTTGCCAGTTGTGTCAGAGTAGTGGGACAAGGCCTGGAGGAAGGAAATATCTTTAATTTTTAAAAGATTTAAAACTTCTAAGGACAAAAAAAATCTGGTAATGATCTTGACCTGATAATGATGGGAAAGCAGTAAATGAGTCTCCTATTGCAATAGATTAAATAGGATTAAATTTTCCTATTGACAGTCTTTTCCACTTATTAGATTGTCTGCAGTACAAAGATTTCATAGGAAAAGTTTCTGTGTAATAATAATCAAAGAGTCTGAGCTTATGACCAAGAACACAAGAATCAGTGGATTTTAGTACATCATGTCCCTTTTTTCTTTTCAGTTTTTCTCTTTATAATTTCCAAGGACTTCTGGTTTTTATGGGACTTTAGCATGATTTAGCTTGTTCAAATGAAAAGATGCCAGTACTAGAATTGCTGGTTGATTTTTCTGGGTAAGGATGTGGATGTTTCTGCTGGGCTTTGCTTCCCCCAAGAACAAGGGGACAACAGAGCTGCTTGGAGCAGAGCTGCGTGCCCTGCCAGAGGCTGCCCTCCCTTTGAGGCTGGGATGAATGGCCTGCCCTTGTGCAGCCATGATTGCCTGAGCCCAGACAGAAGCCAGAGCCCTGTGTGAATGGTACAGAGGGCATTGGGCAGGGACCTGCAACCCCAGCCCACTGCTGAGCTGGTACAACCTATAGCTCAGCTGCTCAACTGGATAATCCTTACAGATAGGCTTACCTTCATATTATAGGCAAGAATATTAAAAAGAAGAGATGTGTGATCTGTGTTCTGCATACATTCCTTTGCATCCATTTCTTTGTGATGCCTCTGAAACCAAGAGAGAGGTGGTGAGGTTTCCACGTTTTACTCGTGGTTGCTGCCTCTGCCCTGCTGGCACAGCGGGTCGAGGTGCAGGGCTTTGCTGGCAGGGTGTGACATCACTCTTTTCATAGCTGGTTCTGAGGGCTGCTGTAACAGAACATGTCTGTCTCCTGGAGCAAGTTGTTAATGCTGAGTTGCCTCTTTGGGGAACCCCTAATTTAAGTCTGAGCTTCAGTTCTGAAAGAATAATGCTGCCTGGAACATTCCTATGTGATCCAGCTGCAGAAAGTGCTGACTTCCCTGTCAGCCTGGTGACCAGGTGCTTGGTACCTGGCTGACAGCCTCCCTCCTGAGCCCTATCAATTCTGAGCACATCTGCTGGCCCCATCAGCACCAAGAGCTTAACTGAGCTCTTGTTTATGTACAGCACAGCTCAGACAGCCAGAGCCCTGCCCCACTTTGCTGATGAAAAGATGAACAAATAGTCTCAGCACCTGGCTGTGGGTCAGCTGCCTTTCTTACATTTTTGACTTTATCTACTGGAGCAATCCTTGGATGCCTGCTTGTCCTCTTCCCCTTCCCACCCAGGAACAGCCCTGCAGCTGGTAATCATGTCTTCAGTTGCAAAGCAATAAATGATTTATATAACAACTACCAGCTTATCACAATTTAAATTTTGAGTAATAAGACTAATGACAGTATGCAAATGTGTGTCCATATGAGATTTAATTTTAAACAGAGGTTTAATAAACCAGCTCATTTTTATATCAGCTGTATACTGGAAACCCTTGACAGTCACATTTATATGGAAGAAGTAAAACCTGGTTTATGTAGGACTATTGGGAAATGAGCTGACTATCTGCTTCTTCTTACTTGTGACAAGTGTAGTTCTGAAGAGGTCTGGATATAACTTCTTCTTTCTCTACAGCTAATCATCTACGGAGTGATACCCAAACAGAAACATGGTAAGCATCTTTTTTTGTGTTTGTTTACTTCAGAGGAATATTTATATTGAGGGCTGGAGGGAGAATGGGCAGTGGAAGTCATGGGGATAATACAGAGCTAAAGGTCTTCTGCTCATGCCTGTTTACAAGAGAGGGAAGGAAACAATACAGATAACACAAAGAGTCATTAGGAGGTGCAGAAAAAAAACCACCAGATTTTTATTCTTTCAGCAGATGTGACAGATTTTGGAGTAGCAGGAGGAAAACAGAGAAATGACAAATCTCAGCAACGTAGCATGATTTATCTTCTTTGTCTCAGTGCTCACTATTTCAGAAATTTCAAGGGAGAATTAGTTTTGTCTGTCACGGCAGATTTCTTTTGGGAGTGGGGAAAAAAAGACTTTGAGAAAGGAGAGATGGTTAGAGCTTTTAAATAAAATGTGCTGAAACTGAAACCCCACTGAAACTTCAGCAAATACTGCATAGCCTCCGTGGAAAGCATCGTCTCTACTCCTACTGAGCTGGGCTCCATAAATAAATAGACACTTTTGGGTGAATCCTCTGCCACCTTTGGTTTCTTGGTGGCTGCTCTGGGGGGGAACAGTTTGTTCCTCGGATTAACAGTAAAAGTATGCTTGAACCCAGGGTACCATCTAATGCTCAAGCAGCTTCTCCAGATGCAGGGAAGAAATAACTTGGGATTGGGAAAGAGACTAGCCAGCAGTGTGGGCTGGAGCTGCTCTTGCTTCATTTCCCCCTGCCTGGAGCCTCTACAGGCTCCCCAGCCAGGTGTGGGTGCAGCTGGGGTGAGCAGGGTACCCAGGGCATGCCAAGGGTGGCCTTGCATGGAGAGGTGGTCCTGCTGGGGGGGAGGATGGCCCAGGGGAGGCAGGAAAAGGCAGGGCGAGGACAGCTCACTCGAGGCTGGGCTTCCTTACTGGAGGAGGGTGGGAACAGGGAGGGTGGGGCAGCAAGGGCAGATCAGGGTTTGTTTTCTCAGCTCACATTTGCCTTCAAATTCATACTGTCTGTGTACATTTTTACTGAGGTGGTCCAGGGTTCACTTTTGTTTCTGTATTTCAATAAATGACATGGCTAATACAAACCAGATAACACCGAAGGGGAAAAGAGAAATTCAGCAGTGCTGGCGGGTTAGCTCTCCAGTGAGACAGAGAATCAAGTCCCTGAACAAAAGAGGTTTGTTGCAGGAGTCCTCTCTGTTTGTGTTTTGTACAGCAATGGTGTACTGGCAAAGGACAGGAGGCTGCAGTTCCATCAGAAGGGGAGAAGTATGAACTCTACCGGCTCTGGAAAAAGCAGCGCGACTGTTTCAAGGTAAAACTCTGCTTAAAAGGTCTGTTTCTCAGTGAAATGGACTTGGCTTGTTTGATGTGCATTGCTGCATTTAGTAGCTGAGAAGGGAATTTTCATTTAGTTGCTTGAAAAACTTCTGGTTTCAGTTGTGGTTTTCAGTAAATGCTAACAAATGGACCTAAACATTAAAAATGCCTGATATTTTAATGGCATTTTAAAATTTAAGCTCTGCAGAGTAGGACTGATTTTAGAAATTACAGGATTGGATCTGTGATGTGTCTGGGCCAATGACTCTTATGACGGGAATGAAAACTTTAGATGCAGAGATCTCCACAATTATTTCCAAAACTAGTCTGAGCTTTTGGAGTCAAAAGTTCAATAAACCAAAGTTGTTACTGGGCTGAGTTAGCAGTTGGGTAGAAGGGGCTGGATCTTAAAAGGGGACAGATAGACGGTTAATATCTTTCATTTGTCCAGCGTTTCTGAATTACTGGAGCTTTATGAGGAAGATCCTGAAGAAGTGCTCTATAACCTGGGGTTTGGAAGAGATGAACCAGATATTGCTTCAAAAATTCCAGCGAGATTTTTTAATTCATCATCATTTGCCAGAGGGATAGATATCAAAGTGTTTTTGAATGCCCAAATACAGCGCATGGAAGTGGAAAATCCAAGTTTTGCTTTAACAAGTAAGTATGTTTTGGAAGCACAGTTTATTTATGAATTTATTAACTATATAAACAACCTCAAAAGAGGTATGTACATAATATTCTGGCAAAACTCTGTTGCAGCCTAAAGGCCACATTCCATTCAGAATTCATAATAAAACTCTTGCATGGTCTTAAATAGGCAAGAGGTGGCCAGCAGGGTGGTACTACTTGGGATGAGTGGAAGGGTTTGTAGTGGGGAGGGAAATAAAAGGTGTGCTGTAAGGTATGCTGCCCTGTGGTTTGTATCATTCTCATCTCTTACTCTAATCTCGTCTTGTGTTGCAGCTTTAGAGCACTGCAACAAATAGCAATATCCCACTGTTTCTGGTGTTCTTCAGTCCCTGGGTGGGATTTTTTTTTCTGGGTGGCAGCGACCTATTTTTGTCATTGTTGAAATCTGGGGCAGTATTTCTATTCACTTGGACAGAAGCTTTGTTGGATCAGTAATGAGTGCTGCTGAAATGAGGGCATAGCTGTCTTTTTGTAGTTGTAGCTGAAGAGAGCAATGCAAGTAACACTTCCTTTCTAGCATTTTGTAAATAAACTTGCATTCACACACACATGCCACTTACTTAGTTCGGGAGAACTTTGCATGCTGTTCTTGTGCATTTGTAAAGATTCTTTTTTTCCATAGCAGGGTATGACTTTCATGTTACAGGCCTAGGAAGTGTTCATTCAGTTTTAGATGCCCCGATAAAAGTAGGGGCTGGGCAGAGATTATGATCAAAATTCCCTCTTCAGATATGCGTTGTGTTTCGTTCCTGTGCAGGTCGTTTTCGTCAGATTGAAGTGCTTACTACTGTGGCCAATGCTTTTTCTTCTTTGTATTCTCAAGTCTCTGGGACTCCTTTGCAGAAAATTGGTAGTATGAATTCAGTGTCTTCCAGCAAAGAAGCATCCAGCCCTCCCCCTCTGAAGCACAGCAAATCAGCCAGTCGGTTGATGAAGACCTTGTCAAAACTCAATCTGTGTGGCACACAGCAAGCTGATGGCAGCAACTCCCCTAGTCCTTCGCCTGTTGAAAAAGGGAATGGTCCAGCTGAAGTAGGGAGTGAGGAAAATGATGTTAAAAATGAAGCTAAATTGCCAAAATATCCTAAAAAGAAAGACTGTCCCTCTTTTTTGGCTACTGTAAAGGAGGAGATAGCAGTCAGTCAGACAAAGGCTGCGAACGCAGAGAGACCGGCGCACCTCCCTGCTGGGACTGGTGGGGCACAGGAGGGTTCTGTGCCTCCAGCAGATGGGCAGGAGGGCAGGCTGGCAAGTGCTGAGGATAGACCCTGTGAAGAACCTGGCCTTTTGGACTCACCAGGCCTCAGCAGCAGTTCCAGCACCTCTGACAGCAGTGTCCTGACACAGAAACTGTCCACAGCATCGCCAGGTAGAGACCCCTGCGCTCCCCTCGCAAACCCATCCATAATGAACCTCATGCTGCAGCAGAAGGACTCCTTTGAGATGGAAGAGGTGAGTGAAGATACACGACTTTCTTTGTACATACAGTTTACATAACTCCCTGTCTGCCAGCACAGGAATGTTCTCTCCTGTATAGCTCACAGTGTTTTCTCCAGGAATACTTTAAATTCTCTGAGAGCTGCAGGCTGCTCTAATTGATCCTCTTAATGAAGTAACTGCTGCTGCTGTTGTTCCTAAGTCAGTGGGAAAGTTCTCATTCTCTCTCTTTTTTTTTTTTTTTTTTTTTTTTTTAATAAAATTCAGGTAATTGCTATCACTGGCATAAGTCCTAGGGCGTTTTCTCTGTGTAAGTAAATCTAGGTTAGGCTTTGTATGCAGCAAAACCCTGGATGTTCAGTTTTTATTTTACTTAAATTTTAAACTAGAAATGATTACTTTTGTTGGCTAGAAGTAAATTTAGTTTATTAATTGATATTGATTAAAGATAAATTTGTGAATAAAGCAAGAGTTTTGCTGCAATGAAGCAGAGGAGGGGCTTTCAGAGTGAGGTGTTCATCTTGTGCAACTTTCGGTTTTGATAACAGTCTACTATCAGTTGATTTATTTGTTCTCTGGAAATTAGTACATTGAAAGTCACTGTGACATGACTTTTGGCAATGGCTTAATTGCAAATTTTGTGCTAGCTGTCTTTTAACATCTTCATATATACAGGTATTAATTTTCATATTTATAGTTGTCCCAAAGGAATTTTAATTCACAGGTTCCTGTAAGTGATTTGTTTATTGGTCTAGTAAGCATCTAGCCTACAGATTCAAGAATGCAATTTTTGTATGGACTTGCAGCTTGAATTGTTAGAACTGTCTCAAAATTCTTAAATGAGTAGATGCTTTTGTGGACACATTTCTGTGTCACTGTTACGAATTAACAGTTCAGCAGTTAAGACTTTGTCTATATGAAATATAGAGATATATAAAATAAAGGATATTGTGATTTCATTAGTGAAATGAAGAAAGCAAGTGAATAGAAAAGCCCCAGAATTTTACAGTGAATGATGAAGTGAAGATTTAATAGATATGGTGTCGGGTGTTATGTTGTCATGACAAGCTTTTCTAGATCAACTAACATTGTAGCTGAATTTGCTCATTAAGCAAAAAAAAAAAAAAGGTAATCAAGCCTCTTGTGGCTCCTGGCACTTGTTTATTCCAGTGTGTCCTACCTACATGTTGTGTGGCCATCTACTGAACCAGAACAAAGGACTAGTCCAGTTGAGAAGGGAAAAAGAAATCCAGTGCATTTTGATTTATTTCTTTTTCCTGGCTTAGTTTTCAGCCAGATAATTTTCTTGATACAGCTTGTTGTGTAGCTGCAAAACTGTTTGCATTGGCACAATTGGAAGGGATTGAGCAGCAGTGTATTTTGCTGCATATTTCACAGGAGAAATCCATTTTTGGTACCTTAGAGCAAAACTGAAACAATTAATGCATTTATATGTGTATATAAATGTCTATGTGTGTACATTGAAAAGAGGAGTGGATTTTTCCTTCAGAGTAAGTTGGTCTATAAGGACTCGCTGAATGCTGCACATGTGTGATGTGTTTGTGAAGTTTTGGTTGACACACTTTGTGCAGTGATGCCAGGCATAAACACAGCTGTTTTGGCAAGATGTGGGGTGGGACTGTGGTGAATTTTTAGTTTTTCAATATAGTGTATACTTATCAACTGCCTACAGATCCCTGGGAGGGAGGGATTCAGTTTTGCTGAAGACATTTTAGAACAATGCCTGGCAGTGTGATTTTATTTTTGTGCGTCTCTAAGCAGGGTGTAATGAACAATAAACTGTATTAGAAACAGTGACAATAACTCCTCCCCCTGTTTTCCTTGCTTGGCTTGGAGTGCATTCTTATGCATAAGAAAGATGACAGATATATCAAGGAAGTTCTTTCCATGCTTACGAATGCCTTGGAGGTTTGCGTGCCCTTCGGAAGTCTGTGGCTGTGAAGATAGCTGGTGTGGGAGTGAGTCAGGGCAGGATTTCCCCAAACACCCACTCCTGAGGTGGCCAATGACAGTCCTGAAGGTCACTTACCAGCGTGAATATTGGCTGAAGGGATGGGGAAGGAGCTTCTGTGTGCTTGAGGAGCTGCACTGTGCTGTGGACACCGTTGGAATGCTGTCTCCCAGCCAAGGACAGGAGGTGGACGGTATTTAAATGAGAAGAGGCTTAGCTTTTGGAAGGCTGCAAATTTAACCTTCAGAAGCAGGGAGGTTTGAGAGAATTAAGACACCTTTCCTGGAAGGCCAGTTTTATTAAAGTGTCTGTAAGGTTACTTGCTGTTCCTTGTTTATTAAGAAAAAAAAAACCCAGCTAAGTTTTTCCTAATCTTAAATGGTGAGCCCATTCTCTGCTCTATACTTAGATTAAATAAGGATTTACCCCTTTGGTACAGCCTTCATCTCCTAAAAGAACAGAAGCTGCTAGGTTTATCATGCAAAAGTAATGTTGCTCACTTATTAATGGTGAAAAGTTCAGGCCAACTACTCCTCAAATCCCTTGTAAATAAGAAAATGCACCCTTTTGGCCACTGTGCATATGATATCACTGCAAATATAACCTCTTCTTTAGCCAAATACCAATTTTGGGTTATCAACATCAGTATCTTGAGTTTTACTTTTTTAAGTTGATAAAAAAATAGAGATAAATTCATTGCATGATAATTTTGAAACTGGGCCAGCAGCCCATTAGAGAGAAGGGTTGGGGGTAGTTGGGCTGGGTTGTTGTGCATATAGACTTGCGTGTGATCCATTAAAATATTTTCTGGATCACACAAAAGAGAGAACATACTGTAGGTTTTGAACCAAACAAAGACCTCCCTGTTGAGATTTTAGGCATATTCTTTTCATTGTTTGAACCTTTGCCTGAGAACTGCTTTCTTTGCTTCACAAAGTTATTGAGTGAAAGGACTCTTTATGTACTTTTAAGTTTCCCAGTTGAAACATGCATGGATCTGAAGACATTATCTTTCTTTTCTGTGCTGGAAGACATAAGAATTACTTCCACGAGTAGTGGCATGGTGAAGCCTGGAGTAGGTTCTGGCTGGGTCTGGGTCCTTCAGCTGGAGGACTGGTGGCTTGTAGGAGATAGTTGGTAGGGCAGCAGATCACAGTCCATGTGTGCTGACCTCCTAAGACATTTTTCTAAATGTATTGTACTTTTATATTCAAATGAAGGGCCAAGAGTTCTGTCTGGACAAAGATGGTAGTGTAAAGGTGGTCAGAGGTGTTTTCACACAGTAATTTTAGTGTTTAGTCAAAGAGGAACTGAGTGCTCTGTGTTGTTAGAGGATGTGATTTCCAGGTCTTTTTGCATGCAGTGGGTAACCAGAGGGGAGTCCTGTGCTGTGGGTGGGAGGTGCTGCCCAAGGATCTCTGTTCTCCTCCAGGAGCATTGCTGAATGCCTGATCAAAGTTGGTTTAAGGAGATCACAATTTGCTCTTTCAATCAGTATAGGCTGTTCAGTTGGAGAAAAAATAACACCAAAACCTCCTCCTGCATGTGCAATGTTTGTAGTTTAGGCATTCTTAAGCACAGGAATATATTCCAGTTGACCTCACAAAATATTCATCTCCTCTTCCTGATAGATCCAGAGTACAGAGGGGGATCTACCTCATGTTTCAGCTACACACCAGCTAGCAGTGACCAAGTCAAGGAAAGGTGAGTACACTTCTACTTCTGTGAGACAGCAGAATGCCAAGCGTCCTTCCATCTCTGAAATGCTGATTCAGATATTTTAAGCTTCTAAAGTTTATTTTCTCTCTAGAAATAAAAAAGATACAGGTTTCTTTTTTAGCTAAATCACATAACGTTATTACAAAGTGCCAACCAAATTACAGGCAAGAAAACAGCCCTGTAGCCTCACTGGCTGTTTTCACTTCTGTGTAATTGATGCTAGCTCAGATGGCCTGAAATGTTAATTCAGATTGTGTGGGATTTTTTCCTTAGTAAATCCTGTAATTTAAGATACCCATTTAAACTGAAATTACATTGTTTTAAACCTAAATTGCATGATACATGCAGCTTTTTCCTATGCACCTCTTCTCTGTCTGCAGGCTGCCTGCACAGAAAACTAGTGTCTCTACACCCACGTGGAAATCATAGTCCCTCACAAGGAAAACACTGTGCACTGGCTGTTGTGGTTCACTTAGTTTGTGCTTTCATCTCAAATTCTCATTTATGTGTTTTATGGCTTGGGAGGGGGATAAAGCTGATTTTAAAGTTTATTTTGTGATTGTTGCTTTGCCCAGTAAGCAAGTGAAGTCTGTTCTCTAGCTGACACATTTAATTAAAGACGAACTAAAGCTTGTTGCACTTACGGAGGTGCTTAGCTGCAATGCAATTTCTTGGTGAAACATGAATAGCATTTCTAGACACTTAAAAGATGCAGAAGAAAAACTTGTCTAAAGAAACAGAGATCATCTTACTTGCGTTTGCACAAATGAATTGACACTGTCAGCTGAATTGCATTAAAATGGTTGAGAGTGCCCTGGACTGTGTTGGAGGATAATGCCTGGTTGTTGGTGATAACTTGTGCTGCTTGTTCATCAGTGTTCTGCACAGCACAGCCTGGTGCTCACTAAGCTTCCTCTGCTACAAACATAGGCCTCCAAGGATTGCCAGAAACTGGATCTCTAACTGCTCCCAGTACTTCCTCCTTAGGTGATTTTGAAGTTCATTACCACCTGCTTTACATGACTCCATAAAAACGGTGCAGTCTTTACAGGGCAGGTTTCCTGTTTGCCTGGCCTTTCCAGCTTCAGGGAGAACTTTTCAGAGAAAACTAACTTAAATAACCAGGACCTGCAGTCAAGGAGGAAAAAAAAAAATACATGTTTTCATCTTTTCTGCTCCCAATAGTTATTTTACCATCTTCTTCCACCACACAACAAAGAAAAGTGAGATGGTCCTGTGTGTACTTGCTGAAAGGCACCAACAGTTCTAGCAATGGGACTTCCATCTGACAGAAGCAGGCTGTGCCTGGGTCGTGTTTCCCAGGCACTATGTCCCTCCTATTTCTGAATACACTTCACACAAATTAGTGGTGACACTTTATTATCAGGTAGGCATTGCCTAGATTTTCTAGGATTTACCTGACAAGGGTGTCGGTGCTTGCATATTTTCTAAAAGTTAGTCTGAGACCAAGTTAGTCTGAGACCAAGTTAGTCTGAGACCATTTTATTTCACCTGAAGATGCAAAAAATTTAAGACTTAGTTCTGTGTGGATTTCAGTAAAGCTGCTAAGAGGCAGAGCATTTGATGGAGAAACTTACCCAAAATGTAAAAAACTGTAGCCAACTTTTGTTTTTGCAAGTTGTCCAACATGAGACAGCATAGAGGCCGGTTTTCTCAGAGAGTGGATGTTTGGATGTTAGAAGGTGTCCAGAGTTAATGGCCTCTTATTAAAAATGCTGGCCATTGTGTCTTAATGTGAAATGCCACTCTCACTGGCAATCTCATGGTATGGGATCAGCATGAAATTTAACCACGGATTTTCTGTTGCAACGTGATTTCATTTGACATTCCTCATACAAACCCACCTGTTTCAGTGGCTTTGTCTCTACTGTTCATAGGCACCCATAAACAAAAGATTTGTTCCAGATGAATGCTTGCCCTGAAGGATTACTTCTGTACTCCTTTTTTTATGTGGTGATATTTCTTTGTCAATTAACAGGGTTAGTGTTCTCTGGTACAGATTACTGTAAACCTTGCAGTGTCATTTTACATCTACACAGAGGGCTGTGGATGCTTTCTCTGAAATTTACAACAGCTTGTAACGTGTGCTAAGAGGGCCTTTAAGAAGTGAAGTATTCAAATTAAAAAAGAGACTCTCCTACTGAGATGGTCTGGTTGACTGTTATGGTTGAACAACACATCTACTGTTGCTTAGACTCACAATTAAATTCCTATTATTCTTATTTCAGTTTTGTTAGGAACACAAGAATGAAAAGCTTCAGCTAGTTTGTAAACAAACAGCGCTGCTATGTGTGCTCTATAAAAAACAACCTATTGCAAAGTTATCTGGTAGAAAGGTTTGTTAGTGCAAAACTATAGTTCTTACTGACATATCATACAGCAGCACCTTCTTTTCCAGAAAATGCCCCAAAAGCAAGACAAATACAGATATAGAGCCTAGAGGAAAAATCTCAAGACACTGCAACTCGTGAATGTCTGGTTGTTGGTATCAACATGGGCCTGTGGAATTTTGAGTAGCCACAGACCTGTTTCTTTTAAGGCATTCTACGTTGATAGTCAAAAGCAGTTACTGGTTTTGAAAATTTAGTTCTTGAAAGGGAAGCAGCACATCATCAGCACTTCCTGTCCTTAATATATTATTGTATTTATAGCTCTCTGTGGGTGCAGCTCCACAGGAGATTGGAGATGGGGGAGTGAGAAGAAAACATCTGGAACAGATTTAGTATTTGTGGGAGTCTGTGCTTATCTGTCCAGATGCAAGGAAATCCCCAGGGACTCAGAGAGTTTTTGCAGCAGGGCTCCCTGTTGTGCTGGTTTTGTTAGTGCTGGGGTGCATGGTGTGATGAGTATGCAAAAAAGACACAGCTGGTGTTTAATCCCATAATGAAATACTTTATTGTTAAGTTAGGAGTGTTAATTTAATAATTATCTTATAAAATACAAAGTGCATTAGAGCTTTTCCAATAGTACAGGTACAAGAAACAAATGTTAAATCTTCATGGACAGTTTCCACATATTTCTTCTCTTCTGTGTGAGCAGTTGAGTGACATGGAAGAGGTGAGACTGACAGTCCAGTGGTAGCTCATTATTATGTTACAATAAATGAGCAAATCATTTCCCTGGTGGGGTGCTCTGATGAATCTGCTCTCATATTTTTGAATGTCACAGACTTGTTTCTTCATCATGTGTTCTTTGTTTAGGACATTTTCAGTTGATTAATTTTATTAATGAATACACACATTTTTTGGACACATATTCAGTGCCTAAATATACTTTGATTTTTTTATATAGCTTAAAACAACAATCTGAGAAGCATTTTAATTTGTACTCTGTTAAACTGAGATGGGAGTTTGTTCCTGCTGGTTTTGTTTGTCGTGGCTGGTTCCTTCTCCCACACTTTCCTTATTATCCTGCCCCTGGCCTCCCAGTGGTTCAGAAGATTTCCTCTGTGTAGTGTTGACAGTAGCTTTGGGTGGCAGAGTCAGTGTTAGTCAGTGTTGTGCAGTGGCACCTTTTTGCAGAAGGTACAATTGCCTTGCTGGGGTTACACAGGGCAAGGGATGATCCCAGGCTGGCCCCTATAAACCAACTCTTGATGCTGAATGTTCTGCACTTGAGGTGAAGAGAGGGGAGCCATATCTCATCACAGACTTCTTTCTTTGCCAGGAGACCATTAATCAATAACAGAATGTAGCTGTGAAGCTTTTTTTAGAAGTGTTTTTGTATTTTTCCCCTTATTTGCTTGAATCTGGGAGATACCTAGGTGCTATGGAGCAGGCTACATATCTGGATCAGTATTGTCAAGGAGGGTGGATACCATTATGTATCTGCATATCCCAGCACAGTAGTTGGTATTTCCAGTCTTTACAGAACCAAACCTTGTAATTTCACTACTGATTCAGTAGATATTCCAGCTCTTTTATAATTTTTTACTGCATTTGCATCATAGTGGTGTCATGGAGAGCCCTAAGACCTTGTGAAAGACAAGGGTAAGGTGTGATAGCAAATGACTATGCAGAAAACATGTCTCTTCTGATTTGCTTTAAAATGTTTAAAAAATCCTAGCAGCTCTGTGGCACAAAAAACATGGGATGTCTGTATAAAGGGATGTCTCCTGAGGTGGAGCCAAGGCAGTTTGAATCTGTTCATGCTGTGCCAGTCATTTGCCATGAATAAATGAGACTGGTGTGAATGACTGCTCTAGGCTGATCCCTTGCCAGGCAGTATCTGTCCTGTAGGGTTGTCAAAGCATGTGGATAAATAATCAATGCTATAGAAAATTATCTGGAAGACTGATTTTAACTTTAGTACTGTGTCTCTGAGAAGGCCAAGAATTGATTTGGGAAAACATAGGTGTAATTTTCCTTCCTATAGCTGAAAAGGAAATACTGACTGAGAAGGAAATAGAAGGACAGGTCAGAATCCTGTTGAGCAGTAATGAAGTTCATGCACATGAAAAGAAGATGCCAGCACATGCACTGGTGCATTGCTTTCTCTGACCTAATGGGGATCTCTTCCCTAAGAGAGGGTAAGGCTTTCACCAGTAGTGGTTTTTTTCCTCTTAAATTAAAATTCACCAGATAAAGAAAGAGAAAGAGAAGGCCAGAGTGTCTGGCAACAAAATTAGCTAACTGTTCACCTTGAAGAAGGTAACAGCTTCCCCTCAGCCTCAGCTGTGGTGACAAGCTGTTCGTGGCATGCTCTTTCAGCTGTATTAATTGAAATGGGCAGTTAATAAGATCTAGTTCTCAGGGAAGTAATTTCCATTGTCTTTACTGGGAGTTGGGTGGGGATGTCTGTCTTGAGGTAGAAAAGTTGTTTGTCATTGCAGGATATTGTGGCTACCATGATAACAGAGCAGCAGCACAATTTGAACAGCACTCCCTAAAAGCTGTGTGACATCACTGATACAGAAGCTTAGTGAGCAGTTTGCCTCTACTGGTGTTCATAGGCTGTGCAGGCTCTTACTTATTTCTGTGTTAGTAAAATGTTTATCAAAATTAATACTAAAATAATTAGTTGTGAATACCCAGCGGTTTTCATAATGCATTGAGGTGTGAACTGGAATTAATTATATGATGACATTTAACTGGGGCAAAATTCTGCATGAGCCTTTGAGAAGACAGCAGCAAGCTGTTGCCTAAGGGTGAAGAGGAGAAGGTGGCAGAGGTCTGGGGGCTACAGGCCACTGTAGTTACTTCCCACCTCCAAAGTTTTATACTTCTGCTGAGAGCTAAAGGTGAGATAAGGTTGTTGCTTGTGCTGGCCTCAGGCTGAGTAAAATATTTCTGGTGCCATAAGATAAACCTTGCACTTGGTGGGTGCTTCCTGTGTCCTGTCAGGAGCAATATACATGCAATAGTGTGCTGAAGAGCTTGCTGAGATCTCCCTGCAAAGCTGCTTAGTGAGTGCAGTGCTTGCACCAGAGGAAATTACTCCTGGGAAGCACTTAGGGTTTTAGATCCTCTTTAGGCTCTTTTAATGCTTACCTAATGAGAGTAGAAAGGAACAAGCATGAGGATCTTTATCTCTCATGTATAAGATGAGCACTGGGAATGTGCTTTGGCAGATTGCCCACTGATGTGTAAGGGATGTTCTGCCTTTGTCCTCTAGCCCAGTGGAGGATTCTCTCCAGCAGTTCCAGAGCCTCCACATGGCCCTTTCTGCCCATGTGATGCTGTCCCTTTGGGTGTGTGGGGTGGCCTAGGCTGGTAGGAAATCAGTGATCTCTATCTATCTCCATGATCAGGAGAGGTGTCAAATCGGGACTTTTCAACACAAAAGCAACTCTTCCACTGCCTGCACGTGAGTTAATCAATGATACAGTTTTGTGAAAGCAAAACTCCAATAGTGGCAATATCTGCAGAGGGCTTTTTCCACAGCATGGGGAGGAAAGTGAAGTTTCACAAGTCGGGCTTTGGGTGAGAGATATTTTGCTTGAAACAAACAAGTTGTTTCTCTGTTTTGTTCAAAGTGGAGCCTGAAAAGCAATTGTATTTCCCACTTAATGTTACTTTGCTGTAAGAGGAAAGCTTGTATTGAATGTGATTGGTCTTGAAAGACTAGGATTTGTAAAGGAATTACAGTTGGATTTTGGTTGTTTTAAACAGATCAGCTGTTAAGGACAGCAAGTCAGCACTCTGACAGCAGTGGCTTCGCTGAGGACTCTACAGATTGTTCTCCATTCAATCAGCTCCAGGTAAGGTTCTCATCCTGTGGTTGAAATACTCTGATTAGTGTGAAACAGTAGGGAAGGGTAGGAGGGATGTTGATGTTTGACTGCTACTGTGACCATCAGTCTAGATCCTATAAAATCATAATTTTCAGAGCTTGGCCTGCTGAGTCTCTTACAGAACTGAGTTCAAATTTTAAAGCCTTTCTGGTAGGTTAATCTGGGTATGCTTGGGGCTGGAACAAGCTCTAAATTCAGTATGTCGTGATTGCTGTTTCTGGTGTATCTTTTCTCACTGTCTGGTAGTTGATTCCTCTCAGTAGTGGCTAGAGATTAAGGTCTTGAAAGATTATAGCTATTCTGCTGATTGTTTCATTTTTTTAATAATTTTTGCCTTCCCACTCTCCTTGTTCTTGTCTCCCCTGCCCCCTGCATATTTTTCTTTTTTCTTTTTTTTGAAATTAAAAACTGACAGAAAATGAAAACAATTTCACACTAGCTTTATTGTGATAATAGACTAATTTTAGTTGATCTTCACCTTCTATGATCTTTCTTGTCCCAGAAATTGCTGTGATGCTGACCAGAGACCTCATGTCTTAGGGAAAGCTTCCAGCCTGGTTTTTAGGTGTCTGCTCAATACACATGCTTGCACAGCTTGTGTTGTATCTGGTATTTTGGAGAGCTGTTCTCCTAAAACATTCACACAGTAATAGCCATTATTTGATTGGCCTGTCAGAGAAAAGTTTTCAGTCAGATCCTGTCCTCAAGGCCAGCTATTCCTGGGACCTAGACCACAGCCCTAAGGAATAGGGAGGATTCTGGGTACCTCCATCAATTTTATTTCTGTAACTTGTATCTGCTGAACTGTTTCTTATGCTACCATATGTTTCTCTCTTGTGGCACACCAAGCATTTTAAAAGCTATTGGGCAGTTACTAGGAAGAGTTTTTTTTACCCTCTACATCCATCAGTGTTGCTTTTTCATTTTAGTACTGGAATTCTGGGTTTTCCAATTTTGTAATTCTTAACTAAGTACCAGAATAAAAGCCAAGACAGTGTTAGTCTTTGTCTCCCTTGAACATCAGCTTCATGCTTTCCAAGAGCAAGAAAAGAAGTAAAAATGAATGAAGGGAAAAATGATCCTGAGTCCCTGCAAAAAGCATAAACATCTGACATACTTGTTCAGCTCTCTACAGAGCTGTGAATGCACTGAAGTTCAAGTTAGAAGATGTCTTGGAGGAGAGTTGTTCACTCCTGATCTTTATGTTGGTTTTAACCTGATTAAGAGCCCACTAAAAGTATGTTTCAGCTAAGTACTTCTTCACTGGAATATTGCTGGAGTTTATCTGTGTTGGCTGTAAAGGGAAGGGATTTTTCTGTTTTCTGTTATGCTGTTTTGAAAAGGTGTATTAAGACTGCACGAGGTTTGTGCCATGGTGTTGCTAGGCTCTCCTCTGCCACCTTCACTCCTTCATTCAGACCAAATGCTGAGGTGAATTTAGAAAATAGGGGTGGATGATGCAGCTAGGGGAAAGGAGAATTTGGCAGCTAGAGAAGAGAGCCTGTGAAAAGAAGAAGGGGATACAGAAGAGTATATATTGTTTCTTAAAAGTATGGTAATTTAGTGCCATCTACTGTTAAATTATTGACTGTAGCACCCATAGCCTTCCTCTGGAAAGGAGTTCTCAGGAGAGACCTCAAAATTTGAATCATATTGCCTTTCATCTCTGACTTCTAAAATTTCTGAGGGAGATTTTGACATTGAGATAGGGTATTCTGCAAGGGGGTTTCATATTACCAAAGAAGCCAAAATTCTCCATCCAAGTTCTTATGCCTTTCTCATAATTGAACAATGTGATGAAGGATTAGGACACACCGGATGTGTTCTTCAACTGAGATTAACATCCTAATGTGATAGTCTCAGTCTTCAACAATTCTTTAATTAAGGAGGCTGAGTTTATAGAATGGCTTTCCCATTCTTAGTGTTGTCCTGGAACACAGTTTCACCACAGTCTGCAGTTCTCCTCACTTCTCTGTATGCATTTCCTAATGCTGCTATTCATTTCAGTGTTGTGAACATTTATAAATGGGAATTGCTTTGTACCATGACCCAGCTATCTGCTTGTCACACTTCGTAAAATACCAGCATTGTATTCTTCTTGCTACTCTTGCCACTTCTATTCTGACAATATTGAATTTATTGTCAAATCAAAGGAATGTGTGAAGAATTTTCTCTTTAGAAAAATGAAAACTTCCTTTTGGTGCCATACTTCATTGTACTCCTATTGTATCTGATACCATGGTTTCTTTGTTCTCCTTCACTGTTTTTCTTGCAAACTAAGTGCATTATTCTTTCTGCTCCCCACCCAATACCCAATGAAGGTGTTCTTGGACTCTTGGCCTGACTCCTGAGAAGGCAGTAGCTGAGTTCACTCCTTTGCTGTCTCATATCTTTCCTAGGTTCAGGAGTCTTTGCAGGGCATGGGAAGCAGTGCTGACAGCTGTGACAGTGAAACAACTGTGACATCGCACAGCGAGGAGCAGAAGACACCGATAGCCAAGGAACTGCCCTGCTTTGATAAGTTTGAAGAGGAGGAGGAAGATGATGAGGAGGAAGATTATGATGATGATGAAGAGGATATTATGTCTCAAGTAGAGAGACAAAAGGTAGGGACATCTTCTGATAGCAGAAGGAGTGAAGACAGAAAACTCAGTGACTGTAGAACTGAACAAAATCAAGGACAAGAAAGCAAGTCATCTCATGTATCAGAGACAGTCCAAGGAGAGGTCAGCTCTAAAGAGGAAGACATTTCCAGTGAGCAAAAAGAATCAGATGTGCTGGAGGAAGGCAGTGTATTTGAGTTTCCTCAGTATCACACACACCATATCCTCAGGTCGATGCAGTCTCTGGAAGGTGATGGCTCCTCCACATCATCTGTAGACAGAGTTCAGGTTGCCTTGCAAAGAGCTGAGCTGAGGATCATCAACTCACCTGACTCCAAGGCCAGGTGCACTCTGCTGAAGTCAAAAGATCTTCTGAGGAAGCAGAGGCTCTGGTTTGCTGAACCAGGCTTTCCTCTAAGGCGGTCTCAGTCTCTCCCCACTGCATTGCTGAATCCAGTGAAAGTGGTGTCCTCTATGAATGTTCAGTTAACTCCAGGAAAAGAGACACTCTGCAGTCCTCCTTCTTTCACCTACAAGTACACACAAGTGGAGGAGGACAAGAAAGCAGCATCTGAGGATGACAGAAGTGAGGATGAGGCAGCCTCCAGCCATCCTGTGTGCAAATCCACTCTGTTTATTGCACCCTCATCCTCCAAGAAAGAGGTGCCTCAGGCTGGGCCCAGCAGGCTGCCTGAGGAGCTCAGTCCCACCAGGGTACAGAGCTGCCCCCTGCACACGCCAGCAGCCATGTCCCAGTCCACGTGCTCCCTCCATTCCCTCCCCACAGAGTGGCAGGACAGGCCGCTGTGCGAGCACATGAGGACGCTCAGCAGCCACAGTGTCCCAAGCATCTCTGGCTCTTCCTTCAGTGCCATGCTTCCCCCCTTCAGCTGTCCCTTCTTTCCAAGGCATGGAGTTCCTCATCGTCCTCTTGCCATGAACCCACCCTCCACTGTGGAGATGCAGCTACGCAGGGTCCTGCATGACATCAGAAACTCTCTGCAGAACCTCTCGCAGGTAAGAGGAGGCCACGTTTTGCCCCTGGACAAAGGGGCTCCTTATTTTATCCTTACCAAACCAAGGTGATAAACCTGAATATTCATTTGTGTAGTTCAACAGATTGGGAAAAAAAAGATATTTTTTATGTTCAAGTCTGATTTGCTACTGTTTAAAGAGGCAAGCTTCTGTTTAAAGAGGCAAGTTTAATGTGTTCAAAGGTGGGAGTTTTAGGTTAGATATTAGGAAAAAAGTTTTTCACTTAGAGGGTGTTTGGGCACTGGAACAGGCTCCCCAGGGAAGTCACAGCACCAAGCCTGATGGAGTTCAAGAAGCATTTGGACAGTGCTCTCAGGGACAGAGTGTGACTCTTGGAGTTGTCCTGTGCAGAGCCAGGAGGTGGACTTTGATGACCCTTGTGGATCCCTTCCAAGTCAATATATTCTATTATTCTCTGAGCATCTTTTCAGTGCTCCATTGTTTTTGCATTTAATGTTTTCTTGTTGTGGTTGACCCAGACTGATTTTTTCTTTTTCCAGTATTTTTTATTTTTTAGCTTTTATGGATATTCTTGGATGGAAGGGAGGAAGAGTGTACTCTTAATCAGCTATTATTTTATTTTAAGATAAGAATTATTAGCTTTAGATTTTAAAATGCATATTTATAGAATCACAGAATGGTCTGGCCAATCCTTTGATTTCTCTTCTTTTGACATACTTCTTATTCAGCTGTTAAAAGTTTATTTTTTTCTTTACAAGTCGCAAAGCTTCAATAATGATGTCAGTGATTGATCTCCGTGTCTTTCTGTGCTGTTTCATGCCAATCTTTTTCATTTACAACTCTGGAGATAGCCAACATATTCTTGATACCATCAGTCTTTTATTAAGAATGGATTTTGTCAGAGCATGTGAAATTTTGTCCATCTCATCACTCAGAGACAAAATGCTTGCAGAATGCAAGCACATAAATTTTACCAATTTGTGCCGCACCTTCTGCTCCTCCTCTCCTGATTGCCAGCTGTTCCTCCTCTGCCTCCTGGTTCTGCTGTTTTCTTAGGTAGGGATCCAACTTAGGATCCTGCAAGCTTCTGCAGGAGGCTGTGTGGGCAAAGCAGTTACAGATTCTGCTCATTAATGTATGAATATGTGAGCACTATTCCACTGTATACCTAAAATTTCAGTGCATTTAGCCCAAGAGCAAACATGCACCTGGCTGCACCATATTGCAGGTGGGGGGCTGTAATGGGCTTTTTTGGGCCCCTGTTATTTTATTCACTTTTTCACTTGTCAGCAGTTAGAGGTGAGCCCAGTCTTGCTTTGGTTCATCAGCTGGCCCTTCTTCTCAGAGCAAGATTTGGTACTGTGACCAGCTCTGCAGCAGAAATCTGTGGTCACCTGTGTTTTATGTCAACCATTGCTAAAGGTGGTGCTCATGGTGTGCCTGGGAGAAGTGTTTGCAGAATTTAACCTTCTCTAGAGAATTCTCTCGTGCACCAATTTCAGCCTTGATCTGTGCTCAGTACTTACCATGCTAACTAAACCTGCTGGAAAAGAAAACTGTATTACACTCAGAACTCAAGCTGGTTCAGTCAAAAAAGAATAGGGCATTGGAGGGGATAGTGACATTAACCCACTTGTTCTTCTTCCAGCATATTTTGTCTAAACTAGTTTCATCTGGGGGGCTTGGTCCTTCTCACAGCAGAGATTGGAATGAAAATGCGTTCCCTGATTTTTCCTACAGTAGAGATCGGGTTTGGCACGTAGCATACCTAATGGCTAAAGAAAGAGTTGAGATGTTTAAATATATGATCCTGATTTTAAGAAGGAATAAGGAGGAGTAGATAAGTTGCTGATAGAACAGGGAACAAAGAAAGCTGGCAGAGATAAAATAAACTCATCCCTTTGATGTGATCATGTTGGAGCAAAACTTCTCTATATGAATGAACATGCTTCAGATTTTCCATGGCATATCAATAGTCCTTTGAATTCTTTCAAAATTATATTGGACAAGCTGTCTTTTTCATGCTTGAGAAGGTAAACATTTTTGCTGTTTCCACTGTTCTTTGTTGTGCTATGTCTGTGCACGTAACAAACCCCTGGATTTTACCTGTTTTCTCCATGTGTTGTTACAACATGCAAATAGAAATTCTTCAGCAATCTTGTTTTCATGAGAGGTTGTTGGCAAGCTGGGGTCTTTAGATATAGGCAACATAGTGAGATTAAAAACCAAAATGAACAAAAGTTCCCCAAACTATGAACTGAAGAAAATCCCATGACAAATTTGACTATAATCACGATTTAAAAATGGGACTCAGTTTCATTTGCTCAGTTCTGGGTTTGGAATTGTTCTTTTTTTATCATTAGCTGAGATAATTGAGACTACTAAGTTTTCAAGCATAAAATACTTTGTGCAGAAAAAGTTGTTCTTTATTTCTGCTCACCGTGTCAGACAGGATTAATTTGGCTTTTCAGCAGCAGCATACTTGCATTGTTGAGCTTTGGTGCACATATCAATTAAGAAGTGGTGCTGCCATTTTGTAGGGTTGCCTATTTGTAACACAGTGGATTGAACACATGGGTTGCAGAAGTGTCAGTGCCAGAAATGTTGTGTGTTTGCAGTGGCTGCTTTTGAAGTGTCTGTGTGTTCGCGGGGATGCCTTTCCCATTTAAATTGTTTGTTTCTTCCCCCTAGTACCCAGTGATGAGGGGTCAGGATCTTTCAGCTGCCACTGGTTACACTACTCAGAGATCATCCATTCTACCTCTCTATGAAGTAAGTGACCCTGTTTATGGAGTGGTACTGACTCACAACGAAATACAAAGAAACATCCTAAATGTGTCACGTGCTAACTTTGGGCAATTCCTTGTCTTTGTTCTCAAGAGAGAGCTTCTTGCAAATAATGTTAAAAAGGAATTAATCTAAATACATTTTCATGTGTTTGCTTGTGTGATACAGCTGAAAATGCTGTTTTCTTGAGTCATTGTGAAGGTACAACATACAGCTTCTGTCATATGCTGAAGTTGCTGAAGTGCTTTTAACTCAAAGGGCTCATCTGAGCAGATGTGGTTACAAGATCCAGACTTACTTTAATTCATTTTCCCGTGTAATTCATTATTATATTTTTATTTCCCCAGAATACTTTCCAGGAGCTACAAGTGGTGAGGAGAAATCTAAATTTATTCAGAACCCAAATGATGGATTTGGAATTGACTATGTTGCGTCAACAGACCACAGTTTATCAGCACATGACAGAGGAGGAAAGGTAAAATGATCTTTCTTAAAAAATGAAAAAAGAGAAAATACCCTGGCATATCAGAAAATGTGTTACTTCCCTTGAAGTCAGCAAGAAATCTATTTGTTTCAATTTAAACAGGGTTGGAGATGAGTTTTTGCCAAAATCCTATTTACTCTTTTTTTTATACATCTTCATTCTAGAGTTTTTTACTCTTGTTTCTTCCAATCCCTGTTTCTCACTAATTATTTTTTTTCTGCATCCTTTCTCCAATGTGATTCTACAGCTGCAGATTTTAAGGGCTGTTATCATAGGACATAGGATGTTGAAGGGGAAAAAGTCTTAAAGATTTGGATTTAGATAACTCCAATCTTAGTAGATGTAATAAAGAATGAGCACTGTAGCATTCAGATGCTTTTCCAACTTTCAGTGGCTATTCAGCAGGCTACAGATGGCATTTGTGTTCTGGCTCCATGTGGTTGTGCTGGCCAGGAGCTGCAGATCTGCAGATCTGGAACAATTTTTAAAACTGATTATATATTTAGTTTAGTTGAATCAGCTCTTGGCCTATCACTTTAAAAGTAAACATGTTTGAAATCAGTTGGCTGCCTCAGACAGTGGCTTCCTGGCCAAAATGTAGCTGTGAGTCTGTAACCACACAGGAGAAGTAACATGCGATTACTGCATTACTCTGTGGTGCTTGTTGTTATCAGTTTTAAATTGCATTTGGTTAGATGTATGTATAAATACTGATTTCATATGCATTTAAACTGAAATTTTTTGGAGAATATTGTGTGGTACACTATGTTGTTCATTCTATGGACTGATACGCATTTTCTATAACTGGAAAAAGACTTCCATGCCATGTAGGCATTCAGCTAACTTTTTGTGTTCTGCTTTGAGTTCCCTTGTATGAAGTCCTTTACTTGTGGCACCTCTTTGCAGCTGGGTGCAGTGAATGCTTTTGTTCTTTTTGTGATGACCTTGCCATAGATTTGAAGCTGATCAGCTGCAGAGCCTGAGGAAGTCTGTCCGCATGGAGCTGCAGGAGTTGGAGATGCAGTTGGAAGATCGTCTGCTTGCCTTGGAAGACCAGCTCAGAAGTCTGCACATGTCTTCACCTTACAGACCTCAGACACACATGGTGAGATTAGTTATGCAACAGCATTACATGTTTTCTCAGTGTAATGTTCATCACAGAATTGTAGAATAGTTGGGGTTGGAAGGGACCTTTAAAGATCAGGGTTCATCTTTTTCTCATTTTCAGTTAGTATTTCATCTTGGGGAAAAGGTGTGTCACTTTCTTGGTGTTAATACATACATTGTGGGGTTTTAGGGCTGAGAAAGGCAGACTTCTTCTGTCAGTGCTTTCTTCTTTTTCCTCTTCATCACCCTGAGTTTTCACAGTTTTGGTAGCTAGGGCTCCTATCTAAAATCCTTGGAGAATGGCGATGAGCTTTCTGGAGTTCTCCTACACTAATTTTGTAGAGATGAGACATTCACAGTGTTTCTCCTCTAAGAAACAGAGTGTGTTTTCTCTCTAGCTCTGCCAATCCATGGGGTGGGGAGGAGACAAAACACACACCCCCCCCAAAAAAAACCCCACAAAAATTCCCCAAACAAATGGGGAAAATACCATTGTCATGAGTTTTTTTCCTCTGTTGCCTTTTGAAGCTCCTTCAGATAAACACATGGCTCCCTGACAAACAGTGGGGGAAGCTCTGCTCCCACAAGCACTCCCCAAAAGCACAAGAAGGGGAATAAAAGGCATTTGTCTGTGTTTGCTGGTGGCATGGCAATATACTTTCTCTTATTTTTCACTCGGTGGAAGACTGTTCTTCTCTTTGCTGCTGCGATTCTGTCCTCAGCCAAACAAAAGAAGCACAGACAAAATGTATCATATGTTCTTCCTGGGTTTCATTTCTCTTTCTTAGCCAATCCTCTTGTGTGGAAGCAGCACAGGCCACATCTTCCACTTCAGTATTTTGTCATAGGGAAAAAAATTGAAATCCAAGAACAGGAAAATACGGTATTACTGTGATCTCAAGCCAAACTTGTGTTCTTTGAACCATATAAATATTTTTTATTTATAAATCCTTTTATAGAAGAGGGCCAGCTTTAAAAATTACTGAAATAAACTTTCTCCAACCAGCTCCGCTTCCTGTTTCCAACTTTCTGGTTTTACAGAAAGTTGTCTAAGATGCAGCATGTTTATATCCTAGCTTCTGAGAGCTCTAAAAAAGTTCTAAGTGCATTAACTTCACTTAATTTTTCAGGGTATGTATGGAAGCAGAAGTGCTGATAATTTGTCGTGTCCTTCTCCATTGAACGTCATCGAACCAGTAAGTAATGGTTGTGTACTCTGTGTTTTACTGATGAAAATAACCAGGAGGGTGTTACTTTAAAATAGGTTGCAGGAGATTAATTTGACACATAATTTCAGAAACACTTTACTCCCTTAAATAGCTTTGTTGAAAGCTGAAATTTTCCATAAGCAGATTTAACTATAGGTGTAAGTGGCTGTAGAGTCTTGTTAGCTTTTAAGAAGAATATGTAGAAATGAGATGCTTTTTCATTTAGTTGATACAAAGAGTGGTACTACCTCATGAATTTTCTAGGGAAAATGATTTTTTATATTTCTGGACATTTTCTACTACTGAAAATAAGTAGTTCAAAAACTGCAGAAAGGAAAGAACAAACAAAAATCAAAGCACTTACGTGTGTCTCTGTCAATGGCTCTGGCAAGATGTATCCATATTGCAAAAGTCAGTGGCTTGGGGAAGAGCCACAATTTTTATTTATGTTGGCTTTAAAAAGGTACATTCCTTTTCATGATCCTCTTTGTTGCAGTCATAAAGGCTGAGGATATATTTATTTTGCATATTTGTTACATGGAGAGAATGAGTAAGTGATAAAATAAATAGCAAGAAAACATAGTTGAGTCATGTATGTATGTGACTTTCTTGTATGCTTATTTGGGGCTGTTTCTTTTCTGAATCCTTAGGTGTCTGAGCTTATTCGAGAGCAGTCATTTCTGAAGTCTGAACTGGGCTTAGGACTAGGAGAGCTTGGACTGGAAACTCTCCCAGCAGAGGGTGCAGAGTCGGTATTCTCCCATGGAAACTCGGATTCCTCTTCAGTGTGCTCTGGTCACACAGGTAGAAAAGCCAAGAGTCAAAGCAAGAAGTTGTACCGAGCCTCTGTTGCCTTAACACCGACTCCCCCGGTGAGAGCAGGCACTGGACAGCCGGTGGAAAGCTCTGAGGAGTTTGCAGACTCCAGGCCAGAGGTGGAGCACAAACTTGAAAAAGTCCCTCTCATGCCTTCAGTTGATGAAATCCACAAAGCAGTGGAGCAGGAGGAGCTGCAACAAGTCATACGGGAGGTGAGGAAGGAGGGGCTGAGATCTGGGATGTTTGAACTGAGTTTTCTGAAACCTAAAGACAAGGCTGGCTGTAACTCCTGTCCAGAGAGGTTTTCTCTTCCCTCTCCAGCCAAGGCCCCGTACTGTTCCTGTGCTGTGTCTGAAAGCTCAGAACATGTCACTAGGTGTTGGAGCCACAGCTGTGTCTATGTGCAAAGCAGTGGATGTTTTTTCAGTGGTAGTGGTTAGCGTGTAAATTAATAGCTAAGTATGGCTGGGAAAGAACTTGCTGTCTCTACTGCTTGGTTAAGCAGCAGTATTTCAGATTTCCAACTGAAAATTTCTGTCATGTTTGCTTACTAAAATGCCAAACTGGAGTTCATTTGAGTGGTGAAATAATGTTTCTGAAACAATGCTGTAGTAAATGTTAGGCATATTTTCCCAGTCCCTCTGCCCCAACCACTAAGGACTATAGGAATGTGAGTGAAACAAGTTGGAAACAGGTGGAAAGTTATTTCAGAGTTTAAGAGTGATCTTGGATCAATCCTATTGGACTAGTTTTATTGGCAGTCAATGAAAGTGAGGAGTGCTTGGTTATTTTTCCTGTGGGCCAGGTTAAGAAACATGACTAAAACTATGTGTTTTGTTAGTGGCATGACAGAAAAAAAATTAGGAAAGGAAGCCAAAGAAACTACTTGTGCCTGTGAAAAAAAAATGGAGCGAACTTTGCTCTGAATGCAGAAATGGGAATTGAGAACTTGTGGATTTTATTCCCTCTTCACAAGAGAGGCACCACTTAGCCTTCAGCTGAGGGTCATTGGACCCTTAGCCTTTGGCTTGGCCTTTGAGGTTTTCGTAGGGCTCTGCCACAGGCCCTGAAGACTAGGTAAGATGTCATGGTTAGAAATGTCCAACTGGCCAGGTTGTAATGCCGTGGTACCTTCCAGGTCTGCTTTTGTTGAGGCTGTGGGTAGTTGGAACCAGCTTTACCTTAGCTTTGTCTTTGAAACAGATGAGATGCAGGCCACTCATCAGAAGACTTGCACATTAGATATTTAGCACATCTTGCAGTGCACTGCTTTTTCTGCAGTGAAGCCAGGATGTGGCTTTTGTATCCAGGCTGTCTGTAAAACTCCATGTCAGGGCAATGGTGTCATGGTGGAGGGTTGCTAAACAAGAAATTGAGATAGGAAGGAGAATTGTAATTCAAAAGTACTGCAAAAGCAGCAGGGGCAAAAAAAGTGAGCTAGAGTCAAAGGACAGAATTATTTCAGTCAATATTTTTTCTGAGGTTAGCCTCTGTGAAAGTTCCTCTTTAGGTTCATTAGTTGATAGCAAATAAAGATATGTACTCTTTGCACAGAGATTATTTGGGTTGTGTGGCACTGAGGACATTGTAATGCTGAAAGAATCCACTCTGAACTGAGAGGCTACTATTCAAAGATGAGTAGTCAGCAAACAGCTGAGCTTGACTCACTTTATGAATATTTGAGCACACAGAGGGATTGTCCCTCAGTTTAACTTCTTTGGCCGTGGGTTCTGGATCAACTCAAGATTCTCAGCACGTGGAGTTTTGCAGGTCAGAGTGGAGATACATTGGCTTAAAGCACCTGGTAGATTTTGTAGAGCCAGAACATGCTATTAAACACATATTAAGAAAACCTTTATTATTTCATAAGATTAAAAAAGAGCATAAATTGAAATAATGCCTTGTGTAAATAGCCCTGTTGTTAGCAAAGGAACTCCAGTTTCATTGTCCAAAGAAAAATCTGGTAGGATGCATTCTTGATGCATGCACTCACAAATATTGAACCCTTGCTTATTCCTCCCATTCTCTGTAGCTGTGTGCTCTTGTGTTGGGAGAGAGAAGCCAGGCAGTGGGTGTGATATGCCTAGGTGGGCTGTAATGCCACGTGAACTTTGACCTGAAAGCATTTGTTCCATGAAAAAAACTAATGGTGTTGACTTTTGGCATTAATGGGCTAACTCCCATGGAAAAACAGTCACCAACATGGAGTGTTAAAATAGTAAACAGTAGCGCTCTTGATGAAATATAGCCTAGCCTCCACAGGCTTATCACATTAGTGCTTACTGCTTGACTTGTGTAAGTCACAGTCACTAAGAGGGCCACCAGGCCCTCTCACTCTGCTCTTCTCCAGTTTAAAAGATGTACTAGTTTAAAGATCTTTCTGCCTAAGAGCAATGGAAGTTTTGATTTTGCTAACAGGTCTTCATTATAAATGTCATTTAATGAAGTTATACTTTAAGGAAATGTATGATTTTCCTGTCAAAATTTGCTTTAAGAGGCTGTAATGAGTGTTAATGGAACAGAGATGGTCTGGCAGAGAATCATCCCTTTTCCATTTTCCATTCAAATCCATGTTAGCTCAACATCCCTCAAAACGTACGTAGGTTGTGCACGTGTGCAGGTGTTGGGCTCCTCATCTTACTATTTTGAGTATATGATCTCACTGGCTGCTCCCATGAAGAAGTGGCACAGGAAGAAAGTAGAGTAGGAAACAATTCTTTTAATGATAGGAAATGTACACCAGGGTCAGAAGTATAAGCACTGTGAGAAGCCACGTTCCCATTTTTCGTTAGGAGGTGAAGAACACCAATGTCCAGATTTGCCACAGTGGAACACTTTGCTCTCAATCGGTTCTTTATTTAGCAGTAACATAATATTGCAGTAATGATAATTATTTTCTAGGAAGAGGGTCATTGGTTTACTGCTGTAAAAATGAGTGTGATACTGCGTTTTCACTGCAATATTGAGTATTGGTGTTGTATCAAAGTAGTAAATGTAGCATTGATGAGTAGTTCTCTCATTTTTCAAATGATCAGGTTTTCATTCACTTGCTAAAAATCATTGATGGAGCATTCATTGACAGCTTTTCTGTCTTTTGTACAGAGGAAGCCTTGGCAGCAGGCTGTGCCCTCTGCAGAGCAAATAGAAGGTGCACCTTGCCCTAAACCATTTATAATGAAAAAGGCAAATATTGGCCATTGGTCACGACACACGTGTGGTACTGACTCACTGCAGGAGTCAGTGCTCACTCACCACACAGGAGTGACCTTGCTGGGTCTGGAGGGGGGAGGAAGCAGAGGCTGTGAAATGAGGCACTGGAGGGTGGCCTTGTCATCCAGACAGGAAGGTGAGAAGCAGAGGGCTCAAATAATCAAGGTCAAGCCAGAAGCTGTTGGAAGAGCTGAGAATAGAACAGGAGCTGCTTTGCTTCCAGTCTCTACTTTGTTACAAGACTGTCTGTTGTACTAAATCGTTTTCTTGCTAATTTGGGAAGCTTTTATGAGCTTTTTTTTTTTGGTAAAGTGAGGTTTATTTTTGTCTATCTGTTGAGAGGAGGGTACAGAGTGACTGTTTTGTAGCTCACAGACCCACCCCATGAGATACTAAAGAAGAAAGGTGGAGAGCACTGGGGGCTCTCTTATGCCTGCTGGACAGCTGGGGTGCTGTATGCAGGTTTCCTTGTGCCTACATTTCTAAATCTCAAAGCCCTTTACTATGCTGACAGTGATTCTAAAGCTTTGTACATCAGTGTGAGCATCAGCATAGACATCCTTTGGGTGTTGGTGAAACAGGCCCTATTACACAGTGGCCTTTCTTCTGTCTGGTAATCAGCAAACTGCCCAACTGGAAACCTGTTGCCCAATAATGTTACAGTCTCTGAATTTCTACTTGATGCAAAGTAGTAATGAAACGAGGAACTTTGCCACTAATGGTTTAGGGATAGAATTGCCTGCCAAAGAGGACAAGGGATAAATAACCTGCTGCTAATGCTGCTGCCACCCTTCTGACGTTGTTGCTTAATCCTTTTGACGCACCAGGAAGAGGGGAGACTAACATGAAAAAGAAAAATGTATTGCTTAACTGGGATGCTGGTGCTTCTGTCTGTGACCCTGGGCCAGGCTCTGGCTTTAAGGCCCCTGCACCTTCTCACAGTTGCCCTCCTCTGTCCTTGGAACTGCATCTGACTTGTCCCTCCTGAAGACCATCTCAAAAATAAGTTGTTGCCAAAGATTTCTTGTACCTGCAAGAAGCCTATATTGTTTTTCTTTGTGATGCCCTGCTCCTTTGCAGCATAATATGCCTTTGTAGAACTGTGTTTTGCCTCTTTTTCTCCTTTGTTTTCTTTACTGTAGTCGTCAGTGCTCTGCTATTTTTTTGTTGTAGCCTCAGCCACACTCAAATGACTGCTAGTAGGAAGTCCTAGGTGTGTTTTATATAAAACTTAATGGGTAAATGCTTTGTCACAATCCTGTGAAAAATAACCTTCACTGGCATTGATTAAACCCCAATGGCCCATTGATAATGTGAGCAACCTTTGAAATTCTCTCTTTCCTGCTGAAAGTATGCAGTTAGGATTTGTCTCCTTTTTAATTGTTTGAAAACAGCAGCTTGTGTTCAAGGACTTGGGTCTGTTCTGCTGTGTAATCCATTTGTGCAGGAGATCAGTCCTGCCTTCCTTTTCAAGAGAATAACAACTTGTCAAAGAGTAGTGCATTTGGGATGTTTTTGATGTATGTATCCTGAAATGGTTTTTTTCAGACCTTTGCATAGTTGAAATGTATTTATTTCTTAGTATAAAACCAGATATGCTAAGTGTAAAACAAATATATTTACCATTGGGAAATATAGAACTAGTTTAGCTTTTGTTTATACAGCTTGCAAGAACTTCAAAATTACTTACAGTTATTTTTCCATTCTTCTAATGTTTTTCCATTCACAGTTCTGCAAGTTGACTTTTTGGTGATGCATGTTGCTAGTGTCAAACATATATGCAATATCATTTAGTTTTATCCATTGTTTATATAAATTAATGACCTTAAACTTTGGCTAATCCCTTTCAGATCAAGGAATCTATTGTTGGTGAAATAAGAAGAGAAATAGTAAGTGGATTGTTAGCAGCTGTATCACCCCAAAGCAGATCTGCAACTGCAAAACAAGATACACAGCCATGAAACTGGTACTACAGGTAATCTTTGGGGATCTGCAAGACCCAGGTTTTATTTTTAGTTTGATTGTGTTAAATATCATTGCTAACTTAAATCTTGCTTTGTTTGCATTTTTCCCTTGAAATATAAATGATCAAAATTGAAGTTCATTAAATACAGAGAATACTGATAATCCTGGATAGATTTGAAAAATCAGCTGGTTTGTAGTTTGGCCTTTTCTCCTGTCAGCTTTCATAGAGTGGTCCTTGATATTTAGTTTCAGCATGCTCTGTGATGACTTTTTATGAGAATGCATCATGCAAGAGGATTTCTGCAGTTTGCCTGCCTTAGATATGAATAGTATCAAAATACATACTTAAACATAACAAACAAGCTTCCAAAAATCTAATTTAGATCTTTATCTTCCTTTTTTTTCCTCAAAGGTTGGATGTAAGTTGGAAGTGCTGTGGGATTCTGCTTTGGGCAGCTCCCACTGGTGAACGTGTCGAGTTGGTTTTGCTTCAGGAAGTGTTAAAGCTGCTGAGATGGGCTGCTGTGTTTGGCGCTTAGTTCTCCAATGTGGACCTTGCCTTGAGTTCATCTGTAAGGACTTAGACACTTTAACATTACTTTCCTTAAAGCATCAGTGAAATTGCATCACTCTGAAAGGTTTTGTATTTATTTGTATGTCCCTGTTGTAAATTTTTATGTAGTTAATTTCTTTGTCTAATGATGAATCATGAAACTTGAAGATTTCCGGACATAACCAATTTATAAATAACACGTACACATTCAGCCTAGCTTTTTTTTTAAAAAAATAGAAAAAACCCACAACAACCCCTCCCAAAACACTGACCTCTATGAGGTATTTATTGTGCAATAACTGATCCACTTTAAGAGCTTGAAATAACCAATAATGGTTTCCACTGCTGTTACTTAGAGCCACTTCAAAAGAAGGAAAGAAACCTGTTATACAAATTGCTGTTAATTCTTGGGGCGGTTACTATTAGCAGAGTGGTAGAATGACATGAGGTTACTCTTAAAACTACTTAAAGTTCTGACACTGAAAGCCTTATCTTTGTGTAGAAGACAACTTTTAACTAATTTTATTTGCTTCCTTACTGTCTGCTCATCCCTTTATAGGAAAGTGCCTTATTTAAGCACTGGGGTGTGTTTTTTTGGTGTTGACTACTTGCAGTCATACCAAGAGAAGTTCTGCTTCATATTAACCAAAATGCAATAAAAATACTATCTTCTGAAAGCAATTAGGATTTGCAACTTGGAATGCATGAATGACCTTGCTTATATTATGGGGAAAATGGAAAAAATCTCTTTTCCTTCTCCATCCCTCACAGAGTGTATTTTCAGTCAGCCTGGTAAATATCTGATTGTTCCAATGGAGAAAATTGGAAGTCATTGGAGTTTTTATGTGGTCAAATAAACATTTAGTGGATATATAATATCCCTTTTGGCTGTGCTTGAACTCTCTTTACTCCTTTGCCTTTTCCATCTACTAAAACTCTTTACACTATGTCAAGGTCTTTAATCAAAAATAGTTTCAAATATTACAATATTATATGAAAAAGTTTATGAAATTTTAAATTGTGTTAGGAAGACACACAAGGGCTGATTTCTTTAAAAAAGTGTATATTAAACCAATAAAATATTTATTTTGCCTATAATTTGTGTCAGTGTTTTGTATTGTGCATGGTTTACTCATAAGCAAAATAAAAGATAGATTTGATCAAACACAGAATGGGGAACAGTAGGAAAGCTCAGGACTTGGCTTTCCAAACAGCTTTCAGATATTCAGGGATCCTGAAATGTGAGAGCAGTGTTGGCACTTAAAACCACTCTCTTAAATTTGTGTTGCTGGTCCAGGAAGTTGGTTGGTCTTGACCTCTCATCAGAGTTTGTCCCTGTCAGTAGAGACAGAGCTTTCTTGAAAACCTTGCTCTGCACATTGAAAAGCTGAAACACAAACTCTGGCAGCACTGACACGTGGCAATCCATACAAGGCAGTAAGTTGCAGTAGATTTCTGCCTTGCTTTGCAGCTTGCATGAGCACTCAGCTCCATCCCAGAACACCTCAGGGGATCAGCCAGCCAGACCCACATCTCCCTTTGCAAATGCACAAACCCAAAACCTACTCAACCTGCTCCCCTTGTCCCCCAGCCAGATCAATTAACACTCTTGACCACTTATGTAGGTCAAACATCTCAAAGGTCCTGTGCCTTTGGGCTGCTCAAAGTGGTTTTCCAAGAAAGGTGACGACTGCAGCTCTCAGGAAGTGATGGAGGAAAGAACTTCAGGAGCTGGTGGCAGTTGAGCAGGAGCTGCCAGCAGCATCTTCATGGAGACAGCAGCCTGACTTCCTGCAGCTCCACCAAGAAAATCACTTGCTAACATCCCAGAGTACCTGAGGTACTGCATCTTGTAGCTTGTAAGAACATTTGATCTCAGTGTAAATCCTAATGTTTAATATATCCTGAGAAATGAGAAATACTGCCAAATTTTCATCCAACTGATGGAAGTCAGATTTCTGAGGTTTGGCTATAATTTAAAATAAAGACATTTCAAAATGACATTTCTAAAAACTAACGGATATAAAAGCACCTGTTTTTCCATAATCTGGATAACAAATTTTTGCCATTCTTAAAGACACTTTAAGGTAATATTTTCTGAGTGACACTTATATATAGGAATGCCTATAAACTGTTTAAAACAATTATTTTAGTGCATCTATTCTATAGTTAAATTTGAGCTGGTATTAGCTTCTGTTGACAATTCTGTTTGTGCCTTAGGAGCAGCCATCATTATTATTGAACACACACCTCTCCTGGGTGACTCACCATAATGGTTTTCTGGGCATGGACAGTTTTTCTTTCGTTTAATGATTCAAAGTGCTACTTTCCTTGCAAATTAAGTGTTGACTTTTTTTCTGCCAGCCTGGAATTTGATATGTATTATATGCAAATTCAGACATCTTTATTAGTGGCTGATAAATATTGGTCAATCCAATTTGCAGTGAATAAAGCCAGACAGTATTGCCAGAGATATTTTGGATGCTTTTCTAAAGTTTGCTGTGACAGTGACCATTGTCATTGCCAGTTGGCTGTAGGAGCAACTGGAGAACCCACCTGATCATGTGGCTTAAAGACTTGTACTATTGGTGGCATTTTGGCTTTCTCAGTCCTGGTTGATTCATATGGCACTGGGCTTGTTGGAGACAGATGGAGTTCACTGGCTAAAAGGGGTAAAGGGACGGGCGAAGAAGCAGAGGCAGCAGGGTGGCTGGGTGCATTAGGGAGTGTTTACTCTGTGCAGAGCCAAGGAGAGTGATGATAAGGTTGAGTGGCTGTGGGTGAGAATTGGGGGGAAGGCCAGCAAGGCAGGAAGTCCTGGTGGTCTGTTAGAGACCACCCAGCCAGGATGAGGCAGCAGATGAACCATTGGATAAAAGCCTGGCTGATCACAGTCGTTGGCCCTTGTTCTTGTGGGAGGATTTAGCTTGCCAGATGTCTCCTGGAAGCTGCAGCAGAGGAGAGGAGAGGAGGCAGTCCTGGAGTGTGCAGAAGAGAATTTCCTGACACAACTGGTAAGTAAGACTACAAGGAGTGGTGCCCCCTTTACAAAGAAAGGCTGGTGGGAGGTGCTCAAGACAGCCTCTAATCACAGAACCACAAAATGATAGCTTCTGATTCTTGGTGAAGTAAGGAGAGGGATCAACAAAACCTCTGCCTTGTACTTCTAGAGAGCAGACCTTGGCCTGTTCAGGACACTGGTTCAGAGAGGCCCGTGGGGATGAGTCCTTAATAACTAAGGGGTCCAGCAATCTTATACTTCAAGAAGGAAGTCTTAAAGATGCAGGAGCAGGCCATCCCCCTGTACTGAAAGAAGAGTTGTGGGGAAGAAGAGCAGCCTGAACAGGGAGCTTTCACTGGAACCCAGGACAAAAGAGAGACTGGAAGAAGGAGCAGGCAACTCAGGAAGAGTACAAGGATGTCATTAGGTCATGCAGGAAAAATTATAGGGCAAAAGCTCAGCTAGAACTCAATATGGCCACTGCTGTGAAAGATACTAAAAAGTGGTTTTATAAGTACATGAACAAGAGGCAGAATGAGGGAAAGCTCTATCATTTATCGGACATGAGGGGCAAAATTGTCAGCAAGAATGAAGAAAAGGCTGAGGTACTTAATGCCTTCTTTCCCTCAGTCTTTAACAGACAGAGCAGTTATCCCCTGGGCAGTCAGCCCCCTGGGCTGGTAGACAGGGACAGGGAGCAGAACAGACCCCATGCAATCCAGGAGGAAGCATTTAGTGACCTGTTGTGCCATGTAAACACTCACAAGTCTGTGGGGCCGGTGGGATTCGCTCGAGGCACTGATGGAGCTGGTGGAAGAGCTTGCCAAGCCACTCTCCATCATTTGTCATCAGTTCTGGTAAACCAGAAAAGTCCCAACTGGAGACTGCCCAATGTGACTCCCACCTACAAGAAGTGTTGGAAGGAGAATCCTGGGAAGCAGAGACCTGTCAGCCTGGCTGATGTTTGTACATTACTTCAGAGTGTGGAGAACTGTGAATTTTGGAACAGAGGAAGACGGAATAGACAGTGTAAGTTCTTCTATGCCCAGATAAAGTAACTTTAAACTGATTCTGGTTAAAACCATACTGCTGAGGAATTATTATCTTAACTAAAGAGCATGTATAAATAGAAATAGCTGTATCTTTTTACTTATCTAGGCTTTATGTATCCACATATATAGTTAGTACATAAACAAGTCCAAACCTGATATTTTATGGATAAGAACTGGCAATGGAAATTTGAGTTAGGCTGTTTCCAGGCCAACAGCTCTCATTGAATGTCCCACTGACTCTGTCACTGCTCAGAAAGATTTCTGTTCTTCTTCTTGACCTGCCTGTGGCAGCACTTGGTACTCATGAGGCAGATGAGATCTGCTCTGCATTCTCCCACCCTTGCAGATTTTAAATTCTTTGCATTTTCTATATATAAATAGCAGACTGTGTTTCCAGCAGCTCAGTGGGAGTTACCCTGTTTGCAATGCTGTTTTGAAAGAAAAATTTCAGTGTCATTTTGAATATGTAATTTTTTTTTTTTATTCTTGGAAGTCTTCTATCTGATTTTAGCACCTAAAAGTGAGGCACAGTGCAGAGCCCCAGAGGGAAAACCTGTCCATGAACAGCTCTGGTGTGCAGAGCAAAGGCCATGGCCAGTGTTCATGCTTTCTCCCTCTCTTTCTGCTCATGGCCAAGAGCTGTGAAGCTGATGCCCCTGTCTGGGCAAAGGCAGGGAAGAAGCTGTTTGTCTGTTAGAAAAAGGCAGAAGGAAGGAGCACATTGAGGCCCTTTTGGCTGTAGCAGAAAGCCAATGAGCTCTGCAGCATTTCTCCCTCTGGTGCTGCTGGGGCTGCCCATTAATATGCTGAGGGGAGAGGGGTCAGCTGGAGAGCCCAGGGAAAGCACAAATCAACAGATCCTTGTTAGATCCCTCACATATTGTAGGAAAATAGTTCATGGGATAGTGCAGGGGGCAATCTTTCCCAGTGAATTAGAGCTGTGCTGATTGCTGAGCAGTGGGCACAGCCTGGCCTGCCCAGTGAGGATGGGGTTACAAAAGATCCAGCTGGCCACAAGGCACAGCTGGAGTTGGAGCCTGAGACCCAGAGTGTGCTGCAGCTTGGGGTGGAGCTGCTGGCTGTGCTGGGAGGAGGAAGGGACATGTGGCTGTGCAAGGGACAGACAAGGGCAGAAGATGCTGTGTGAGGCACAGACAGGGTTAGGTGGCTGGGAAAGGGACAGGCTGGGGTTAGCCAGTCATGCAGAAGGAAAAGGAAACTTGCAGAGGGAAGGAGTCAGAGCTGTGTGGAGCTGCCTGAGAGAAGGCAGGAAAAGCTTCTAATAAAGGGCTGGTGATGATGTTGTGTCCATCTTGACATAATTACTACAACAAATGAGTGGCCACAATGGGTGTTAAAGCTGTATCTGAGAGACACACTGGAAGAATTGCCACTTTCAAGCTGAGCCCTTGCTCTCAAAGGCAGCCTGTTGGATCAGGGTGCTGTAAGTTGGTGCTTTTCTGCATCTGCACTGACAAATTTAGGAGCCAAAGCATTACACAGTTTTGTTCTACAGTGAACTCCAGCTCTTCTCTCCTCTCATGAGTGAGGCTGCAGTAGTCTCTGACCACACCAGAGGAGCTGAGGCAGATCAGAGCCACAACAAAAATTGTGCAGAGTGCAAAACAGGCATCCTTTGAATTTCCATCCTAGAAACCTTGTCTTTGTCTGGAAACAAGATATAAACCTTTCCTAAGACACCAGGGGAAGTATCTCAAGCAGGAACTATGCCATGAGTCCTTCCATAGCTCATTCCTACAGCAGGATATTTTAAAAGGCAGTGCTTCATACCAAAACACAGCAAATGACATAGGAAGGAAAGATCTTGGACAGTTATTATTATTTTTAATTCCATCATAGTTTTAGCTGAATCATGAAGGCATCTGAAACTGAAATTGTGGGGAGTGCACTAAAAACAGAAGATGAACTACAAGGATGTGTCAGTACTTAAATGTGTTTCAGCTCTTCCCAGACTGTGATGCAGTCTATAGAAAATGCCAGTGCACTTTGCTTGGAGACTTCTAGTGCTGCAAATTGGTGTAAGAGGGAGCCAAGGTAGGCATGCTGAAATGCTATATCTGAGTGCTCTCTCAGTGTGCCTCTTACACTATTTTAAAAATACTGTTTTTGTATTAGTGCATGTGAAGATTGTTGGACAGCCAGCTCCAAATAAACACCAGGAGAAAAGCTGCAGGAGGCAAATATTTCCACATCACATCATTGGGGGACCTCTCTCCCAGTCCTAGCCAGCCCCATTAAGGATTGGTCCTTGTGTTTTGTTCTGTCCTGTTGTCTGTCTCCCTTCAGAAGCTGCCAAAAAGTGGTTTTGTTGGTTTGGGTTTTTTGTAAGGTTGTTGAGCTTTTTTCTTATATACCATTGATAAAAATGCTTTTGAGACATGATTCCTTTGGACAGCAATGTCCAGCAATCTAGAGCTGAAACACAGTTATAATCCTTTGAGCACTTAATATTCTAATAATTTTTACTGTCTGAATATGGTTTTTTTAAATTATTTTGTCATTAACATAAGAAATGTTAAGCCTTTGCAATGATAGTTATAGCTCTTTTAATCAGTAACATATATTAGAACTGCAATTGTACAATTTAATACATGAAGTTTCATAGATATCTAGAAAAGATATATTATGGAAAATGAGGGTTTTTTTTCTAGAGAAACTTGATATTTAAAATGTAAAATTTATTAATATTTATGGTAGTAACGCATTTGGAAAACATTTTCTCACATTATCTGGGGCTGCAAACACAAATATTGTTTTCTTTCAAGTATGAAAATTCAAGAGAAAAGCCACAACTTGAGATCCCCAGGTGTGTCCCCCCAGGTGTAACCCTGTATGTGGGTGTGTATCTATCCCTGGTAAGTCTGAAGCTGTCATTGGAGATAATGGCACATCTGTGCATGAAATAGTGAAACTGGATAATTAGGCTGTCCTGAAAACAGCTCTTTAATTGTCCTGGTGAAAGCAGAGTGTGCTTTCCTTACTTTAGTGCCTTAGACTTTGTTGTGCCAGCTCAACTGCTACAACTGCACTTCTAATTGTGGAAGTCTATGAAGCAAATTGTGTTTTGTCTCTGTAGGAATAGTGAAGGCTTAAAAATGGTCATATGAGTCACAGCATATCAGTGTTTGGAGCATCTCTTTCATTTATTGTGGTGTATGAAGCTAAGCATTTCACTTAAGCACGAAAAATATTCAGGACTCAGACTGAGAGCTCCCAGAATAACCTGGTCTCAGGCCATGAGCAGCTGGTGGGACCAAGTATCTCTAGAAGCCCCTGAACAATCAGACTCTTCTGTGATTCAAAAGCTTAAGTTAATGTCACCTCAACTATCATAAGAAGTCGAACAGGAAAGTTGTCAGCTGCTCTCAGCTGTAAACCACTGTGGTTCACAGTAGCTTTGATTTGGATGAGGAGGGGAATTTTGGCCCTCACTGAGAGTTATTTTTGATCATTGAGCCAATTGGATCCTTAACTTAAAGTGTATCTTCACCTCCTATGCTTTATCAGGTCCATCAGAATCCAGCTAGTTTGTGTGGTCTCTGTTCAGAAACAGCCTGATGTTCCAATACTGTGTCGTGATTTTAATTTGTGAAAGTCAAACCAAACAAGTATTTAATGTCTGACTTGCTGATTCTGTGTGTGCAGCCAGGGCTTTTCTCATCCACAACCCTCACTCCTTCCCCACCTCCTCCACTGGCACAGGTGGGAAAGTACTCAGTGACTCAATAAGCTTGTGGTGAGCTGTGAAAATCCTTACTGCTCTCAGTGGCCTGAACAAAGAACATTTTCAAATTCCTCTGAGTTTTTCAAAGAGGTAGGTTGAGTCAGTGATTGCTGGGTATTGTTTCACACACTTCTTTTGAATTAACACGAAATGACAAGTGAAAATCTATTATATTCACAAAGGAGTACTATTGGTATGATTGACCAAATTATTTTCCTGGTCTTGGAATGAGGCACAGATTTTGTACCCTTAAGTAGGATTTAGCATCTGATTTTTAGTCATCCAAAAGTGATTTAACTAGTCTGAATCATCTTTCCTTTTTCTGGAGTTAATGGAGAGAAAATGTCATCTTGAGTAAACACTGTATCCCACTTTACTTGGATAGGATGAGATGCCCATTGATGTACTTAGCATGAGGGAGCCCAGAGAGCTGGCTCAGAAGTGGGTGAGTGTTCTCAGTATCATCTGGAGTCACGTGAAATGGAGCCCACCAAAAGAAATCACAGTCTAAATCTGCAAACCCACCAGAGAAGCACCATTAGATTGTGGGCAACTGTAGCATCATCACCAAAAATCTTCCTGTAAGATTTAGTCTAAAACTGTGAGATTTTAAAAATATTTAAAAGAGCAAGGGGAATTGTTTGATAAGTGAAAAGAGGAGAGCAGTTCTGGCACACTGTAGCAGAGATCGAATTTTTGCGTCCACCCCTCCTGCTACCTCCACCCCCAAAATCTGAAAACTTCCTGATTTGTGTTCATCAATAATTAAGAGCCCATCAGCAATGCTCAGAGGGAGCTTGCATTGCACTTCTGAGCAGGCAGTTAGTAATGCACGGTGCAGAGATCCTCTTTTTCAAATCCCAAGGCTCCAGGCCATGCAATGCTAGTATTGCATTTTCAATTAGCTCCTGAGTGAACGCTTGGCATATGTAGAAGTGAGCTGGTACACAATTAGCTTATTGTTCTTTTCAGCTTTCTGCTGAGAGGATCTGAAGGGCTGCTGAAGAGAGGGGAGAGAGGGGAAAAAAAAAGCAAAAGCAAATAGCCAAGGCAGTGGCATCTCTGTGGATGTGGAATACGGGAGCTGCTGGGCTCGCGCAGATTCCCGAGCTAAGCCGGGAGCTCCAGCTGCTCCAGCCTGGCTGTGGGGCCACAGGCACACACCCAGAGCAGCTCCAGGCTCTCCTCTCGCCTGTCCCACCTCAGCATCACCATGGAGCCCAACAGCCCCAAAAAAATACAGTTTGCTGTGCCCCTGTTCCAGAGCCAGATAGATCCCGAGGCAGCAGAGCAGGTAAGGACGGTGGGTTTCCTTCTGGGGTTTGGGGGAATGGGGTGGGAATGGGGCAAGGTGAGGGTGAGAACTCATGGCCTAAAGGCTTTTCTAGCTTATATTAGTGAAACTGTAGGTGAAATACTTTGGAGCTTATAGCAATGTTTGATATACTTAAAGAAGGAGAAGGATATGTCCTCTAGCCAGAATAAGCTTCTTCACCTTGGGTAGGTTTATATTAATGTATATTTGTTGTGCCTTTTCTGTAACTGCACTTCTACTCTAATATTTACATTTCACATGAATACACTTAATGAATACATTCTCAAAAAATCAAGTGTATTATATGTACATAAACCAAAGCACAAAGTTGATAATAGGTACCTAACAGAAATATTGTGAAGAAGACATCTTATTTACCTTTGATTTTAACATGAGAAAATACAATTAATGTTTTGCACAATAGTCATCATTTCAGTTACTTCCTGTATTTCTCATGATTTTTTAATGGTCTGTAAGTAATTTTTACAGTGTTCTACATACCTGGAAATATATATACATATCATACTTATGTCCTTGTTGGAATGATATGTGTGCTATTTTGGGTTTCAACTCACTCCCAAAAGATACACATACACATATATATATATATATATATATATATATATATATATACACAAAATGTACTGACACACATATATATATTTATATCAGTACAGACGTCTAAGGAGGCAAAGGTATCTATTACTTATCTATTACTGGGTACAGATATGTGTAGATGTGCCTAAAAAAAGGTCACAGACAGTCTTGTGAGCAAACTGGATAAATCTTAATTAGGTGACCCAGTATATTTCTCTCTGAGCAAGTCCTTCTGAACATTTGCTCCTAGCTGGGTATGTCTGATTTTAGATGATACCAGGGGAATCTTATAACCTTGAAAGTCCCATACCATTAGCCATGAAATTATTTGCACTGTTATCTGGTTTCCTGAATATTCTGATTTTGTGTCCCTTAAAAGGCAGGCACAACGATGAATTGTGAGTGACCATAGAATGTGAAATATTAGAAGAGTGCAGAAAAGAATTGTTGTGGGTCCTCATTTTGTCCACAGGCACTTCTGAGCTGTGAGATGTGCATACCTTACTGAGCACTTCTGCAATGAATTCAAGCAGAATGAGTTCTGGTATTTTTCTGAAATCTGTGAGAACCATAGGATTAGCATTTCCTGGAATTCCCATGGCTTTTGAAATGCTGTAGCCTATTTTCTGCCTGGTATTTATGGGCAGTCCTTTTTTTGTATGTGTTGTGAGTTTGATTCCAAGTGCTATACAGTTTCGCTGTGGGTGTGTGATGAAATTAAAATAGTAAATTCTACAGTCAGCTACAGTTACACTAATCTGGAATAAACCCATTAACCCTGATGATGTAATTTTCCATTTACACCTCTGAAAGCAAAATTTGAACCCAGCTAAATACAGATGTTGGCTCAGCAAATGAAAAAGAACAAATGCACTGACATTGAAGGTTTTTTTCAGAATGGTTTCTAGCTTAAATGTTTCTGGTCCCTCTCTTAAATTCAATAGAACATCAGGCCTGGAGGCTTTCAGTGCAAATGTGTGCATTATTGGAGGGTATTCCAATACAATGCAGTTCAGCCACTGTTAATGGACCAAAAGTTACCCAGATAAACTCTCAAGAATTGTATACAATTCAAGACTATATACTGGTATATGAAATCTGCTGTATTGGGAATACTCTTTTCAAGGTCTTGAATACTGGAGTATTTTTAGTTAAAGAATGATAGTGACACCTCTGACAACAGTTTAGAAGTATAAGTTCACTGGAAGGCATGCCTGCAAAACCCTGAAATGCACTTGCAAAAAATTATTAATTATTACTTGTGAGAGCTATGCCAGTACTGGTATTTGCACATGCAGGCTCACAAACTACAGCAATCATCTTCCTGAAGCAAAACCATGTGTCAATATTTTAAGGTATGACTGATGTTTTTCAGCAATACATATCCAAAGGCTGAAGTCAGGATGATTACAAATCCTGAAGGTATTTTGGACAGCTCTCCCTGTGCCTTTGCTCTCCCTGAGCAAGCTGCAGCATGACCCTGGCTGCTGTCAGACCAGACAAGCTGTCAGTAGGACACTGAAGTGCTGCTGTGCTTTAATAGTTTCCTTTTTAACATTGCCTGGTCTGTACTCTGCAGGACACCAGGGAGATTTTCTGCTTTGCTTTGTGTGTGTGGCAATTGGTGGGCCCTGAGTGCTTCTCCTTGGTTTGTATCTGTTACAGATCAGGAAAAGAAGGCCCACGCCAGCATCACTTGTCATCATGAATGAACACCTGCCCCCAGGTGAGTGCCAGCATCCTGCTGAAACACTGAACCTGTTCACACAGCACTGGCTGCAAGCTGCTTTGATCAACTATGTGATTTTAAAAATCCAGCATTCATTTTGTAGCTCTAAACATCAAACAATGCATCTTAGGACTGTTTGGAGTAAACCCCGTGAACACGGGTAATTCCTGGTCTTCAGATAATGTCACTGACTTCACAATTATACTCTCCATGTAAATCTTGGTTAGATGTAGAAGGAGAATCAATATAACCCAGATCCAGTACTTCTATCCACAAATATTTGCTTTCCCTGGATGGACACTTTGAAGATCCACAGAGTCCAATCTCTAGAGATACCAGGTTGGGTCCAGCATTAATTCAGCCTAAGGAGTAGAAGTTGTTTGTATAAAACAGTTTCTGTTCTAGTTTCCTGGTAAAATATAAATTGTGTTTTTCCATTATTCTTTTTCAACTGTGAATACATTATCTTCATCCAGGAATCCCCACAGAAAATTCTCTGTGGGATGGGGTGATTTGAGGTTGAGACATACTTTGTCATATAAATATGATTTCAGAAGGATTCTTTAATAAGCTTTTTAGGGAGTGTTACAAACAAAAAACTCCACAAAAAGAGGATAATCTTCAATACTTAATCCCTTGGAACACAGTGCCTACTTTACATCAAACTTTTACTTTGTTGTGCTCTGCAACATTTTTTTTCCTGCCATATCTCTTAGTCACAGTAATCTTTTTTTTAGAAATGTTTTTGGAGAGTAGCTTTCTGTCCTGAATTTCAGGTAGTTCAGCTCTCAAAAACGGTGCATGAAAGATCTGCCTTGAGCTGACTTTCTTTACCACTGTGGGATAATGATGGGATATACACTGTCTGTGTTGCTAGGACTTAATTTAAAGCAAATTCACCTTGACTGTTAATCTCTTTTGCAATTCACTTTGTACACTTTGTACCGTCATATTTCCTTTTATAAACAGATACTTGGTACAATACCAAATCAAAACCAAACAAAGAATAAGAACTCTTTAATTTACAGGAAATTTTACTGTAAACAAAGTGGTGCATGTCTGTTATCACCTTTCCTGCAATGTTCATAATAAGTATTTAAATAAATCATTTTTATTATGAGTCAGGATTGCTGCAAGTTTCAGCCAACTTCCACATAACCCAGGTACTGGGTTTTGAATAGAATTCACTGGGATGCTGAATGAAATTTGTCTCCAAAAATAGTAAATTCATTACTGCAGATGGATGTAGTTAATTAAAAATAAAAGGGTGCTAACTTGACACTCCAACAAATCTCTGTAGGAGTGTGATTCTCTGGATCAATGGGGAAACTGAGCAGCAGAGAATTCCAGTGGCACTGACAGAGCCACCCTTTTTTATTAGGGCTAAGCGAGAGTCCTGTCCCTTGAATTTTACCCACTGGAGTATTCCACTTCCTTTATTAGGAGCAAGGAGCCAGTGAAAGATATGCTTCCAAGAGTTTGAGATGTGTGTCCTAAAGCAATCCTAAATGTTTGGATGCCCCTGCAAAATTTACTCAAATTATCTAAACTTCTCTTTTTTTGGAAAAACAGAGACAGGCATAGAATCAGACTTTTTTATAGCCTTCTGTTACAGCTGCTTCTAATTGCAGCAGAGAAAAAAAAGTAGCATTTTTGTGGTATTCTGGTGTTCTGGATGCACACCCATCTGGAAACCAGAAGGCAATAAAATGTGTTTGGACATTTAAGAACTTCATATTAAATTCAGCATGAGTTCTTCTGTAAAAAGATCTAAAGGTTATTTTTCTATTAAGTGTTCTTGTTCATCCCTGATGCCTGTTACAGCTTTGACAGGGATATGTCTTCACCTATTTAGGTCAGGTCAATTGTGCTATAAAGTGAATTTCTACTAAGCCTAAGTCATTTTAAACCAATGACAGCTGCTTAGAAACTATAAGAGTCTGCTTGACTTCCTTGCTTCCAAGGGGACAGTGTTAGACCACACTGAATGATTTAAAGGCAGGTGATAAATGTGACCACAGGAGCTCATATCCAGCCTGTAGCATCACTGACTCTCACATTTCCTCATGCTCACCCTGGTTAGCATCATACATAAGTGCAATCACAGTCAACAAAAGAGAAATTTGAGTTGCAGCAGCAACTGTGATTGCAGTGGACAATATGACCTTGTGAAGCAGCATAGCAGTGAATAAACCCTTAACTCTGTCTGCAAGTTCTCTGTAAAGTGCTCTTAGATGGGTTGTGTCACATCTGAGCAGAGAAACTGGCACTAGCAAACTGAGACTTGAGTTATGAAGTCACTTAAATCTGTTGTGCTTCAGTTCAGTCAATGGAACGACATTTTCTGAGCATCTGATGTTTGATTTGGGAATATCAAATCAGTTTACTTTTATTTGAAATTATAAGACCCTTTTACTCTCTGTGAAGGCAAAGACAAGTATAAAGTGAGGGAGGTACACAAATGGGCAGCATCTCATCCTGTGAGGGTGCATGGGTTCCTGGGGTAACCCACTTGCATCCTGCCATAGCCACAGCTGCTCTGCACCTGCCTTTTAAAGGAACATAAGCACATGCTTAAGTTTTAAAGACATATTTAACTATTGCACTACATGTGTTTAATCCAAAAATTGTTAAAACTCTTCTGCTTCCTTTTTCCCCTGCACTATGTTGGAGTCAGCAGGAGCTGAGTATCACCATCACAAGCAGCCTTTCCTGTGTATGCAGCCTCCTGTCTCCAAACCCAGCATAGCAGAAAATATAGGAGTATCAATCCTTATTAGCTGAAATACAAGTCTGAGCATGCTTTAAACCAGCAGAACATCATAATGCAACAGCTCAAGAAGAAGCTGGTAGCAAAGCAGAGAGCTGATAGCTGAGGGAAGAAAGCACGTCAGCCCATGACTTGGGTTTAATACCATTGGGGCTCACTTTGATCAAAAATAATGCCACGTTCCTGTACAGCCTGGCTTTGTCACAGAGCCAACACAACATCAAACAGTCTGGTGCCAAAGGCTCTTCAACTTATGTCAAGGTGTTCAGTCCTCTTGAAGCATTAGAATATGGGTAAACATTAGGATAAATTCTGTGTATCTGAATTTTCTATGTATTTTCTGTTTCCAGCTCCCCTTTCTGCTTTGTTGCCTGCTTTGATTTCCTTGCTTGTAATGTAAATGTTACTCTGTGTGTAGAAATACAGCTGCCTTTTTGTGCTTTGCTAATCTCATTTCAAAGCAGGAAGGATATATAATCACTGTAAAAGCAATATAAAACATCTTCCCAGTATAGCACTGAATGCTGGAAATCACAACTTGAAGAAAAGCAATCCGTACCTGTCTCTAAACAAGGAAGGTGTTTTGCATGTGTCTGGCAGTTTAGCTTTCTTGTTTCTAGCTGATTTTTGGTTTTCCAGAAAGGATCCATGCCTTCCAGTTACTGTCACTTCCCCAGAGCTCTGCTGAGATGCCTCATGGGCAGTCTCACTATTCAGTGCAGCAGCAAACAACACAGCCAGGTGAGAGGTGGGAGGAAAATCTGTCCTTACACCGTTGTCAATTCCATGACAACCCAAAGTAGTTGAGGTTTTTATGCTAAATTGGTTTTAGACACTCCTGGACTTTCCCTGCACAATAAATCTCATTACCACAGACAGATCTGCTTTTCTGCTGATGCAAACTGTACCAGCACCACATTCTTGATGGGATTAATGTGAGTTATTTTGCCCAGCATTAAGGTTTGTGACTAATATTAGTTGGATCATGCTTCTAAGTGAATGAATATGTTTGGGTTTACATCTAATGATCATATATTTTTTTTCTTCCAAGGCACAACAGACTAAGCTCCAGAAAAGACCTGCTTAGTAGGAGGCAGGTGTTTACTGGGCATTGCCAAGCAGTTCTGCTATACTTTCTCAGGGAAAAATCTCAGCAGAAAACTCTTGGTCTCAGAGTTCATGGAAACTGATATGTTTTTCAAAGGATTGAGATTCTGGTAGGACACACTGCTTACTTTGGTCCAAGAACTAGAGAGTGAGTAAGCCAAATAGCAGCTGTTTTCAATTGCAAATTTAGGCTTCTAGTATAGTAATACAGCATTCAGAAAAGCAGTATATGAATACAAACTGTCCTTAGCTGTATTTTCTTTTGTCAAAGTAGTTGGTCTTTCTATATGCTAAATGTATATGCTATTTAAGTATTCTTTTTATACCAGTCCAGGAGTCTGTGGAGGTATTTTAATAAGCAATAAAAATGTTTGTGTCCCCTCACACCAGAGGACTGGTACAGCCCAGTGCACATTACCAATGGCACCAGGATGTTCAGAGATCAGGCACTTCTTGTCAAGGCAGGGAGGACCTTTGTGTTCTTTCAGCCTGTGCTGGAAAGGACTCTCTGACACAGTGAAACAATGAAATATGGAAAGCAAACATTGCCTAAGACCTGTCAGGTGATAGGGGTTCCAGAACAGAGATAAAAATGTCTGTGCTTGGAAGTATCCTGCTGTTTGCAGGATGATGTGTGACTGCAAATGTGCAGTGACAAACACATCCCTTTTTCTTACCTATATACACTATGCTCACATGTTTTTTTTTCATTTGGGTTACTCTGAATTTATTCTGCAGTTCAGGCCCACAGAATTCCCTGTGATAAGGCACAGCAAAAGTTCCTCACACATATGCAGTGTGAATACAGACTCCATGAAAGCTAAAAGGAAAGCAAAAGGGCTTAAAAAAAAAAAAAAAAAAAAAAAAAAAGTCAAGAACCTGTGCTTCAGCTCTTCCTTATTCAGCCCAGAAGTAATGGCTCACAGGCTCCAGAAAGAAACAATGAATTAAAAAACAATTATTTTTTTTTCATCATTCATGAGAACAGTCCATTTCCTTAAGATGCTCCATTTTCATGAGAGGATGAGGACTTTATATGTCACTGTCATCACTTGTCAAAAGAGTTGTCATTGTCCCAGCAGTGCAGTAAGGACAGCAGCTGGAGGACGAGGTCTGAGTTGGTTGGGATGCAGAGGCAGTGCTGTGCCTAGACTGAGAGTTGTCACCAGAGCAAACAGCTGTATTTTTGTGGTCCTGAACACAGTAATTCACCATTAGAAGCATTCCCTGTGAGTATTTTAGCAATTGTATAAACCACATAGTGTGAAACAGTAGGAAATGTGTACTATTTCATATAGAGCCCAAATAGAGTCTGGACAGTCTCTGTAGTCAGTAAACAGTGAAGGCCTGACAGCTACACAGAGAGACCAAAACAAATGGCTATTATGCATGTTCTGGTCAAAATTCACTTATTTTGCTGAATTTTTTGTGTTTATTTTTATCCATGCTTCCCTCATGTTTAGTGTTTATTGATTGACTGCACAGGTGCATTTTACATGACCCATGTGAACTAGTTTCTCCTAGTTGGCTGAAGTGAGTAAATTTAGTCAAAACAAGAATGAGTCCCTCCCATTCACCAGAGCCTACTGTCCCTCCTCGAGATGGGGCAGTCCAGGGTGCCTGGGAAAGCTCTGGAGGATGGAAATAGAGGTTGGATATTCTCAGCCAGGACTCAGATTTGTGCCTACACCAGTGCAGTGGTGCAGCTGAGAGGGCATGAAGCCAAAACCCCGAAAGCTTTACTTGCTCCCAGCATGGATGGAATTGCATTAATCCATTTCTCTTGTTCCAGCCTTGAATACCCATGAAATGACTATAAATAATTTTTATTTACCAATGCAGCTAAGCCCCTAATGTGTACTGTGATTTTACTTGTTGCTCCTGCTCCCTGCCTCCCATTGGTTTTGTGTTGGAAGGGTCAATGTCCATGGAACCACCTGAAAGTGGATGTGGTATTTTTAGAGGCTGAACCTTGTACTCTTCATCTGTTTTCCTTGTTCCTCATACAAAAGCACCATAGAAACAGCCTTCTTCCACCCCAGGAGATTATTTGCAAAATATTTTTAATATACATGGCTCTGTGTTACAGCTCTCCAGCTGCTTGATCATTCAGCATCAGGCCTGATAAGCTTTGGGAATGTTTACATTTGTTATCACCTCTGTGGCTGCAGCCTACAGAGCCAGAGCTGTGCCATGGGTAGGGAATAGCAGTGGGAGTGGCTGCCTGACCTGCTGGGGAAGTCAGCTGGACAGACTCTAACTCTATTGCATTCAGAAGGCTTAATATTTTCCTAGAGGGGCTCTTAAGAGATTTGCACTGTGCCAAATACTTATGCACCTCATATAGTTAGTTTTGCTGAGAATTTAATAGATGGTGAGTTTTCTAGCTGAAAAATGAAGTGCCTAGGTGTAATTACTTCTTATAGTCAAAATTCTTAAGCTATACTTAATACAACTACATGAGCATACAATTTGGGGTGTTGATAGCATTTTAAAAAAATAATTTTAATCAAAATATTTCTAGTTTAGGCTGTGGCAAAGATTCTGTTTGTGTTGGTGGGAAGGGGTGTTAAATGGCAAAAAAAAAATCAGAGAATATTTGAACTTAAGTCCACTTAAACATTAGAAGACAAAATTTTTAAATAAGAATGTCAAGTAGGTTTGTTTTGAGATTGTGTTTAAATCAAACTTCAATAATGTGCTAATACTGATATTTTCAATATTTTTTTTAGTTCACTTTAGGTAATAAACTAAAATCCATTAATAGAGGTTTCAGCCTTGCTGAGGGGAAAAGAATACAACATAGGGTTTTTCTGACCTCTGCTATTTAGTACTTAATGCAGCACTCATTTACCATGGTGACGTGTGTGGAATAAATAGATAATGCAGATAGATGAGAGAGAATCCAGCTTTTAGCACTAACCTCATTATGTTCAGAATATTGGGAAGGGGTTGCACTTAAAGCATCAATCAAGGTAGCCCATTTATTGAGCTTTTAGAGACAAAATTTAACTCTTTATATGGTGTCACTGAAGTTAAAACTTCACTTCAAAACACATCAAAGGTGGGAATTTAATGAATCTAGACCTAAAGCTAGCGGAGACTGAACAAATTGAATGTATCACTCCTGAAAGGTTTTGCCAGCTACAGAAGGCTGCAGAAACTCTGTGAGAGTGCAGGGAGCTGCAGAACTGAGCTTTGCTTTCCTGTGAGTCTGAGCTGCCTTGCCATCAAGATCAGATGGAGCAGTCAAGTCTCTTTTTACAGTAACCAAAGCAGCTCTGGGGTAGAATTAGCTTTATGTCTATTGAAAAGAGCTCTGTTTTCTCCTTCTCCCCTTCAAAACGTTATTCCTGTGTCTATACCTAAACTCACTTAAGATTCTTCTCTCAAATGTCTTTACTGGAGGATCAAGAGACTGTCAGAGTAGCAGAATGGGGCACAGTGACCTGCTCCTTCTTTGCCCACCTTTTCCCTGGGATACCCAGCATGCAGATGTCCCACAGAGAGCTGATGTCTTGGTGTTATTGTCAAACTGCACTAACAGAGTCAGCAGTGTTAAGCATTGTAAAGGTTGTGTTTTTTACCTGAGGCCATGTCCTTTGTTCTGGTAAGACCAGCAGAGAAAGTCTCACAGAAAATGGACACAGCAAGGCAGATTGAAAGTTCAGTAGAGCAGTGAGCTCTATTGCACCCTGCAAAATGGCTTATCCTGGTACCTGGACATCCCATAACCTAGACATTTCTGCACTGCCTCTCCACCACACAATGGCATGGAGTGATGGCATTCCCTTCAGGTCTTCCTGGAGTCTCTGGTATGTAGTGAGGTTAGTAGAAGTTCTATTTTTTGGAAATTACAGCTGACTTATTCTGAGCTAACAATGATTGCCCAGCCCATCGAATTGTGCTTAAGGCAAAAATGAGATTTTGGAACCTGGTTTTGCTGACTCTTTGAAGGCTTGGAAAACCCAACAATAGCTTTACAAAACTGATATTTTCATCTTCTTTTTTTTTGTAAAGAAAGGGTGCTAAGCCCCAAGAAGAGCTATTATTAGTAGGTGACTTGATCCCTGTGTAAGATGATACATGTCTGTGAGGAGTTCTCTGCATGTGCATTCTAACCACGAGCAAGCCACAAGCAGCTGGCCAGGACCAGCTTTACAAAGCATTCTTACTGAAATCCTTGAGGTATTACTCCAAAAGGAAGGAAATCACTAAGGCAGCAATAATAATCACTGGCTAAGGAAAAATTTTATTGTTTTGTATGTTTTCTTATCCCATGGTAAATGCCACTGCTCAGAATGTAGAAACACATTCAGATAGGATACATTTTAAATAGTTTTATGAGCTATAGCATGGTAAGAAATGTTTGGCTGGGATTTTTTTTTTTATTTGTTTTGCTTTGGTTTGGCTGCAGCTGCTGGTTTTTATTTTGGAGCTTGGAATACTCCTACAGCTCTCAGCCAAGAAAGGAGCCACTCACAGTGATGGCATTTGCAGCTGTAACACTGATAAAATGATTGTGATCAGTAAGTCAATTCTGAGCCATTTTCAATCACAACTGATTCCTGCACATGAAGTTATTAGAAAATGGTTTAAAAGTTTATCCTGGGATTTGCTAGCACTCCATTCCTGGTAATCAGGGATTTTACTTCATGATCTTTGCCTCAGTATTGTATTTAGACCTTCATCCTCTTCAGTCATTTGAACACAAACCTAAAGCAAGCAAAGTCCCAATGTCAATGTAACCTCTGAATGAGGGGAGTTCTTCTTCTGGACAACTTTGACAACATATTGTGATTTAGGTATGCTTTGCAGTCTTTGTCCTTTGCCTAGTTCTGTATGGCTGTGAAAGTCTAATTTCCTAATGTTTCCTTGTGGTTTAGTTTGGCCCTCCAGCCCTGCCTGGGGCACCCAGAAATGATGGCTGTCCAGTTCCCTTCTGGTTCATGCCAGAAAATCAGAATCATCCTGGTTTGCATTTATTTGCTGCAAGAATAAGGGATTTTTTTTCTAATGTGTATTTCAATCTAAATGGGAGTTTTAATCATTCTAAGTAGCTGTGCATAAAAGGTTCATATATAGACCATCATGTATCTTTTAAGTCTTACTTTACTCAATTTGAGACCTGAGTTTACCAACAGCTTTCCCAATAGACGAAGGATTTTAAATCTCATGTCAGTAATCCCAGCAATTTTCTTCAGTTTGTCTCATTTATTTTTGCTTATTTGAATGTATTAACCTGGACCTTCAACAGTGAATATTGATATGACTGTAATTACTTAGTTTGGATAATGAGCAAGAGTTTTGACTAAGAGGCAGTTTATGTACAGCTGAAGTTCTCTCCCAGTTGCATTAACTCTAGAACTAGTTTATTAAATGAGGAAGTATTTTGCCTCTTTTTTAACCAATTCCTGCTGTATATATAAGATAAAATACTGACTTTTAAGTCAGTGGCAAAACTTGCTGTTGGTTATGGCCTAAGGAAGTCAGTGATAAAATTATTGTCTTTCACTTCTCTCCAATATTTGTTTCACCTGCTGTGTTTTGCTGGTGCAGGATTTGCATTGAGCATGTGCTGAACTCCTGTGGGACTCATTTTGCCTTAACACCCTTAACACCAGCAGAACCAGGCACTGATGAACTCCTCTTTGCCAAAGGTCAGACCACAGCAGACGCCCCAGATTTCTGATTGAGCTTGACTCTGCCACGCTGGGAACAGAAAGAAGTGCTTTGCTGGTGAATAAGTGGTTTGTCTTTGGAATGAGTAGATTTTAGGGAGCTTTGAAGCAATGTGGAGGCAAGCCCTGATGCAGAGCTTCTGCCCACAGTGCCACCCTGTGCTCCTGCCAGAGGTCCCTCCTGGCTCTGATGCCTGGAGTCCACACTGGTCAGCTGCAAATTACATGAAAAGTTTAGCTCAGAGTCACTCCTGGTAATTTAGTCAGAGATTTTTGTTTGGTCCAGAAAATGTCTCATCTGAGAGATCAAAAGAAAAAAATAAAGTACTTACCTCCTCCTGGTTAATCTTATTTAGTCAGTCATTCTTTGGAAGCTGTCTCCATTTCCTTCAGCAAAGAGGAGTTTGTGCTGCTTAGAAAGCAGCTAGAAGAAAACACCAAGGCTAGCATTGTTTATACTGTGATTTAAATCCAGGCTTTACATTAGTTGTCCAAACAGAATGTTTATTTCATGCATGTTTCTCCCTGGGTTGATTATCTCTCTGGGAAGACCTGCCAGCTGAGGAATTGTCCCCATATCATAGATCCAGGACATCACATCAGGAATTCTGCTCCCTGTGTCTTGCTCACCTGACCCTCTCTCATCACAGGAGGACAGGACCTCTTTTGTTTCAGAAAAAGAAAATTCTGTATGGAACTATTCTTTCCATGAAAGGTTTTTCCACAAAACCTGTTTTATTATAGCCAGGACAGTATCAGCATAAAGCCTCACAGAGCTGGCAGCAACTGGAAGACCACAAAGGCAGAAATGCAGCACCAAGACAACAGGCAGAAAATGTAGCCCTTTTTTAAGATGGGAGAAAAAAATTAAATTTTAATTCTCTTTCAAAATGTATTTTGAGAAGCTATATTTGATTTATGATACTTATTTAGAATTTGTCTTATATTAATATTTATTATGTATTTTAAGGAGGGAGAGAAAAATATTGGAGCAAAATGCTTAGGAGAAGGATGGATTTTGTATTTGTTGTAATAATTCATGATTGCTCTGTGGTAAGGCTGCAGACCTGATTCATCACTCTTGTATTCTAGTCTAATGCCAGTGAAATGAGACTGATTTCCATGAGTCTGGCATGAGTCTGGAATAACAAGGTGGTGAATCAGGCACTATAATTCCCTTCTGAGAATCATGTGATGTAAACAAATACATTCAGATTCACATTCGAGGTTTGTAATGTCTCCAGTTTCTTCCAAAATAGATTATGTTTACCAGAATCCGAGTTTTAAAGAAATTTAGATCTGTGTAGTTTGTGAAAGGTGTTATTATTCATATTCTTATGGCTGTGCAGCTTAAAGTGGGTCCTTAGATGCTGTCTGTATGATCAGAGATGTTTGGATCAGATGCTCTTGTGTGCATCAGGAGGAAAAGGGTGTTTGTTCTTTTCATTTGGTGGCTGACTTTGAGCACCAGTAGGAAGGACTTGGTCTAACAAAGCAGAACCCAGGTCTAACCCCACTCCCAGTCCTCGTAATGGCTGCTTGAATATTGAAGATGGGAAGTACAGGGTTGTTTAAATAACTGATTTACCTGGGAAAAAAATTTAAATATCCAAAGAGCAGGTTAATTTGGCCTGCAGGATTTTAATGAAGCACCAAGGGCTGGTTACAGAGAGGGGCTAGCTGGGAAAAGCTGTGCTATGATCTCTGAGCCAGAGGGATGAGAGGTGCCAGCGCTGGCAGCGCAGCGTGGGACCCTCCCCACACTGCACACCTGATGCAAGGGGAGATGGGCAGGCAAATGCCTCTGTGCACAGCAAATCCCTCTCTGCCCTATGCCTTCATTAGGGCTTGCTGCACAAATCTTGTTCTCAGTGCTCCCCCAGGGGCCAGGCAGTGACTGAGGTGCTGCTGAGGAGCGAGTGCAGCAGCAGCCCTTGGCTGGGGAGGGGAGCAGCCCCCAGCCCTGCCTGCCCTGCACCTGCAGCCCAGCCTAACCAGCTGCTCCTGCAATGGGAAACACACTCACCCAGCAGGCCTTACCAGGATATTTCTTTGTAATTCAATGTAATGACATCTAAACCCATGGTCAAGCTCTCATTGAGAAACACTGGCAAATAAAAGCCAGCAAGAGAAAATCAAACAACAATGTAAGCATTTTTTATGATGGTCTTTCCTGAGTTTTTTTCCTTTTCCTGCCTTGGTGGTTTAGTAAAAAGCAATGAGATGCTAGCCAAAGTGGCAATGTAAAGTTAGGACTCTAGAAAAAAGAAAATGTTAAATACTTCTGGTCTTGCTATGTCTTCCAGAAGAAAGAAAAAGTAGTTGTGATAGCAGAAAAAACAAATATTATGTTGGTCAATTTCTAAATCAGAGTTCAATGAACTTGTTTTACCAATACCAATGGCTAATACAGATGATGGTGGTCAAACACCAGCAAGGTAAACTGGTAGATAAAAAATTTATTTTATTTTACTGATGGAGAAATTGAAATGCAAAATGACTGAAACTTAATTTTCAGAAAATTTCTTTTTTTTTTGCCCCTAAATGGCAGGAGAATGAAGAATTATTTTCTGATTTTAGTTTCTAAAATTGCCTGAGTCCAAACCTACCAGCCCCCTGTGATTTTTATCTGCTTGGCTGTGTTTTCCCCAGGAAAAAGTCTCTACAAGAAGCTTTCTCCAACAATTATACCAATCTCTTACTGAGTTTCTTTTGTGTAAAAACTGGCCTCTGACCTGCTCTGTTTCTCCAGTGCCCGATTGAAACCCGAGGGAAAGCAGGCAGGGTACTCAGAGGATGAGATCAGCCTCTGCTGGGTGGGAGCACTGCCGAGCCCATGGTGAGGTCAGAGCCAGCCCTTTAACAGGTCACCTCTTGCCCTGCACGGCTGCTGCAAGTGCATTAACACCATCCAGGGGGAGAGGCAAGGCAGAGGAATTTTGATCTCACTCTAAAACCACCACAAAGCCTCCCCCAGCAGGGACATGGTGCTTGCACAGCAGTGGAGCAGTGGAAGGAGTGATCTGCAGCACCAAGCAGGTTTCATTCCAGCTACAGCCTCCTTCCTCTGGCTCTTCTCTGCCTTCAAAAAGGACACCTTTGGGGCAGCTCAGCTTGTTAGATCAGCTGGGCTGGGGGATGTGCCAATAAAGAAAGCAGGAGCTCTGCAAATAGCCCTATTTGGGAGACAATCCCATTCTAGCAGTATTGTCAGGCCAGGTGTCACAGGTTTGCCAGCAAGTGGGTGAGATTTGCCCTGGGTGAAGGCTGCAGCTTAGAACTCTGATTCTGTGCAGGCACATGGGCTCTCAGAAGTGACTTTCCTTAAAGAACTAAGGCTTTGGATCATAAAGTCTGTGCATATATCTGGATTGATGGGAATAGCCTTTAGACTGAACCCTTCGTTTTATACTTTTTTATTTGAGGATACAGAAGAAAACCTTAAATCCTGTTTATTTTCCAGGTGATGCTCCACCCTACATGAGGTAAGGATGACACTAGGCTCAAACATTATTCACCCAGCATTTCACCCAGAGGGAAAGTCCTCAACTGCTTTTTCCTCAGCATGGGTATAAAGAAGTCTCAAAACAAAGCTCCAGTCTTGTTTTCACATACCTCCATTTGGGTATGTACAAACCCATTCTCAGGTCCTCATATGATTTCTATCACACCTCCTTAAAATAAAAACACAAAAACTGACAACAAATTACTTGGCTGATTAGATTCCTGTTAGTAAGTGAAGGAAAATGGAATGTCATTTTCTTCCCTTCTGGCCCCAAAAAGAGAGCAACTCTGTAGGGAGAAGTTACCTACTGAGAGCTAGGGGGTTGTTTCATGTATAAGAGAAAAGCTGATCTCCTCACATTCTCCATGATATAATTGCTAAGTTATAAACATGAAAAGTGAATTTCTCACTCTGTATAAACAAGGGGGTTTTTTGTGAGCAGAGTCCTGCCTGCACAATAGTCAATGGGAACCAAAGGATGTTGACAATCCAGAGATTCCTGTGAATCAAGTGATATCACAGTCTGATAATTGTGATTTAGTTTCTGATTATTTCCTGACTCTTCTCAAGATGAATTTATGCTCTAAGAGTTCACTAAAGAAATTCAGTTTATAATTGTCAATGGATGTGAGGGTGGGAGATGCATGGCTTGTTTGACTTCCAGTGGTGGAAATGTCTGATTTGTAGTTGCTGATGATGTTTTTTTTTTACCTTGTACCTTCCATTCTCCCAGTAAAATCTGTTGTCACAGAGATTTTCTACATGACCTCTTGATGCCAGTACTGGCCTTTTGCAGGGAGAGCATTAATTCTTACTTTCATTTACTCTCACAAGGACACTTTTCTAGTAAGACTGCTGTAACAACATTTTGTAACTTATTTTAACTGCTTTATAAAGTAACTTTATAAAGCATTGTAAGTTACACTGGAAAACCCAAGGAAGTCCAAGGAAGAATGTTGACGCAATTATTAATGTAATCCTTCAGTTGGACCAAGATGCCTCCAAGTATTTTGCCAGGCAGAGAACTCCTGCCTGAGCTCCAGCCCACACTGCACTCCAGCCCTGCTCTCTGTTACCCCTAAATTTCCCCTTTTACTGTTGGTAGAGCCCCAGTGTCCCTGTCTTTCATTACTAATTCAGTTACTCAAAAGTTCTTCTGTCTTCCTTCCATGTCCCCCTTGTTTATTCTATTCTCTCTGCCTCAGTCTATGGCATTCTGGGCTTTAGGCTTCCCTTGTTCCCATTCCTTGTCACCTCTCCTTAAAAAATCTTTATTCTTGATTGAGTCTTATCCAACACAATGCCTGTCAAAAACAAGCATGTGATCATCTCCAGCCAGCTGTACCTTTCCCTTCATCTCACAACTCACTTGAAACTCCTGCCTTGAGTTTTTATTTCTCAGTCCCTTAAGTTACTTTCTGATCTCTGTCTACTGATTTGGAAATTGTTTTGTTTATGTGATTTTATGGGTTGTATTTAAATGTCCATGTTGTCTGGTGCTTCTCATTGGCACTATTTGCCCTGTGGATATGAGTGGTTTCTCTAACTCCATTCAGGACCAGTCTGTCCTATAAAGGCTGCTGGGTGAAAGGAAATGTTCTGACAGTTTTAATGCCACATCACCCAGAACAATAAGTGTGCCAGCCCAAAGGATTGGAGTTGTGCACATTCTCAGGATCAAGACCTGAAAGACAACAAAGTCTTTCTACTAAAGTCGACTGATGTCAGTTTTTGTTCCTTATTCAATTGTCAAATTTGGTTTACAAGATATATTTTTAATCTGGGCAAATTTAGATTTGCAGGAAGGAATGGGATGTAACTTACTCTTCATTGTTCTTTGCTGAAAGTTCCTGATTTATTCAAATTTCAGCACTTAATCTAAATCCAGTATCCTGGATAAAAACCCCAAAAGCCCAGTGCTGTCTCATTGATGTGTTGAGAAAGGCTGCAAGAACATAAATAATCACTCATTTAGCCATACCCCAAAGTGTTTATGGGCTTGAATAGACACTTCTGTACTGAAATAGACACTTCTATACTTATTTACAGGTAGGGAAGTCCAGGAGGAGATCAGTGACCTTACCAAAGTTCATGCAAATGTTAATGGCAGGAAACTGGCCTGATTTCTTGTCTAATTCTGTATCTGTGGGATTGTGCTTTAGTAATCAGCACTGTTTTCATCTGCACTCTTTAACCCTGAGTATGAGTGATTTTAATATCTTTCAGAGAGAGGTAATGGGAAATACTTACATTGAAAAACCTGGTAAGTCAATTAACATCTGCAAAATGCACAGAGCCAGTGGCAAAGAATGCAATAGAAAATGTAATCACTTTTTTTTGTGATCCAGCTGGATGGACTGGCTCATTCCCCATACACAGCACACCACAAGGAGCCAATATCTAGAGAATAAGTCAGATGAAATGGTATTGCCTTGACCTAATTCTTTGCTCAGACCTATGCTCACAGATCTGTCACACCTCAGTGAAAAGTACACACTGATATCTGCAAATGGAAAATTTTAGAAGGCCCATTGCAGCAGTGAGAGATTGATGTCTGTTTTTAATGAAATTTTATTTTGGAGCTCCAAACTACTGTGTATCAAATATCCTGCACAATCTTTGTCAAATATTTGTGAAATCATCAGCAGAAGACAGAGACTTTCTGGCCATTAAGCACATGAAGAAAGCAGCAGCAAGATAATTTAGCTCATACAAAAATTGGTTATTGGTTAGGAGGAGCCTTGAGCCTCCTCTGGCTCATACAATCTTATTTAGCTGCTCATACAGATTCTCAGAGGCACTTATTTTTATTAGAAATCTCAAGTTTTGCCAATTCTACCATACATACAGTCTAAAGCAAATTAAGGCATCCAAAGTAAGAAGCTTCAGAAAAAATTCTATGGTAATGTCATGAAATTTCTATGGTAAAGATTGTTCTTTTTAAAGCTTTGTTTTGTTAATTTTGTGTATTCCTGTGAGGCAGTCTTCAGTACGAGTATGGGTTTATCAATAACTGAGGTAAGGTTCTTACTGTTATTTGAGTGCAACAGAACTCTGTGAGTTTGCTTCACACCTTTTGCCAACCAGCATTTTTCTGACCATAGAAGAAGGCTCAGTCCCTGGGCAGGGCAGCCCTGTCCCTGGCAGCCCCACTTGCTGCCAGCCAGGAGAAAGGCCCTGCTGCTGCAGGAGCTCCATCACCCCCTGCTACTCACAGACTAAATGGGAGTTAAGGGCTTAAGATGCTGTGCTTATGTCTAAATGCTAATCAGGGCCTCTGGTTTTCTGAGACACACAAATGAGAAGGAAAAGCTGTAAATAAGAAGGTTAATTTCTTATTTGCAGCAGTGCTGCAGGTTCATGGCAGAGTTACAAGTTAGCACCGAGAAACACTTTATTAACTTTTCTCTTTTTATATGTTTTTCTCTAGAAAAAGATGAAAAGAGAACGAACATCTCACAGGCAGAGGTAAGTGATTTTATTTTTTTAAACATATTTATTGTTAAAATGGTTCTATTGTTAAAAACTCTTGGAAGCTCACTGAGGATCCTGGTGATACTTTTATTTACGTTTTCATGCCGTCTGCAGTAACACAGCCTTTTAAGAGCCATCATTTCCAAAGCAGGGCTGTGCAGAGCTATGTGTGTGCTCTGCCAGCTCTCTTCTCTCTGCACAGGGAGCTGGGAGGACAGGTTCCCCTGTCCTGGCTGCCATGCCCTGGTAAATCACAGCAGAGCCAGTCACCCATCCCAGGGCTCTGTGCCTCTGCTGACCACAAAGGCATTCAAACTCCTCTCCCCTCTCTCCATCCCCTGCCAAGCCTACAGCAGGCAGGGCAGTGATATCTGCACAAGAGTGCAAAGCTGGCTCCTCCAATCCCATTCCTAACCTCCCTTTGCATGGCTCCTGTTCCCTGATCCCTTTCTCCTTCACCCACTGCTCAGAGCAGCAGGCAGCACTTTAAATAGCAGCAGGAGGTATTGATTGGTTCAAATCTGAGCTCCAATACAAACTTATAAAGATTTACTGGCGTGAGGTTCACCAAGATATCCCATAGTGTTTATAAATAGCTTTTTCTTCCCAAAGCCAATATTTTATTTATAAATGTTATAATTCTATCCATTGTGATAAGCTAGGGTAAAGGATTAGCCCTACTAGTGTGAAACATGTCTCCAATGTTCCATGAAGAAATAGATCTGATTAAAATTCATGGTCTATATATTAGACATTTTTAGCAAATATTTGGGCAAAGGCAACCTCATTACTACAACTAAAAATTGATCAAATTGGGAGGGACAAAAGCTTGGCTGCACA